>NC_092711.1:71769985-72093097 GCF_047496885.1 Scyliorhinus torazame | reverse complement strand
CTGTCAACATGTCACTGATCTCCACCAAGCTGGTCAGCAGCAGAGTGGGAGGAATGATGTGACGCTGGTCCAGGAGAGGGATGGTGGAGGAAGGCGACATGGATCTGTGAACTCCACTCAAAGAGCTCCCACCTTAGACCCGTTCCCCCCCAAACCCACAGGCAGTATCCAACATGCCGCCCCGTCTCCAGCTGAATCTGCCCCGCACAGGTACAGATGGGTCAGTCTGTCCCAGGACCCTCAGGGGCTCTGAAACCCAGAGGGTGGAGACCACAAGCCTCTGGGCAGTGAAAGCAGGGATGTGAGCAGCCTGTCTCTACCTCTGCTGAAACCACACAGGATGCACCAAGTAGAAGCAACAGGGTCTGGGCTCCAAATTGTAATTCACCAAGTGTCTGAAATGGGGGTTTAACAAGATATGACATTTCTTTATTTAATAATGATGCACAAACTGTATTGACTGGAACCACTTCCAGCTCTTGTCCGTTCTTACATCCCGGGGCCAGCTCAGTCTTTCACTGAGTTCATGCTGAATGTGAATCCAGGCTGGGGGCCATTGGGTGGATGTGCAATGGGAGGATGAGTGGGTGAAGGAATGTTCAGTGAACAGGGAGGGGGAGGGGGGTTGGTGCTGCTGGTGGGAAGTGTTCATTCTGAAGGAGTCCCCCTGAAACAGAGACCATTCATTTCTCACTTTAAAATGATTGAGCTGCTGTCTGTCCCCATTTCTGTTCAGTTTTTCAATATTTATATATTTAAATCTCGACTGAAATATATTCTTGATGTGACCCTGAGATTGAGAGGATTTTAAATCTGTTAAAGTCAATCCCCATCGAGTGCACAGGAGGACTCAACTGGTCCGAACTTTTTATGTGACAGATGAACCAAGATCTTACAAGATGTTTATCAGGGAATTATTTTTATCTGAGACCAGGGATGGTCAAACTGTGCCAAAAGTCTGGGCTTTGAGGCCCACATACATTTAGGGCAGCATGGTAGCATAGTGGTTAGCACAATTGCTTCACAGCTCCAGGGTCCCAGGTTCGATTCCCGGCTGGGTCACTGTCTGTGCGGAATCTGCACGTTCTCCCCGTGTGTGCGTGGGTTTCCTCCGGGTGCTCCGGTTTCCTCCCACAGTCCAAAGATGTGCAGGTTAGGTGGATTGGCCATGCTAAATTGCCCCTAGTGTCCAAAATTGCCCTTAGTGTTGGGTGGGGTTACTGGGTTATGGGGATAGGGTGGAGGTGTGGGCTTAAGTAGGGTGCTCTTTCCAAGAGCCAGTGCAGAATCGATGGGCCGAATGGCCTCCTTCTGCACTGTAAATTCTATGATAATCTATGACATGGAGCACCATTCCTGGATGACCTTCATCCCTGATTTTAATCACATCCCAATTGGGGGCCGTGCCATCAGCTGCCTGGACCCCAATCTCTGGAATTTCATCCGTAAACCCCTCCCCTTCATTTTCCACCTTCAAAACTCTCCTTATAACCAAACTCTTTGACCAAGACTTTGGTCATCTGACCCAATGTGTCCCCCTTTTCCAGTGAAACTGCTTGGCACATTTTATCATGTTTAAAACTCATTATAAATAGAGCTCTTGTTGTAGCTCATTGAGATCTGATCACTTACTGAGTGAGTGAGTCTGTATAAATGTAACTCAGATACACACAGCTTGTGTCATAGTTCAGTGCGATCTGATCACTGAGTGAATGAGTCTGTATAAATGTAACTCAGATACACGCAGCTTGTTAAAACAGTCCTGGGGAGGAGGAATTTCTGAGCTGCCCGCTGGATTTCTGTTCTCCACAATTGGGAAAAGGTGATTCTTCCCAAACATGAAAATTACCAGTAATAACTAGGGGCTTTTCACAGTAACTTCATTAAAGCCTACTTGTGACAATAAGCTATTATTATTATAAAGTTGTTAAAGATGATTAATTGTGAGCTGGGATATTTCTTAGAATGAGAGTGAAGGAGTGCGATTGAGCCACAGTCTGAGTCACCAGTTTAAGGACAGGAGGAGAGAGAATCTGGAGAGGAGAAAAGAATCAGGAGGAAACTGGAGACTGAATCTGGAACAATGAGCAGAGAGGGATGGGAGTGTGTGGGACCGAGATTCATAGATTTGGGGGAATGTACCAGAGAAACTGGAATGGTCTGTTCTGAATTTCTATCCTGCATTTCCACTGAAAACCTCTAAACTCCTCTTACTGGGAGTTAGAGAGAGGGGATTTGAAGACAGAAAATTCAACGTCACAATCTTGACAAGATCTTTCAGAATGACTGGAGAAAGATGTGAATTCAGGGCTTGGGCAGTAGGAAGCTTTAGGGACAGTTTGGCTGGTGGGCTAGTGGGAGGGAGGGAAGCAGCAGAGGCAGCTGATCAGATTGTCTCAATCTCA
Source organism: Scyliorhinus torazame (assembly GCF_047496885.1). NCBI lineage: Eukaryota > Metazoa > Chordata > Chondrichthyes > Carcharhiniformes > Scyliorhinidae > Scyliorhinus > Scyliorhinus torazame. Next base: position 72,090,692 of record NC_092711.1, on the reverse strand, counting down.
GTGACAAAGAAGCTCCATCAGCTCCTCGCTTGTTGGAGGTGAGGATGGAGGAGACAGGAGAGGGAGAGCTCATCAAAAGGAACCAATTTGCATCTGAGATATTTAAAAGATTCAACACACTGTATTTAACACAAAGCTGATTTATTTGGCTTTTAGCCAGAATATGAGTCCCTGTAAGTGGGCTGGGGTTTATTAACATCAGCAGAACCAGACCCCAATGAACCTGGGTCAGTCCTGGTTGTGATTAACGGAAAATTCCAATCACTGTAGTTATTTATGAACTCGCTGATGTCTCAGCAGGCTGGATGAGGTTGTGAAAGCGTTCCCACACTGGGAGCAGGTGAAAGGTCTTGTGCCAGTGTGAATTCGGTGGTGGTCGTGAGTTGTGATGATCGTCTGAACCCAGTCCCGCAGCGAGAGCATCTGAATGGCTTCTCGTCAGTGTGAACACGTTGATGGTACATCAGTTCCCAGGAACTTTTCAAGCCCTTCCCACAGTCTGAACATTTAAAAGGTCTCTTGGCTGTGTGAACTCGGTGGTGTCTCAGCAGGGTGGATGAGGTAGTGAATCCCTTCCCACACTCGGAGCAGGTGAAGGGCTTCTCCCCAGTGTGAATTCTCTTGTGCGTCAGCAGGTCAGATGACTGAGTGAATCTCCTTCCACACTTGGAGCAGATAAGTGGCCTCTCCGCGGTGTGAATCCTCTGGTGTACAGTGAGTTGGGACGATCGCCTGAACCCAGTCCCGCAGTGAGAGCACCTGAACGGTCTCTCGTCAGTGTGAACACGTTGATGCAGCATCAGTTCCTGGAAACTTTTATAGCATTTCCCACAGTCTGAGCATTGAAATGGTCTCTCCACAGTGTGAACTCGCTGGTGTCTCAGCAGGTTGGCCGAGATAGTAAAACTCTTCCCACACTTGGAGCAGGAGGACGGTTTCTCTCCAGTGTGACTGCATCAATGTGTTTCCAGCTCTGATGGGGAAATGAAACCCCTCCCACAGTCCCCACATTTCCGCGGCTTCTCCCCAGAGTGACTTTGCTTGTGTCTCGACAGGCCTGATGATCGACGGAAGCCTCGTCCACACACACAACACGTGTACGGTTTCTCCCCACTGTGAATGGTGCTGTTTCCTTCCATGTTCAAAATCCGCTGATATTCAGGTTACGGTAAATGAGCAATGGAGCTGATCCTGATCTGATGAAGTTTCCCGACTGCAAATCCTCTCCTTCGAACGCCCTGTGAAACTGATTTAAAACAGAAAATAGGGAGTGCGAGAGAACCCACAAAAACACAAAGGCAGGTTGTGAAATTGAGCTGAACGAATCTGGTCATTTGTGGGGCCGGCACTGGGAAAAAGTGACCATGAAACCTGCTGGATTGTTGTAAATACACAACTGGTTCATAGAATTTTATCATAGACTTTACAGTACAGAAGGGGGCCATTTGGCCCCTTGAGTCTGCACCGGCTCTTGGAAAGAGCACCCTACCCAAGGTCAACACCTCCACCCTATCCCCATAACCCAGTAACCCCACCCTACACGAAGGGCAATTTTGGACACTAAGGGCAATTTATCATGGCCAATCCACTTTACCTGCACATCGTTGGACTGTGGGAGGAAACCGGAGCACCCGGAGGTAACCCACGCACACACTGGGAGGATGTGCAGACTCCGCACAGACAGTGACCCAAGCCGGAATCGAACCTGGGACCCTGGAGCTGTGAAGCAATTGTGCTATCCACAATGCTACCGTGCTGCCCTAATGTCCTTCAGGGAAGAGAACCTGCCAACTGGTCTGGATCTAGAACAAAGAACAAAGAAAAGTACAGCACAGGAACAGGCCCTTTGGCCCTCCAAGCCCGTGCCGACCATGCTGCCCGACTAAACTACAATCTTCTACACTTCCTGGGTCCGTATCCCTCTATTCCCATCCTATTCATGTATTTGTCAAGATGCCCCTTAAATGTTACTATGGTCCTTGCTTCCACCACCTCCTCAGGTAGCGAGTTCCGGGCACCCACTACCCGCTGTGTAAAAAACTTGCCTCGTACATCTCCTCTAAACCTTGCCCCTCGCACCTTAAACCTATGCCCCCTAGTAATTGACCCCTCTCCCCTGGGGAAAAGCCTCTGACTATCCACTCTGTGTATGCCTCTCATAATTTTGTAGACCTCTATCAACCTCCGTCGTTCCAGTGAGAACAAACCGAGTTTATTCAACCGCTCCTCATAGCTAATGCCCTCCATACCAGGCAACATTCTGGTAAGTCTCTTCTGCACCCTCTATGAAGCCTCCACATCCTTCTGGTAGTGTGGCGACCAGACTACACGAGACTCTGACACACTGCGAGAAGGAGAGAGAAAGGGAGTAGTAGAGGCTGAATGATTGAAAGAAGTATTTAATATATCTTCAGAACAAGCAGAACATTGAGAGAATCTCCCAAACCATCGACCTCCACCACCTTGAAGGAGCAGGGTAGCAGGAATATGTGAACACCATCATTTCCAAGTTCCCCTCCAACTCGCACACCATCCTGACTTATCTGACATACACTACTGGATGGACAAAGCCATTGTCTTCATTCCCAGTTATAAACTCCACTCCCTCACCGCCGACTCCATTTCTCTCCCTGGGAACTGTCTGAGACTGAATCACACTCTTCAGAATCTCTGGCATATGAAAAATGAAATGAAATGAAAATCGCTTATTGTCACGAGTAGGCTTCAATGAAGTTACTGTGAAAAGCCCCTAGTTGCCACATTCCGGCGCCTGTTCGGGGAGGCTGGTACGGGAATATTTCACCCCAAGCTGTGTTTCTGTCCACATATCACTGTCACCGCCTATTTCCACTCAGTAACATTGTCCAGTTATGTCCCTGTCTTAGTTCATGTGCTGCTGAAACTCATCCATTCCTTTGTTTCCTCTAAACTGGACTATTCTAATGTGGGTCTTGTCCATCTCCCAGATTCAACTTCACAGGAACTGGAGGTCATCCAAAGCTCATCTGCTCCTGTCCTCGCTCACACCAGGTCTTGTTCACCATCACCTCTGTGCTCCCTCACCTACATCGTGGTAATCGCCAGTCTGATAATCGTCTGGGCTCATTTAATTGTGGTCCTCTCCCGGCTCCAGTTCCTCCCCTGTGCTCACAATCTCCTCCCTGAGCTGCCTGATCCCCTTCAGTCTGTCTCCACCAGCCACTCTGAGCATGCTCAGAACACAGCACAGCCCTGCGTCCTCACCCTGGGTTCCTTTAGTCACCGATAGGGGACTTTCTGACCGATTGGGCATTCTGGGTAATCTCACCACCATCGAGATCAATCAGGCAAACCTTTTCCCCAGTTGGTAAAACGGAAGATCCATGGATGAGGGGGGATAGTGGACAGGAAGCAGAATCAGGTTCAGATATTGTACTGAATACTCACAGCATAAGCACATTAATCTGATAGGAGATCACTTCCATGCGAGAAGACAGCAGTGTGAAGCCTCCTGAGATTCTGGTCCCTTCCCAATCAGTGATTACTGGAGCTGGGATACAGAAAAGAGTCAGAATAAATTCAGCGATTTATTTGTTCAGTTTTTTTTTTATAAATGTTTTATTGAAATTTTTTTCCCAAACAACAATTTTTCCCCTCTTACAAAGCAAACGCAACAATAACAATACAGAAATTTTAAACAATACACAAGTAACAAAACCCCTTTATCTTTGACCTAAACTAAACCCCCCCTCCCCCCCCCCCCCCCCTCCCCCTGGGTTGCTGCTGCTGGTCATCTGTCTTCCCTCTAACGTTCCCCTAGGTCGTCGAGAAATGGCTGCCACCGCCTGGTGAACCCTTGAGCCGATCCTCTCAGGGCAAACTTTATCTGCTCCAGTTTAATGAACCCCGCCATATCATTTACCCAGGCCTCCAGTCCGGGGGGTTTCGCCTCCTTCCACATGAGTAGGATCCTGCGCCGGGCTACTAGGGACGCAAAGGCCACAACGTCGGCCTCTTTCGCCACCTGCACTCCCGGCTCTTCCGCAACTCCAAATAGAGCTAACCCCCAGCCTGGTTTGACCCGGGCCTTCACCACCCGCGAAATCACTCCCGTCACTCCCTTCCAATACCCTTCCAGTGCCGGGCATGCCCAAAACATATGTGCGTGGTTTGCCGGGCTCCCGCCACACCTCCCACATTTGTCCTCCACTCCAAAGAACCTGCTCAATCTTGCTGCCGTTATGTGTGCTCTATGTAGCACCTTAAATTGAATCAGGCTAAGCCTGGCGCATGAGGAAGAGGAATTTACCCTGCTTATGGCATCAGCCCACATACCCTCCTCTATCTCCTCCCCTAGTTCTTCTTCCCACTTTCCTTTTAGTTCGCCCACCGACTCCTCCCCCTCTTCCCTCATCTCTCGGTAAATCTCTGACACCTTGCCCTCTCCGACCCACACCCCTGAAAGCACCCTGTCCTGTATCCCCTGTGTCGGGAGCAATGGAAATTCCCTCACCTGTTGTCTAGTAAATGCCCTCACCTGCATATATCTCAAGAAATTTCCCCGGGGCAACTTATACTTTTCCTCCAATGCTCCCAAGCTCGCAAAAGTCCCATCTATAAATAAATCTCCCACCCTCCTAATTCCCAACTGGAACCAGCTCTGAAATCCTCCATCCATTCTTCCTGGGGCGAACCTATGGTTGTTCCTGATTGGGGACCCCACCAGGGCTCCCCGCACCCCTCTCTGTCGCCTCCACTGTCCCCAGATATTCAATGTTGCCGCCACCACCGGGTTCGTGGTAAACTTTTTAGGTGAGATCGGTAGCGGCGCCGTCACCAGCGCCTCTAAACTCGTCCCTTTACAGGACTTTCTCTCCAGTCTTTCCCACGCCGCTCCCTCACCCTCCATCATCCATTTACGTATCATTGCCACATTGGCGGCCCAATAGTAATCGCCCAAGTTCGGTAGTGCCAATCCTCCTCTGTCCCTACTACGCTGAAGGAACCCCCTCCTTACTCTCGGAACTTTCCCTGCCCACACGAAGCTCGTGATGCTCCTGTCTATTTTATTAAAAAAGGTCTTAGTGATTAGTATAGGGAGACATTGAAATACAAATAAGAACCTCGGGAGGACCATCATCTTAATTGCTTGCACCCTGCCCGCCAGCGATAGAGGCTGCATGTCCCACCTCTTGAAGTCCTCCTCCATTTGTTCTACCAACCGTGTCAGATTAAGTCTGTGCAAGGTTCCCCAGCTCCTAGCGATCTGAATCCCCAGGTATCGGAAGTTTCTTTCCACTTTCCTTAGAGGCAAGCCTTCTATCTCTCTACTCTGGTCCCCTGGATGTATCACAAATAATTCACTCTTTCCCATGTTTAGCCTATACCCCGAGAAATCCCCGAACCCCCTCAAAATTCGCATAACCTCTATCATTCCCCCCGCTGGGTCCGACACGTATAACAATAGGTCATCCGCATATAACGAGACTCGGTGTTCTTCTCCCCCTCTAATCACCCCTCTCCATTTCCTGGAGTCTCTCAACGCCATGGCCAGAGGTTCAATTGCCAACGCGAACAACAATGGAGACAGCGGGCATCCCTGTCTTGTTCCCCTATATAGTCGGAAATACTCCGATCTATGTCGACCTGTAACTACGCTTGCCGTTGGAGCTATTTGTTCAGTTTTACAAATGGGTCTGGAGTCACATTCGAAGTTTGTGCAGACTGTGAGTACCTGGCTTTATTAACCCTCCCTTTCCAGAACTTGGGGGAAGGTGTCTGGTATTCAGGACAAATATTACAGGAACTATTTTAAAACTTGTGTCATCATTGATGCTTTATGAGTACGGGTCATGACCAAAGCATTCGTGGGACCCATTTCTTATAACTGGTTAGTTCATAAATCAGGGGTCTGAGCTGCATAAACAGAGGTGTTGAGCACTAAAACAAGAAATTTTAAAGTCCTGGTTAGATCACAACATTATATCCAGCTCTGGTCACCAGTCCTTATGAAGGATATGAGGATCCTTACAGAGTGCTGAGGAGATTCAGGATGGTTCCAGGAGGGACGTTAGCGGCAAGGTTAGGTTGGAGAAACTGGGCTTGTTCTACACAGAACAAATGAGATTGAGGGGAGATTGATGGAGGTGTACAAAATTAATACAGACATAGATCAGGTCGATAAAGAAAAGCTGTTCACATGAGAGAACCTGAGATGCAGCGGGGAATAAGAAGACCTTTTTTTACACAGAGTGATAACCTGGATCTCACAGCCCTGGAGGGTGGTGAAAGTGGAAATGATTCATCACTTCACAAGAAGAAGGATGATAGACTGTGCGACTTTTATCAAGGATTTGGCTGCACGCTGGACGATTGCTTCATATTTTAATTATCTGTCCCACTCCCACACTGACCTCACTGCCCTTGGCCTCCTGAACTGTTCCAATGCAGCTCAAAGGGAGCTCGGGGAACAGCAGCTCATCATTCCATTCAACACTTTACAACCTTCAGAACTCAGCAGTTTCTGCAGCAACCGAGGTTTCAGGATCTGGAACTCTCTCCCTGAAAAGGTGCCAGAACCGGATTCTATGTTTAGAATGTGTCTGCTCGTCCGAGATTCCCCAACCAGTGGAAATAGTTCCTCTCTATCTACCTCGTCAGTTCCAATTAACATCCTGAAAACTTTGATCAATTCCTTTTTAATTTTCTAAATTCCAAGGATTACAACCCTCATAATCAGGTGGCAAAGGGGTTAGGGAGGGGAAAGATATAATTAATGGCAGAGTGCTAAAGATTGTGCAGGGACACAGGGGACTGGGGTTTCTAACTGCTTTTCTCTCTGAAGTGACAGGATATATTCAGAGAGTAGTTAGCAAAGCAGTTCTGTGGAAAGATAATTTAGATCTGAAAATTAACTCTAATTCTCTCTTCACAGATGCTGCCAGATCTGCTGAGTTTATCCAGAATTTTCTGTTTTTATCTCAGATTTCAAGAACCCGCAGTATTTTGCTTTTATTAAATTAACTCTTGAGCTGATAAATGGTGTTAATGAGCACAAAATAGAAGTTTTACTGCTTTATAAAGCTCTGATTAGGCCACAATTCGAGAATTGTGTCTATTTCTGGTCACCACTCTTTAGGAAGAATGTGAAGGTCCATGAGAAGGTGCAGAAGAGATTTTGCAGAATGGTTCCGGCAGAGGTGGTTGAGGAGATTTGATTCAGGCGTCGAAGATTCTGATGGGTTTAGGTAAAATATACAAAAGAAAATCTGTTCCCATTCACTGATCGTACGAGGACTCGGGGACACATTCAGGTTTTGGGTAAAAGATATGGGAGATGTGAAGGGGACCGATTTTACAGTCAGTGGTAATGACCCTAAAGTTACAGCTGAGGGGAGGGCAGAAATGGACACGATGAATATTTTCAAAAGGAAATTGGATAAATATTTAATGGAAATAAACCTACGAGGACAGAGGGATGGAAGAGGGGAATTAGACTGACTGGATTGCTCTCGGGAGCTAGCATAGCCTCACTGGGCCGAATAACCTCTGCTGTGCCACAATGACTCTCTATTTTTTATAATCACACCATATAATTTAACTTTGGGATTCAGCAGTGGCACAGTGGTTAGCACTGCTGCATCACAGCGTCAGGGACCCAGTTCAATTCCGGTCTCTGTGTGGTGTTTGTACATTCTCCCGTGTCTGCGTGGGTTTCCTCTGGGTGCTCCAGTTTCCTCCCACCGTCCAAAGATGTGCAGGCTATGCTAAATTGCCCCTTAATGTCCAAGGATGTGCAGGTTAAGTTCTGGGTTATGGGTATAAGGTGGGGTGGATGGAGGAAGCATAAATGGGAAGAGTGCTCATTTGAAGGGTTGGTGCAGACTTGATGGGCTGAATGGCCCCCTCTCTGACCAGTAGGGATTTGACGATGAAATTAAATGAATGAAAATGGCTTATTGTCACAAGTAAGCTTCAAATGAAGTTACTGTGAAAAGCCCCTAGTCGCCATACTCTAGTGCCTGTTCAGGGAGCCTGTTACAGGAATCAAACCGTGCTACTGGCCTGCCTTGGTCTGCTTTCAAAGCCAGCGATTTAGCCCTGTGCTAAACAGCCCCTTATTATCTTATGATCACTCAGGGAAATCTGTGCTCTACACTCCCTCAGAGGCCATTCTATTCTCCTAAGGTTTGTTGCCCAGAGCTGAGCTTTCAAGGTGTGGTCGAACCAGGGTTTGTGAATCTTGTGGCTTTTCCAGTCACTCTGGGACCTGGAATCTTCTCACACAGACAGAACAAACATTTTACATTGCACACTCAGATGCTGCTGATATTCAGGTTTTGATGTATCGCTGACTCTGTCAGATCACAATGTGATGCTTGGGTTAAGTTTCCCATCGATCAATCCTCCACTTCTAACTTCCTGAAAAAGAAAATTACAAAGACCTTCAACTGCTAGTCTAAGATAGGGGGCAGCACGGTAGCATTGTGGCTAGCACAATTGCTTCACAGCTCCAGGGTCCCAGGTTCGATTCCGGCTTGGGTCACTGTCTGTGCGGAGTACGCACATCCTCCCCGTGTGTGCGTGGGTTTTCTCTGGGTGCTCCGGTTCCTCCCACAGTGGATTGGCCATGATAAATTGCCCTTAGTGTCCAAAATTGCGTGTCGTGTCGTGTCGATGGGCCGAATGGCCTCCTTCTGCACTGTAAATTAAAACCTCCCCTTCTAACCCCCTGCAAAAGGAGTTTCCAGGATCCATCAGTGTCAGTCACAACATTCTCTCCTCCTGCTGACAGGACGGGGAGCACTGCGCATGCGCCCTGCTGCAATATGGCTGCCATTATTCTGGGCCTCTGATGCAAGCAGCCCAACAACGTCCTTTGCAAATACAGGATGAGTAGCTTCGTATTCGGGGTTGGTTTGAGGCATTCATGCTGTCTTTATGAAGCCCCCCCTCCCAGGCACTCCGCTGTCTCTTCCCCCACACCTCGCGGCCCCGTAGCTCAGTTCACCCGTTCATTTTTCCCCTCGTTACCCAAGTCCAGGCACGTACTGCGCATGCCCCATTCAGAGGCCGCACTGCATGAGCTCGTCAGAGACTACTGCGCATTCTCCACTTCCAGCTTGGTGATGCGCCTGCGCAAGAAGCTCCTGCAGCCTGAATAGGACACAGTCTTCCACGCGAAGAATGCCGGGTATATATCCAACCATTAAGACACAATATTGCTCAATTGAAATTATTGCTTTTGATCCGATTTCGATTGGAGCCACATGCCAAGATGTCACATTAATAAATGAATTGAGGGCAGCACGGTGGCGCAAGTGGTTAGCACTGCAGCCTCACGGCGCCGAGGTCCCAGGTTCGATCCCTGCTCTGGGTCACTGTCCGTATGGAGTTTGCGCATTCTCCCCGTGTTTGTGTGGGTTTCACCCCCACAACCCAAAAATGTGCAAGGTAGGTGGATTGGCCACGCAAAATTGCCCATAATTTGAAAAAATGAATTGGTTATTCTAAATTTTTTTAAAAATTAAATTAATTGATACAGCAACCAAAGTGCATGTGAAGTATCTGAATGATCCTAAATGGGCGGCACGGTGACATAGTGGCTAGCATGGCTGCTTCACAGCGGCAGAGACCCGGGTTCAATTTCGGCCTCGGATAACTGTGGGAAGATTGCAGTTTCTCCCTCTGTGTGGGTTTCCTCCGGTGCTCCGATTTCCTCTCACAGTCCAAAGATGTGCAAGTTAGGTGGATTGGCTGTGATAAATTGATGTCCAAAAGGTTAGATGGGTCACCGGGATAAGGTGAAGGCGTGGGATTAACTGGGGTGCTCTTTCCAAGGGCTAGTGCAGACTCGAATGGCTTCCTGCTGTACTGTAGATTCTATGATTCTTCCTCTAGTGTGACTGAGCTGTTATGTCAGCACATAGGATGACCGAGTGAATTCATTTCCACATTCGCCTGGAGGCGCATTCTCCTTGGACCCAAGATGTCGCCGGAGCGTGGCGACTCTCTGCGAACTCTACCAAAGCTAATCAGAGCAGCAACCTTGCCATTGTCCCCAAACGCCTACAAATTGTAGTACTTAAGTTTTTTTCCCCCATTAGCTGAATAGAAGATGGAATCGGATGAGCAGATTCAACAAGCCGATCTCTAACATTATGGGGCATCTACAATGGTGTGTCCTTTCCCTACAGTGAAACAGTGGGATGTTTTACTCTTAATCTGTCAATTATGACATGAAGAATAGCGTGTCTGAGAACAACAGGTTTTCAGTGAAGTGGCTCGAGGTCAGATTATGTTTTAATTGCTGAGCAGTGATAGGCTGTACTTGTAATTTATGTGTACTTTTATTTACAGTTCAGTCCTGCTTGCTCAGCTCTCATAATTGTCCTTCAAGTTCATAATTTCCCAATATCAAAATACCAGCCTTGGACACACTCTTCTCTCACAAAGTGAATGTAAAATTCAAACATGTATGATCGCGGCCACCTAGGGCTGCCTTCACCATGAAGTTACTAATTAATCCCATCTCATTGCACAATACCAAGTCTAGTACCTCCCTTTGGGTGGTTCCAGAAATCAGAACACACAGAGCAGCAAACGATGTTTGTAGTTGGACTCGGCACACACAGTAACAGTTTGTTCAGCCAACAACTTAATATAATGGGTTTACAGATGACAATTAACATAGTAACTCTGTCAAAAATGTCTAATACTAATAAAGCAAAATACTGCAGCTGCTGAAATCTGAAATAAACAAACATGTCCATCCGAGGCCAGCTGCAATGCTCCAGTGATGCCCAATGTAAACTGGAAGAACAACACCTCATCTTCCTATTAGGCACTTTACAGCCTCCCCCATCTGCCCTTCGCTGTTCAGTTGCTTCCATTTTATATTCGGCTGTCTCATCATTTTGCCACCGTTAATACTCTTCATTCCTCAATAATCCCTTTGTCTTATGTCCTTGACAAATTTGTCCATGCGGCACGGCGGCACAGTGGTTAGCACAGTTGCCTCACAGCATCTGTGACCCGGGTTCAATTCGGCCGTGGGAGTTTGCACATTCTCCCCTTGTCTGCATGGTTTTCCTCCGGGTGCTCCGGTTTCCTCCCACAGTCCCAAGATATACAGGTTTGCTGGATTGGCTGTGCTAAATTGCCTCTTCGTGTCCAAAGGTGTGCAGGTTAGGTGGCGTTAAGGGGATTGGGTGCGGTAGTGGGCCTAGGTAGGGAGTGGGAGCTCTTTCAGGGGATCGGTGCAGACTTGATGAGCTGAATGGCCTCCATCTGCACTGTGGGGATTCTGGTGTATAGGGTGGGAGCCTGGTAAGGGTGCTCTTTCAGAGGATCGGTGCAGACTCGATGGGCTGAATGGCCTCATTCTGCATTGTTGGGATTCCATTCTATTCCTATTCTCCTTTGCCCCTGATCTTCTATTCTGCCCCACCTCCTGTGCCACTTTCCACCTATGTAATTCTGTGCGTTCCTACCCTAGCCTCCTATACTGCTCTAAGGATCATTTAAATGAGTGTACTGCTCAACTCTGTTTCTCTCCAAAGATGTTGGCAGACCACCTAAATCTATCCAGCAATGTCTGATTTCAATCTGACAGTAATGTTGTCCATAAAGACAGACGCCAGCAATGTGGTAATTGAAGCAGAGGAAATGACAGAGATGGTTACAAACCACTTGTTCTCGGTCTTCCTGTGGAGGCAAAGCAGAAAGAGAGACGCGGAAAGAAGGTTTTGTGCGGGTTTGCCGCATGCAAATCACTGACGGGATTTGACCAACGGAATTGTTCACATCTTGTACAAGGAAAGATCAAATACAATTGGCACCTCCATTTCAAATCTGTTGTGAAGTAACATTCTCTCATTTGATTTGAAAGCTGACTGTTGTGAAGCTGCAACCGAGCACAATGGGCTTTGTGCCGCTCTTTCTGTGGTGTCCTGGTCATCACATTCGCCGATTGAAAACTGGACAGAAACATTATCAAATCTTTCACATTAACCGTGAGACAAGTTAGAATGATTTAAGTTTGTTGCTGGATGTTATCGGGATCTCGGGTGCTGCAGCCAATTCTATTTACTTTTACCCCGATCTCAAAATGCATTCAGCAAAATCAGAAATGCTGAATTGTCCTGAAGCAATGAGATGGAAAATATGTCCGCATTTTGACAAAGTTCACATATTAGCGGTTTGTCAGTCCACAATAGAATTTTATTGGTTTACAGATGCAGGTTTAATCACTGAATGAAACAAGCGATTCTGTGACTGAATTAGAGCAAATGGCAGAGATTTAATAGAGCCATCTTTTAAAAAATCTGTCTTCATGATAGCGAAATAGGAAAACCCACTCGGGGACTTGAGAAAAACGAGGCTCGGTACAGATCCTGTGGCGTCCCTCTTTCTTCAACACGAACGGGATGAAGGCGCCAGAATGGCTCACACACAGAACAAAAATGAATCAAATATAATAAAAATATCATTCTCAAATCTCTACCTGTAAAACTATCCCATTTCATTTCAATGCTGACTGTGCTCAATCTCACATGGGCACAATGGGGTTTGTATTTCCCGGTGACTCGAAATATTTTCTTTGTCAGTCATGTTTGCAAATCAATGTTGTATATTTCAGTCTCACTTTCAAATGAGGACATAAATGTCAGATAAGATTAAGTTTTGAGTAACGGAACAGATGCTGAGTAAATTGATTGACATTTCTGGAAGCAACATGAGAATGATGTTATTACTGAATGAGCAGAAATCATTCCACCCTGAGAACGCTTCTCCATTTGAAAATTCATTTGAAACCAAATAAAGTGGACTACTTAAGCAAAGTGTCTCAACAGGGCTTTGTGAAGTTCTAAAAATCATTTCCCTCTCTAATAGACAGACTGTGTGAACAGGCTGTAGATCAAATAAAATTAAATTCTGTATATCAACTCAGAAATAATGAAGAGATGCTTGATCAGGAAAAAACACCTTCATAAATTTGGTATGAAATCAATTGCATGATTACATGTTGTTTATATCGTAAACTGCATAATTTCCATGTTCACATCTTCTGGTCCAGTGAAACTTGATCATTAAGTCAAACTGGGCATGGATTCGACATAAATTCCTTTTTCAAAAGCGAATTGGACGATCACCTGAAATGGAGAAAACTCAAGGCAGTTGAAACAGAAAAACATTGAGACTAATCAAAAGATTGTTCATTTGAAAAGCTGGTCGAGGTGATCGAAGTGCCATTTATTGCGTTTTGTCATTTTATGGTTACATTGATTTATTAGTCTCTCTGCAGCATTCCTAATGAGAACAGCCGAATTCTAAAAAACAAAGGCTCCAAAGTGTAACTGAGCGACAGAACAGTGTCTGCTTTCTGCACAGGGCCATTGGAGCGACTATCAGCCAGCTGTTTCTGTAGTGTAGTGGTTATCACGTTCGCCTCACACGCGAAAGGTCCCCGGTTCGAAACCGGGCAGAAACATTATGGACGTTCCTCATTTGGCGATGAGTTGTATTCTTGCTGTTTTCTGTTTACTCATTAAGTGAATCCGTTACATTACACCCGTTTCAAATGATATCCTGCAAAATCCACCATTATGGGGACTGGGAGGAATCGGTCAGAGAGTTCACGCGTGTTAAGTGTGAATGGTTTTCTAATGTGCTGCGACATTTTCTGATTCTAATAATAATCTTAAATCAATTTCTCTGCCGCTTGTCTAAGTTTACAGCCGAATTGGACTCCCTCAAAATAAGGTTCTTCAGTGCAGCAAGAATGCAGGTTTCCTGTTCTCGGTCAGGGACCAAACTCGGTGCCTGTTTCTGTGGTGTGATGGTTGTCATGTTTACTTTACACTCAAAAAACCCTGGATTGGAAAACGTGTAAAAACATTGTCGAACCCCATTCGTTTAAGTGTGTAGGAAAAGTTGCATAATTGACATTTTCATTGTTAATCATCCCGAATAACCCTTGAACTGAGTAAATCTGCCGCGTGGAACCCCGGTCCCCAGAGCTTCAGCCTGATTCTCTGCATTGCCAGTTTAGTGACAATAACACAACTCAACACCAACCCCTCCCCCAGTGAATCCGCAATAACACAACTCAACACCAACCAGTCCCCCAGTGAATCCGCAATAACACAACTCAACACCAACCAGTCCCCCAGTGAATCCGCAATAACACAACTCAACACCAACCACTCCCCCAGTGAATCCGCAATAACACAGCTCAACACCAACCACTCCCCCAGTGAATTCGCAATAACACAACTCAACACCAACCAGTCCCCAAGTGAATCCGCAATAACACAACTCAACACCAACCACTCCCCCAGTGAATCCGCAATAACACAACTCAACACCAACCACTCCCCCAGTGAATCCGCAATAACACAGCTCAACACCAACCACTCCCCCAGTGAATCCGCAATAACACAACTCAACACCAACCACTCCCCCAGTGAATCCGCAATAACACAACTCAACGCCAACCACTCCCCCAGTGAATCCGCAATAACACAACTCAACACCAACCACTCCCCCAGTGAATCCGCAATAACACAACTCAACACCAACCACTCCCCCAGTGAATCCGCAATAACACAACTCAACACCAACCAGTCCCCCAGTGAATCCGCAATAACACAACTCAACACCAACCACTCCCCCAGTGAATCCGCAATAACACAGCTCAACACCAACCACTCCCCCAGTGAATCCGCAATAACACAACTCAACACCAACCACTCCCCCAGTGAATCCGCAATAACACAACTCAACGCCAACCACTCCCCCAGTGAATCCGCAATAACACAACTCAACACCAACCACTCCCCCAGTGAATCCGCAATAACACAACTCAACACCAACCACTCCCCCAGTGAATCCGCAATAACACAACTCAACACCAACCAGTCCCCCAGTGAATCCGCAATAACACAACTCAACACCAACCAGTCCCCCAGTGAATCCGCAATAACACAACTCAACACCAACCACTCCCCCAGTGAATCCGCAATAACACAGCTCAACACCAACCACTCCCCCAGTGAATCCGCTATCGATTATTACCTGAATATAATATCTTACAAAGCAAATGTCATTTGCTCTCATCTATGCCGGAAATGTATTCAGGAGAAGCAGAAGTGCTGAAAATTGCCGGCACACTGAGCAGGAACAGAGATGCTCCTATTTTGACTTGGCACAAATATTAACAGTTCGTTCAATGGCGATTAATACAGGCCAGAGGCTGGGAATGTCGCTGTTATTCTATTAAATTGATTAACACTAAAAGACCGGCTGGGAATCCTTCGGAGAGTAATTCACCCCCTCCCCCCCCCCCCCCCCTCCCCTCCTATCCAGCCTCTTCACCATCAACAGTCACAAGTCAGGAATTAAATGGCTCAAAAGGCAAAGCTGGCTCAGTGGATTGGCCATGCGAAATGGCTGGGTTACGGGGGGTATGGGCCTAGTTAGGGTGCTCTTTCCAAGGGTCGGTGGAGACTCGAAGGGCCGAATGGTGTCCCCCCGCACTGCAGGGATTGTATGATCCTACCAGTATTGATCTCCTTCAGTTCCTCCCTCTCACTAAGCCCTGCATCCCCGACATTTCTGGCATCTGATTTGTGTCAGTTTCTGTCCCTTTAGAATACACTGGAATTTGTCAAAAAGACTACCAAAAGTAAATCTAATAAAATAAACGATCAACTGAATTGGGTTAAAGTTACTGAAAATGCATTTTTTCATAGGCTTTGCAAACTGATGTCGACAAGTTAACCACGAGTCGAATCTGAAATCTTCTAATCTGTAGGCAGGCGCGTTATCCATTGCGCCTCTGGCCCACCGGGGAATGACGTCGTTACATCTGGTCCAACACGTCACATAGACTATTTATCCCAAAGTGCTTCACAACTCTGGGGGGAATTCTCTCAGGATCCCCTCTGGCGGATTGGATCAGAGTCAGGGTTGGAATTGGCGACAATGTAAAATACACTAATGCTGTTCCCAGCGTGGGAAGTCATTCCCGAAAAATGTAAAGAATGAGCTGGGATTTCTGGGATCGTGTCCAGCATCTGTTTGTGGGGAAATGCGGTTGGTGAATGGCCAGGCTTGGACAATACTTACCAGGACTAAACCAATAAGTGAATGAATTTAAGTTTGGAAATTCCCATCTCCTTTCTGTCTGCAGGTATTTCCCGCTCTGAGCTGCACAATGAACAACAAACCACACCGATAAAACTAACTTTTATTTCCTGTCCGTTCAACTGGTGTCGGTGCCGGCGATGTTTATGGACAAACTGCAGCTTCTGAGTATGTTTCCCCCGCTGCATTTATTCCCCTGGAACTGACACTCTCATTTTCTGTTTCCATCAAATGTCCGAACGGTGTAAAGTTCCGATCATGTCCACCAGAGGGCGACATGGTCACATGTTTCCTCCTTATCAAATACCCGCCATAATATTCTGACTCAACGGTCCCTCTCTGTTTTCAAACAAACGAACAGATGAAATAAAAGCAGAAGTTGGCCATTCGGCCCCTTCAGGCTGCTAAGCCATTCAATAAGATGTGGAGATGTCGGCGTTGGACTGGGGTGAGCACAGTAAGAAGTCTGACAACACCAGGTTAAAGTCCAACAGGTTTATTTCGAATCACTAGATTTCGGAGCACTGTTCCTTCCTCAGGTGAGTGAAGAGGTGGATTACACAACCATATATATAGACACAGTCAATGATACAAAGACTCGCATTCAAAATATCATCTTGCATTCTATTCAACAAGCTGGCTGACCTGTTTGTCTTTCGAATTCTACATTCCCATCATGCAAAGATACGAAATGTGATTCACTGATAGTAAATGGTCTGTTTTATAGAATGATACACACACGGGAGCACATACGAACAGATGAGATAGAAGCAGAAGTCGGCCATTCGGTCCCTTCAGCCTGTTCTGCTATTCGCTAAGACCACGGCTCATCTGTTGTGTTTCGAATTCCACATTCCCATCGTGCAAACATATAAAATAAGCTTCTGCGATACTGAATATTCTGTTTTCTAGAATGATACAGCACATGTGCAGAGTTTGAAAGAAGCTCAGCGCACAGCGGGAAACAGCAGCGCCTCTTTCCACTGGGCTCAATACAGCTTTCACACTCAGAGTGTGTGCAACAGTCTCACACTGTAAATGCTGCCCCCATTCTGTGTGTTCTTCCATCGCAGATTTGGGTTTGAATCTTGTTTCTTGTGTCCGGACGACAGTTGTTGATCAATCTGCCATTGACAGCTCCTCCAGACACATCTTTTGTTTCTTTGTTTCTTCCATTGTTCTGACAGAGAGCTGGCACAGACACGGCAGCCCGAATGGCCTCATTCTGTGGTGTCATTATTCTCTGATTCAATGTTAACTTCACTCTGAGGCCGAGAACCGCAGTCTTTTTCAGTTAATCTCCTGACTTGCCCCCTATCAGAGCCCTTTCCTGTTGTTCTGTTTGCTCCCTCAGGGATTTCACTGCTTCTAATTTTCTACATTTCTAACCTGTCCCGGTTTCTATGAAAGGTCCTGGAGGTGAAAGATGAATTTTGTTTCCGTGTCCACAAATGCTGCCTGCCTTCCTGAGTTTTCCCAGCATTTTCCGCAGATATCTGGTTGGCTGTGAATGGCAATCAAAGTATCTTTTGGTTCAATAAGCTCACTCCTACCGGCTCGTTGGTCTAGGGGTAAAATTCTCGCTTCGGGGTTTGTGCTGTACGAAAATGTGAGAGGTCCCGGGTTCAAATCCTGGACGAGCCCTTTGCTGTTGTTTCTTATTGGTCAAGCAACACGTTTTGTTCATTTCTTTGCGGTGCAGACGGCGGGATTGGTTCACATTGGGTTTGCTTTGAGAAGCTGAGCTCACGCTCAGGGAACCAATACGTTCCCGAGAAAATCGATACATTTCGAAAAGCTTGACTATGTGAGTGGACATTCCCTTATCTCCATTCACTAATCCAGGTGACTCCATGGTGGTGGATTCAGGCAGCTGCCTATCTGTTTTATTTTATCCATTCGGGGATGTGAACCTCGCTGGCTGCTCCAGCATTTACTGCCCAGGACTATTCGCTATTGAGAAGGTGGTGGTGAGCTGCTTCTTGAACCGCTGCAGTCCATTGGTGTAGGTACACCCACAGTGCTGTTAGGGAGGGAGTTCCAGGATTCTGTCCCAGTGACAGTGAAGGAACAGTCGATACAGTTCCCAGTCAGGATGGGGAGTGGATGGGAAGGGAACTTTCAGGATGTCGAGGTCTTGGGTTTGGAAGGCGCTGTCTATGATGCCTTTGGTGAGTTCCTGCACCCATCCAGACAAGTGGAGAGTATTCCATCACACTCCTGACGTGTGCCTTGTAGATGCTGGGCAGGTTTTGTGGGGTTAGGAGGTGAGTTACTCGCTGCAGGATTCCCAGCCTCTGACCTGCATTTGACGCCATTGAACGAACTGTTAATATTTGTGCCGAGTCAAAATAGGAGCATCTGTGTTCCTGCTCAGTGCGCCGGCAATTTTCAGCTGACCCTGAATGCATGTTGAGGTACATAGCAGAGTAAATGACACATGCTTGAAAGTTATTCTATTCAGGTAATATTGGATAGTGGGTTCACTGGGGGAGAGGCTGGTGGTTGAATAGTGTAATTGTCTCTTGACCAGCTCGTTGGTCTAGGGGTAAGATTCTCGTTTCGGGGTTTCTGCTGTTCGAAAATGTGAGAGGTCCCGGGTTCAAATCCTGGATGAGCCCATTGATGTTGTTTCTTATTTCTATTGCCCTACCTGCTACAGTCGTGAACTCGCCAGCATTGAGGGCATTTAAAAGTTTATTGGATAAACATATGGATGATAATGGCATAGTGTATGTTAGATGGCTTTTGTTTCGGTGCAACATCGTGGGCCGAAGGGCCTGTTCTGCGCTGTATCGTTCTATGTTCTAAGCAGGGAACCAGGCTGGAGCTCTGGGGACAGGGGGTCCACGCGGCAGATTAACTCAGTGACTCAATTCAAGGGCAATTCAGGATGGGTATAAATGAATAATGAAAATGTCAATCATGTAACTTTTCCACACACAGAAATGAATGGGGTTTGACAATGTTTCTGTGCGGGTTTAAACCGAGGGCCTTTATGTGTGTAAAGCAAACACGATAATCACTACACTGCAGAAACAGGGAACAGCGCTCAGCGCACTGACCGAGAATAGTAAACTGTGCGTCCTTATTGCACTGAAGAACCTTCTATTGTGGGAGTACAATTCGACTGAAAATTAGGCAATTGGCGGAGAAATTGATCTGACATGAGAATCCTAAAATGCCACAGCACATTAGAAAACCATTAACAACTAACACGTGTGAACTCTGACTGCGATTCACAGATTATTTTGCAGGGTACCATTTGGAACTTTGCGGGTGGAAGGTAATGCATTTGTTTAACGATTGAACAACAAATAACAATGATACAATTTAGCTGCAAATGTAGATGAGTAACGTCAATAATGTTTTGAATAATAATATGGGACATTTGGTGTGTGAGGGGAACGTGATAACCAGTACACTGATAAAACAGCTGATTGGCAATGAGCCCATTGGACTGGTGTTTGGAAAATATGTTGTGTTATCTGTAAAAATGATAAAAGTCGAATAAAAATATAGATTGAAAAAGAGCAAATCGATTAATCTCAATGCCCTTCTCTCTTTCTGTGATCTTGAGGATTCTCTATTCCAATTATTCTTCCAATTTGCTTTTGAAAAAGGAGTTTCTGTAGAATCCTTGCTCAGTTTGATTTAATGAGAACGTTCCCTTGGTCCAATGACCAGAAGATTTGGACATGAAGATGGTGTAGTTTACGATATAAACATTATGTATTCATGCAATTGGTTTCATATTGAGTTTACAAAAGTGTATCTTGTCATTATTTCTGAGTTGATAACAGAATCCAATTAATTTGATCTACATCCTATTTACAGAGTCTGTCTATTAGAGAGGGATTTGTGAAGCTTAACAAAGCCCTCTCGAGATCACTTTGCTGAAGTAATTTACTTTATTAGTTTACAAATGAATTATGAAATGTAGAAATGTCCGCCCAGCAAATATTTCCTCTCATTCAGTGATAACATCATTCTTATTTTCCTTCGAAAAACATCAAACAATTTTACTCAGTATTTGTTGCATTACTCAAAACTTGATATTATTTGATATTTATGTCCTCATCTGAAATTGAGACTCTCTGAGATTTACAACATTGAATTGCAAACATGACTGATAAAGAAAATAAATCGAGTCACTGGGTAATATAAGTTCTGTTGAGTTCATTTGAGATTGGCCACGTCAGTTTTTAAACACAATCAAGTATCTTCACAGGTAGGAGATTAAAGAATGATAAGTTTATTATATTTGACCCTCTGTGTTTTGGTATGAAACATTCTGCAGCCTAAATCCCGTTCATGTTAATGAAAGGAGGGGTGACAGCAAATCCGCACTGAGTCTGGATTTCCTCATCTCCCTGAGTGGCTTTTCCTGTTTCTCTACCACAAAGCCCGGTTTTCAAAAAGGTGTTTTAGTTAAATCTCTGCTATTTCCTCTAATTCATGATGTGGAGATGCCGGCGTTGGACTGGGGTGAGCACAGTACGAAGTCTTACAACACCAGGTTAAAGTCCAACAGGTTTGTTTCGATGTCACAAGGTGAATGCAGTTACAAGAACGGACAAGCAGTTACAAGAATCCGTTCTTGTAACTGCATTCACCTTGTGACATCGAAACAAACCTGTTGGACTTTAACCTGGTGTTGTAAGACTTCGTCCTGTCCTCTAATTCAGTTAGAGTATCATTTGTCTCTGTCTGTATGAGCACACATTACTATTAGATCTGTTTCAGATGGCGATTTAAAATGTTAATCTACATCCATAAATCCATTAAATTCTGTAGTGGACTGAACAAACTGAGAATATCCGAACTGTGTCAAAATGGGATCATCTTTTTCTGATCTTTGCTTCTTCAATATTCACTACCTCCGACTTCTCTGAATGAAGTTTGAGGCCGAGATGAGACCAAATATATATCTAATACATGGGATTCAGGTGACATGCAGAAACAAACGCATGTTATCCAAACTTCCCTCAAACTAAGCGAGAAATATTCAATGTTCCTGCCCAGTTTTGAATGGAGGACCTTTCGCGGCGTTAGATGAACATGATAACCACTTTCCTACAGAAACAGGCAGCAGCGGAGCAGCCAATGGACCTGTGCTATGTTCAACTGCAGTGTCTTGCTGCAGCTTCTGATGGTTAGGCTGAGAGACCATGTCACTTATTGCTCTCCTCTACCTTCCTCACATGTTTATTTCTAGCAACTTATTTTCATTTCTTCCATCGATCTGTTTTTCCCCCACCAATGTCCCCCCCCCCCGCCCCACTTGGACAATCTGCTCCCTGTTCCTAGTCTTCCTTTCACTCACTGCTTACTTTTATTCTGCCGTTCAGATTCTAATCTCTGAACGTGCCTCTCTCAGCACTGTTCTTAGCCTTTATTACCCATTTACATTCCCTTTTTCTTTCTGTCCAAGTCATTTTAGTCATTCTCCACCTATCGCTGGCCCTCTATCCAGCCCCACTTCTCCACGAGTCCCCTGCCCCCCTCCCGCCCCGCCCCAGCCACTGTCCGCCCACAATAGTCTGAATCTGACCCTATTTCCAGTTCTCCAGCTTTGACAAAGAGTCACCCAGACTCAAAACGTCAGCTGCCTTGCGGATTTAACATTCAGTTCAACAACTTCAGACTGAACTCCCTCTTCCCCTTTCACCACATTTTAAGTTCTTCCATTGATCCGTTTTCCCTTAACAACGCCCCCCCCCCACCCAACAGCTCCAGAGCAACCTGCTCCCTGCTCCTACTGTCAAAGAACAAAGAAACACTGCTTACCTTTGTTCTGCCATTAACACATTCTAATCTCTTCCCGTGCCACTATTAGCACATTTTTAGCCTTGATCATCATTTAGATTCCCTTTGTCTTTCCTTCCAAGACATCTTAGTCATCCTCCACCTATCGCTGGCCCTCTATCCAGGCCCAATGTTCCCTGCCACCCTTTCCCACCCCAACTGTCTAAATCTGACCATATTTCCTGTTCTCCAGCTTCAGAGAATCCCTTTCAGAGAATCGGTGCAGACTCGATGGGCCGAACAGCCTCCATCTGCACTGTAGGAATTCTGGGGGGGATTCTCCGATATGGAGGTCAAGTGATCACAGGGCCTGGGCATGAATTACTCTGGCCCCCACAAGGGGCCAGCATGGATCTGGAGTGGTTCACGCCGCTCCAGCCTCGTTACGCAGCGCCAAATGGGCGCCACACCATCCCACGCATGCGCAGTTGGGCCGCGCCATCCTGCGCATGCGCGAGGAACTTCTTACGCGCGCCAGCCCCGACCCAACATGGGATCGGTGTTCAGGGGCCGGCTGTGCCGGAAAGTAGTCCCGGGGGGGAGAGGCCGGCCCGCCGAGCGCGGGCCAGACCAAATCGGAGCATTCCCACAGAGTTCCCGCCGGCAGTGACCAGGGGTGAATGGCGCTGGCGGGTCTCTGTCGTATCGGGGCGGCCGCTCGGCCCATCCGGGTGGCCCCGCCGATTCCAGCGGCCCGCGGCTAGCGCAAATGGTGCCAATTCTCCGCACCTCGGAGAATCGCGCGCCGGCATCAGGGCGTCATGGCGCGGTTGCGGCGATTCTCCGGCCCAGCACGGGCTCGGGAAATCGCCCGCTCTATGGTTCTAATTCTATTCTATGAATCTTTCTAAAGCTCTGGTCACCACTCTTCAGGAAGGATGTGAAGGTTCTTGGAGAAGGTGCAGAGGAGATTTCCCAGAATGGTTCCAGCAAAGGAGGTTGAGGGGAGATTTGATTCAGGTCCACAAGATTATGCCAAGTTTCGATCAGGTGGACAAAGAAACTCTGTTTCCATTCACTGATCGTACAAGCAGTCGGGACACAGATTTAAAGTTTTGGGTAAAGCCTCGGCCCACACTCCTACCCAGACCCTGTAACCCCATAGCCCCACCCAACCTGCACATCCCTGGACACTAAGGGTAATTTATCAAGGCCAATCCACCTAACTTTCCCTTCTTTGGACTGTTGGAGGAAAACTGAGCACTGGGTGGAAACCCACGCAGACACGGGAAGAAAGTGCAAACTCCACACAGACAGTCACCAAGACCGGAATTAAACCTGGTCCCTGGGGCTGTGAGGCAGTAGTGCTAATCACTGTGCCACTGGAAGCATAGTTTCTGTATCAATATTACTGTTCATGAAGCTCAAGATTGAATTTGCTTTGCCAACTCCTCTCTTAATATGTCTTGTAGATATACAAAATCCCTCTTCACCTCCTTCTCTCTCCTCCCAAAGAGGCCAGTTAGGTTTTTTGTTTTTAAAATATCAATTTTAACAGATTTTCAACAAACCCCCCGCTCCTTACAGAAAGAGAAAAGAAAAACAAACAAGAAAAACACCGTACGCCCAAATTGTGCAAAGGATTTCCCCAAAATACAACCCCCCCCCCATGAAACAATAATAAACACACAAAAAACCTACTCAACCTCGCCCCTGTCATATGCGCTCTGTGAAGAACTTTGAAACTTTGAACTGTATCAGGCTGAGCCTGGCGCACAAGGAGGAAGAGTTAACCCTGCTCAGGGCATCAACCCACAGACCCTCATCTATCCTCCCTGATCTCCTCCTCCCACTTGCCTTTTAGTTCCTCCACCGAGGCCTCCTCCTCTTCCTGCATCTCCTGATAGATCGCCGAGACCTTGCCTTCTCCAACCCATACACCCGAAATCACCCTGTCTTGAATCCTTCATGCTGGAAGCAGCCGGAATTCCCTCACCTGCCGTCTCTCAAATGCCCTCACCTGCACATACCTGAAGGCATTTCCGGGGGGCAGCCTAAATTTCTCCTCCAGCGCCCCAAGGCTCGCGAACTTCCCATCTATAAACATGTCCCCCATTCTTTTAATTCCTGCCCGGTGCCAACCGGTACAGCCGAAAGTACTCCGACCTCCGCCGGTTCATAGCCACACTCGCCACCGAGGCTTTATAAAGTAGCCTAAACCCAACTGATGAACCCCTCCCCGAACCCAAACCTCCGCAGCACTTCCCAAAGATACTCCCACTCCACCCTGTCGAAGGCCTTCTCCGCGTCCATAGCTGCCACTACCTCCGCTTCCCCCTCCACCGAAGGCATCATAATTACATTAAGCAGCCTCTGCACATTGATGTTCAGCTGCCTACCCTTCACAAATCCCGTCTGGACCTCGTGAATCACCCCCGGGACACAGTCCTCAATTCTCGTGGCCAGCACCTTCGCCAAAAACCTCGCGTCGACATTGAGGAGCGAGATCGGCCTATATGACCCACACTGCAATGGGTCCTTGTCCCGCTTCAAGATCAACGAGATCAGCGCCCTGGACATTGTCGGGGGCGGGGTCCCCTCCTCCCTCGTCTCATTGAAAGTCCTCACTAGCAGCGGGCCCAACAGGTCCATGCACTTCCGATGGAATTCAACCGGGAACCCATCCGGCCCCGGGGCCTTTCCCGCCTGCATGCTCCCCGATCCTTTAACCAGCTCCTCCAGCCCAATCGGATCCCCCAGCACAACCGCCTGCTCCTCCTCCACCCTCGGGAACCACAGCCGATCTAAAAATCAGCGCATCCCTCCCTCCCCGTCGGGGGCTCAGACCTATACAGCTCCTCATAGAAGTCCCTGAACGTCCCGTTTATTCCCACCGCCCTCCGCACCGTGTTCCCCCTTTATCCCTAAGTCCACCAATCTCCCTCGCTGCCTCCCGCTTACGGAGCTGATGTGCCAGCATCCAACTCGCCTTCTCCCGATACTCATACACCGCCCCTTGCGCTTTCCTCCACTGCACCTCTGCTTTCTCGGTAGTCATCAAGTCGAATTCCGTCTGGAGGCTCCATCGCTCCCTAAGTAGCACCTCCGCGGGGGCCTCTGCATAGCTCCTGTCCACCCTTAATATCTCCCCCATCAGTCTCTCTCTCTCTCTCCTCTCTCTCTTCTCCCTATGGGACCTAATGGAGATTAGCTCTCCCTTGACCACCGCCTTCAATGCCTCCCAGACTACCCCCACCTGCACCATTGTCATTGGCCTCTAAATATCTTTCAATACACCCCCGGATCCGCCCGCACACCTCCTCATCCGCCAACAGCCCCATATCCAGACGCCACAGCAGGCACTGGTCCCTCTCCTCCCCCAACTCCAGCTTCACACAATGCGGGGCATGGTCAGAAATAGCTATGGCCGAACATTCCGTGCCCTCCACTCTCGGGATTAGCGCCCTACTCATGATGAAAAATATCCGGGAGTAGGCTTTATGGACATGGGAAAAGAAGGAAAATTCCCTGGCCCCCGGCCTGGCAAACCTCCATGGGTCCACTCCCCCCATCTGGTCCATAAACCCCCTGAGCACCTTGGCCGCAGCCGGCCTCTTACCCGTCCTGGACCTAGAACAGTCCAGTGCTGGGTCCAGCACAGTGTTGAAGTCCCCCCCCCCCCATTATTAGGCTCCCTGCCGCCAGATCCGGAATCCGACCCAACATGCGCTTCATAAATCCGGCATCATCCCAATTCGGGGCATATACATTCACTAGTACCACCCGTACCCCCTGCAACCTACCATTCACCATCACGTACCGACCTCCATTTCTGCCACAATGTTCAGCGTATCAAACGACACCCGCTTCCCCACCAAAATCGCCACCCCTCTATTCTTCGCGTCTAACCCCGAGTGAAAGGCCTGCCCTACCCACCCCTTTCTCGGCCTAACCTGATCTGTCACCTTCAAATGCGTCTCCTGGAGCATAACCACATCTGCCTTGAGTCCCTTTAGGTGCGCGAACACCCGGGCCCTCTTGACCAGCCCGTTCAGGCCTCTCACAATCCAAGTTATCAGCCGGATCAGGGGGCTTCTCACCCCCGCCAACTAGCCATCTCCCTTTTTAGGCCAGCCACGCGCCCGCCCTTCCCGCACCCTCCATTCCCCCAGGAGGCGCCCCCCACCCCCACCCCCCCACCCCCCGACTCTCTCTCTTAACTCCAGGTCCGCTTTGGCCAATGCAGCAGCAACCCAGTTTCCCCCTTCCCCCCCCCTCCCCCAGCTAGATCATCCTCTAGCTGTATTGCTCCCCCCATGGCACACCCGTAAGTCAGCTGACTCCTGCTGACCCCGGCCTCTCCCGCCATTCCATCGACCTCCCAGTGTGAGAATCCCTCCACCTCCCCCTGGTAATCAGCGGGCGCTCCTCTCCAGCACTGCCCTTCCCCCGGCCCCGCCCCCTTCCTTCCCTAGCGCGGGAAAAAGCCTGCGCTTTCTATCCAAACTGGCCCCGCCCTCTCTGGCACAGCTCCCTTTCTGCGGCCTTGTCTCAACTCCCCATCCCCGAGCCTCCAACCCCCCCCCCCACCCCCCCCCCACCCCCCCGCGGGGCCGTGTCCTTCCAACACCAACGCCCACATCACACAGCCCTCACATTGAACCATTTCGCCCAACCCCACCCAGCCCCCAAGAAAACAGAACAGAACATCCCCTAAAACACAGTAACCCCCCTAGGCACCCCCTCCCAACAAACCCTCAGCTCGAGTCCAACTTTTCAGTTTGGATGAAGGTCCACACCTCCTCTGACGTCTCGAAGAAGTGGTGCCGATCCTGAAATGTGACCCACAATCGCGCTGGCTGCAGCATCCCGAATTTCACCCCCTTCCGATGCAGAACCGCCTTAGCCCGATTGAAGCCGGCCCTCTTCTTGGCCACATCCGCGCTCCAGTTGTGGTATATTCGGATCTCTGTGTTCTCCCACCTGCTGCTCCGCTCTTTTATGGCCCATCTCAGGACACAGTCCCTGTCCACAAAGCGGTGGAACCGCACCATCACTGCCCTTGGCGGCTCATTGGCCTTGGGCCTCCTCGCCAGGACTCGATGAGCCCAATCCAGCTCCAGGGGCCTTGGGAAAGCTCCCGTGCCCATCAGCGTATTAAGCATCGTGACCACATATGCCCCGGCATCGGACCCCGCCACTCCTTTAGGGAGACCCAGAAACCGGAGATTCTTCCTCCTCGACCTATTCTCCATGTCCTCAAATTTCTCTTGCCATTTCTTGTGCAGCGCATTGTGCGCCTCCACCTTCACCGCCAGGCCCAAGATCTCACCCTCGTTCTCCGAGGCTTTTTGCCACCCCTCCCGGATCGCCGCCCCTTGAGCCTTCTGGGTCTCCACCAGCTTGTCGATCGACGCCTTCATCGGCTCTAGCAGTTCTGCCTTCAGCTCCACAAAGCAGCGTTTGAGGAACTCCTGCTGCTCCTGCGACAAAAATGCCGATGCTGCTTGGTCTCCACCCACCTCCATCTTGCTTCTCCTCCCTCCCACATTTCGCTGCACCAAAATCACTTTTTTGACTGCTCCACTCCTGGTCCAATCCATACAGTGCCGGGGGAACCGTACTGTCACCTTCCCACACTGGGAACTGTCGAACAATTGCCATTGGGGCCCCTCAAAAGAGCCCAAAAGTCCGTTTCTGACGGGAGCTGCCGAACGTGCGACTTAGCTCAGTGTAGCTGCAACCGGAAGTCTTTATGGGACAGATTAGATATATTTGATTTATTAATGTCACATGTATTAGTATACATGTTGTTTATTACATGCTATACAGATAACACATACAGTACACAGGGAAGGAAGGAGAGACTAAAGAATGTAATGTTTCAGTCATAACTGGGATGCAGGGAAAAGATCAACTTAATACAACGTAGGTCCATTCAAAAATATGATGGCAGTAGGGAAGAAGCTGTTCTTGAGTCGGTTGGCACTTGACCTCAAAGTTTTATATCTTTTTCCTGACGGAAGAAGGTGGAGGAGAGTATGTCCGGGGTGCGTGGGGTCCTTAATTATGCTGATTGCCTTTCCGAGGCAGCGAGAGTCAATGGATGGGAGGCTGGTTTGCGTAAAGGACTGGGCTACATTCACGACCTTTTGTAGTTTCCTGCGGTCTTGGGCAGAGCAGGCTCCATACCAAGCTGTGATACAACCAGAAAGAATGCATTCTATGGTGCATCTGTATTATTTACAGTTCTGTAATAAAGTAAATATATTATTATTTCTCGTGTTGTGATATAAGACTGTAGCTACGTTATAAATTTCCAGTCATCTCTTCCCTCAGAGCGTTGTTAGTCTTTGGATTTCTCTTCCACAGGGACCAGTTGTATCTGGGGGTCATTGAATATATTGAAGCACAAGTTTGTCAGATATTCTATTGACAATGGAGTTGAGGGTTATGGGGAACAGGTAGAAAAATAGAGAGAAAGCTGAGATGAGGAGGGATTTCTTCACTCGAGGATGTGGTGAAGTTTTGGAATTCTCTACCCCAGAGGAATGTGGAGCCTCAGTCATCAGGTATGTTCAAGACAAATGTTGACAGGTTTCTAGATATTGAAGATATCGAGGGATATGGGGACCGTGTGGGGAAAATGGTGCTGAGGTAGATTGGCCCTTGTGCTCCCCATAATCTATGAAAATTTGTGGGTCAGGTGAACTCCATGATATACTTTGGTGTTCTCTAAACCCTGGCCCATAACATTAAATATTGAAGATATTGGGAGCTAATGAGGATGGTGTGAGAAAATGGTGCTGAGGTAGATCGGCCAAGGATCGCATTGAATGGTTGAGCAGACTTGGTGGGCCGAATGGCCTACTCTTGCTCCTATTCTAATCTCTGTGTCCTGGTCAGGAAGCAGTGAGCTCAGCTCGGATCTGTCAATCAACATGAATCAGCACCTTCAGGAGAATTGGGAGGGTGAATATTAGATACAGCAGAGTGAGAATGGAGGGAGTGTGTGGGATGGTGATTTACAGCTTTTTGGAGAATGAGAGAGGAAATAATGTTCCATAGGAATTAGAATTGTCTGTTCTGAATTTCTATCCTGTACCAACAATGATGACTTTTGTAAATTGTATTTAAAGGATATCAGAAGAGGAGGAATTATAGACAGAAATCTCAAACGTCACGTCTCGATGTGACAAACTCACTCGATTCCTTCTGATCTGAATATCATCGGGCTCTGAATATCATCGGCGAGAAGGAGAAATGTTTGTCCGATCTGTCGGCTTCAAAAGATTTTAAACGTGAGTGTGACTGGAAAAGCACCAAGACCCACACAACACACACCCGAGTGAGGGTGTTCCAGTGAACTGACTGTGGAAACATCAGTGTGATTGGAAAAGCACCGAGACCCACACAACCCACACCCGAGTGAGAGAGTTCCAGTGAACTGACTGTGGAAACATCAGTGTGACTGGAAAAGCACCGAGACCCACACAGCACACACCCAAGTGAGAGTGTTCCAGTGAACTGACTGTGAAAAGGGCTTCAACAGGTTACACAAATTGAAAAAACATCACGCCATTCACAGTCAGGAGAGACAGTGCACATGTTCTGTGTGTAGACAAGACTCCCCTGATTGTCCAATCTGGAGAAACACGAGGAGACCCAAAACATGGAGAAACGATGGAAATGTGGGGCCTGTGGGAAGGGATACAGATTCCCATCTCAGCTGGAGGTTCATCGACGCACTCACACTGGGGAGAGGCCATTCACCTGCTCTCAGTGTGGGAAGGGATTCCGTGATTTATCCAACCTACGGATCTATCAGCGAGTTCACACTGGTGAGCGCCCGTTCACCTGCTCTCAGTGTGGGGACGGATTCACTCAGTCATCCAGCCTGCAGACACACCTGCGAGTTCACACTGGGGAGAAGCTGTTCACCTGCTTTCAGCGTGGGAACAGATTCAGTGATTTATCCAGCCTGCAGCGACATCAGCGAATTCACACAGGAGAGAGGCCGTTCACCTGCTCTCAGTGTGGGGAGGGATTCATTGATTCATCCACCCTGCGGACACACCAGCGAGTCCGCACTGGGGAGAGGCCATTCACCTGCTTTCAGTGTGGGAACGGATTCAGTGATTTATCCAGCCTGCAGACACACCAACAAATTCACACTGAGGAGAGGCCATTCTCCTGCTCTCTGTGTGGGAAGGGGTTACATAGAAACATAGAAAATAGGAGCAGGAAGAAACCATTTGCCCCCTTTAAAAAAATGTTTTTATTCTCCATTTTCACATTTTCCCTCACAATTTACACCCCACCCACAGACAGTAAATGGTAACAAATACAAAATCAATCCCCTTAACAATAACAACGATCCCATTCTCCCACCACCCCAAACAATGGCCCACCTGTCAATGTAAGCATCCAATAAAACAAATCCTCCCACGGTGGAAACAAAAGACAAAGGAGAAAAAGAAAAAGGAGTCTGGGACCGCCCATGGTCACCATTAACCTATAGAGTCCACTCCCCTCCCCATCCAACCTCTGAAACAGTACCGTACATGATACCCAAGTGTTGTAAATAACCCCCCCCCCTCTCCAACTCCTCCCGTCCACTGCCTCTTGTAAAGCTCCTCCCCCCAACCTTGGTTCCTTCCCCCCAACTTTCCACCACGGCTACACCACTCAGACCCTGTTCTGCCAGGCTCCGATGGCCGCAGTCCCTCCCCCACCTCACTCCCGTTCACTGGCCGGCTTAAACCGGCCAGCGTGGAGGCCCCTGCCCGGGTCCCTTTCCCACTTGCCCGGCCCCAGGAAAGCCCAGAAATCCCCTTTCAGCACACAAACCCCGCATATCCACCTACACCCCAAAGAGCCCTCATTTCGAGTGAAAGTCCCATCACTTCCCTTGTCCAAATATATACATCATTGGTTCCTTTAGCCCCTACACCCGCACGCAGTGAAACAAAAAAGAAGAAAATACAGTCATGAGGTTACATCGGCACATGGCCATTTCTCAATTTCTCAGTTCTGCCACAGTCCTCCTGCCTTCGCAAACCCCTCCGCTGCTTCCGCCGTTCCAAAATAAAAGTCCCTGAGCTTGTAAGTAACCCTCAGCTTCGCTGGATATACAATGCCGCACTGCACCTTGCTAATGTACAGTGCTCACTTCACCCGGTTGAAGGCAGCCCGCCTCCTCGCCAGATCCACCGTAATGTCCTGGTATACACGTATACCAGCTCCAGCCCACTGCACCACCCGCTTCTGCTTGGCCCAGCTCAGGACCTTCTCCTTCACACTGTACCTACGGAAGCACAGAGTCACTACCCTTGACGGCTCATTCGCCTTGGTACAGGCCTCCACGACCGATGAGCCCGATCCAGTTCATATCGGGAGGGATCCTCCCCCTCCTCCAATAGTTTCGCCAGCATCGCTGGCCATTTCTCAATTTCTCAGCAAAATACTCAGTCGGCCTCGGTCCTTCAACTCCTTCTGGCAGCCCCCCAATCCTCAAATTCTGTCGCCTGGATCTGTTTTCCAGTTCTTCCATTTTTCCTCGCAGATCCTTGTTAATCTCCATCACCTTCCGCATCTCCTTCCCCATCGAGGTAAATTAATCAGCGTGCTACAATAATATCTCCTCCACTTCCTTCAGTGCCTCCCCTTGCTCCCGCACCTCCGCCACTGCACTCGCCACCACCATCGTCACCGGGGAAATCGCCTCCTCCACCAGCACACTCAAAACCTCCCTCATCTCAATTCCTCATTGTCTCCATGTATTTTGTAAACTGCCTTTCGAATTCCGCAGCCATCACCTTAGTTATTTCTTCAGCCGTAAGCAATGCGGCCTCCCCTGGTGCTCCAGCCTCCATTTTCCTTGGTGACCCCGTGGTGACCTTTCCATTTCCCGACGGACCTTCAGCTGTTTTTTTTACGGCCGTTTCTTTGCTCACCCTCGATATTTTCCTTTACTGTGCCTTCACTGTGCCTCCTCTGTGCCTTCTCCCTGCTTTTGCCGCCTCAGTGGACCCTGGGACCGGGCTTAAAGCCCCGAAAATGCCGTTCCCAGATGGGAGCCCTCCATTGTGTGGCTGCCTCCCGCCCGCCATTATCGGAAGTCCCCATAATTTGCCCCTTTGCCCCTGGTCCGCCATTCATTATGATCATGGCTTATCATTCAACTCAATAGCCTAATCCCACTTTCCCCTCGAGATCCTTTGATCCCCTTCGCCCTAAGTGCTGTATCTAACTGTTTTTGAAAACATACAATGTGGGCAGCACGGTAGCACAAGTGGCTAGCACTGTGGCTTCACAGCACCAGGGTCCCAGGTTCGATTCCCTGCTGGGTCACTGTCTGCGCGGAGTCTGCACGTTCTCCCCGTGTCTGTGTGGGTTTCCTCCGGGTGCTCCGGTTTCCTCCCACAGTCCAAAGATGTGCAGGTTAGGTGGATTGGCCACGCTAAATTGTCCTTAGTGACCAAAAAAAGGTTAGTAGGGGGTCATTGGGTTACGGGGATAGGGTGGAAGTGAGGGCTTAAGTGGGTCGGTGCAGACTCGATGGGCCGAATGGCCTCCTTCTGCACTGTATGTTCTATGTTCTAATGTATTGGCATCAACTATTTCCTGTGGTAACAAACTCCAAAGGCTCACCACTCTCTGGTTGAAGAAATTTCTCCTCATCTCCGTCCTAAATGGTCTACCTCGTATCCTCAGACTGCGACCTCTTGTTCTGTACACTCCCACCCTCGGGAAAATCTTTCCTGCACCTACACTGTCAAGTCCTGTTAGAATATTATAGGTTTCTATGAGATCCCCCATTCTTCTGAACTCCAGCGAATACAATCCTAACTGATTCAATCTCTCATACGTCAGTCCCACCATCTCAGGAATCAGTCTGGTAAACCTGCTCTGCACTTCCTCGAGAGCAAGAACATCCTTCCTCAGATAAGGAGACCAAAACTGCACACAATATTCCAGATACGGCCTCACCAGGGCCCAGTATAGAACAAAGAACAGGCCCTTCCGCCCTCCAAACCTGCACCGATCACGTGTCCTATCTAGACCAACCGCCTGTAGCCTTCTATATCCCGTCTGTTCATGTGCCTAGCCAGATAAGTCTTAAAGGTCGCTAACGTATCTGCCTCAACCACCTCACGTGGCAGAGCATTCCAGGCCACTACCACCCAATGTGTAAAAAAACTTCCCCCGCACATCTCCCCTGAACCTTTCCACCCTCACCTTGAACTTGTGCCCCCCTTGTAATTGTCATTTCCACCCTGGGAAAAAGCCTCCAACTGTTCACCCTGTCTATACCCCTAATAATTTTATAAACTTCTATCAGGTCGTCCCTCAGTCTCTCTATGGGGAACAATCCCAGTTTATTAAATCTCTCCTCACAGCTAATACCCTCCATACCAGGCAACATCCTGGTGAACCTTTTCTGTACTCTCTCCAAAGCCTCCACGTCCTTCTGGTAGTGCAGTGACCAGAATTGGGACAAATGTGGCCTAACCAACATTCTGTGTAATTGGAACATAATGTTTGAGCTGTTATACTCGATACCCCGTCCTATGAAAGCAAGCATGCTATGTGCTTTCTTCACCACCATTTCCACCTGTGCTGCCACTTGTAAGTATCTGTGGACCTGCGCGCCCAGATCTCTCTGTGTCTCTCTGCTCCTGATGGTCAGCATCTCCACATCATGAGTGTTAAATGCTCTCAGTTCTGTCTATTATGAATCTTTGTTGCACCTTATCCAGTGCCTCTATTTCCTTTTTCTAAATGGAGATCACCAATGCTGTCAGAGCTCCCAGTGTAGTCTAACCCTGGTTCTAAACAAGTTGAACATTTCCTCCGTGCTTTTTAATTCTATCCCTCTGGAATGGAACCCTAGATATGGGCCTCACACTTTAAGAAACATGTGAAGTTCTTAGAGAGGGTGCAGAGGACATTTACAATAATAACAATCTTTATTATTGTCACAAGTGGGCTTACATTAACACTGCAATGACGTTACTATGAAAATCCCCTAGTCGCCACACTTCTGCGCCTGTTCGGGTGCACTGAGGGAGAATTCAGAATCTCCAATTCACCTGACAAGCACATCTTTCGGGACTTGTGGTAGGAAACTGGAGCACCCAGAGGAACCCACACAGACACGGGGAGAACATGCAGACTCCGCACAGACAGTGACCCAAACCGGGAATCGAATCTGGGACCCTGGTGCTGTGAAGAAACAGTGCTAACCATTGTGCTAGAATCGCACCAGGGATAAGGGACTCCAGTTAGTTGGAGTGACTGGAGTAGTTGAATTTCTCTCCTGAGATTACAGCTTCTGGAGGGTGGAGAATAGGGCCATTCAGCCCTCTGAGACTGTGTCGGCTCTCTGTGGAGCAAGCCAGTCTGTCCATTGCCTTTTTCTTTCCCCAAATTTGTGCAGGTTTATTTCTCTCAGTGCCTGTCCACTTTCCCATTGAAATCCTTCTGTCATCTCTGCATCTCCTACCCTCATAGGCAGTAGGTTCCAGGTCATTACCACTCGCTTTACAGAGACATAAGGCTCCGAGAGCACGGATTAGTCTATTTGGCCCATTTTCCCTGTGCCAGACCCATTTAATCCCAGACTTTGACTATTTTGTTTTCTTTTTTGGAATATATCAAATGACAGTCCAATGAGGCTCGACCACCGTTTACAGACAGTGTATTACAAATCACAACAACTCGCTGTGTTTTACAACAAATAATTGAGCTTATGGTGTGTCTGGAGGTTCACAGAGTATTCAAAATGTGTCAACACCGTGGTTATTACTCAAAATTAAGACTCAGTCTTCATCAATGATTTTGGTGAGGACACAGAGTATAATATATCTTAGTTTGCGGACAATTAGAATAAATATTTCTATAAAATCTCTCACTACCACTAGACCTCCTAAAGTGTTTTAAAGCCAATGGAGTACTTTTGAACCATATTCACTGTTGTAATGCAGGAAACTGTAAGTACCATGTGTAATCACATTTAGTTTTAAAATTGTTATTTTCATAGTATATTCACTGTCATTAGTAACAAGGTCAAGGAAGCCCTTTTACACCTCTTAACATGTGGCTCCCTGCAGCCATTACACCTTCTGTACCTTTTCTATATTAACTATGTATTGATTTCACATCAAAAAACAATAATTAAATTAATGATTATTCAGTTGTGAACATTCATCATTAGTGAATTGGTGTATTGGGTAATTATATTGTAAAGACTAGATCTTTATTTTAAAAAATAACATGATCAACCAAAATGTTTCCAGAAACTGCAGAGCTATCAGAATCTGTTTGAAAAAATAAATTACTCGATAATTTTGAGAAGTTACGAGATGTGGTGATAAGCCTGTAGATAATATTGCATGTACTCAGCAGTGTTACCTCCCACCAGTAGGTGGTGTCAGGCATCAATCAGGTGTCATCTGGCTACCAGCAGAAGGTTGTAAGGTATACATGAGGCCAGTCACACATAAGGATAGTTCCAAGGGAGTCTAATGCAACTCTGTGATAATTTGGTCTGTAAAGCATTCTGATCATGACCTTACCACGTGTACATTAATAAATCATCGTTCTGCCTAAGTCGCACAGAACACAACATTAGACATCATATTCTGTCAAGAATATGTAGGCTAGGCATTGGGTGTAATGGTATTGTTATTGGGCTGGTAATCCAGAGACCCAGGTTAATGTACCAGCCTCCCCGAACAGGCGCGGTAATGTGGTGACTAGGGGCTTTTCACAGTAACCTCATTTGAAGCCTACTTGTAACAATAAGCGATTTTCATTTTCATTTCATGCTCTGGGGATCTGGGATCGAATCTGCCTTTGACAGATGGTGAAATTGAATAAAAGTCTCGAATTAAAAGTCTGATGACACTGTTGATTGTTGTAAAAACCCATTCACTAATGTCTTTCAGGAAATCTGCTCTTCTTACGTGGCCTGGCCTCCACATGCCTCCAGATCCACGGCAATGTTGTGGTTGATTTGTAAGTGCCCTCTGAAATAGCCTCATAAGGCACGCAGTTCAAGAGCAATTGGAATGAGCAGTAAATGCTGGCCCAGCCAGTGACGCCCACCTCCCATGAATGAATAAATTCTAAGGCGGCTCATTGTTCAATCTGAAGACGAGTAAGAAACGGTCTCTTTGATTGGATTGGATTTATTATCGAGGTACAGTGAAAAGTATTGTTCTGCGTACAGTCTAGATAGTCTCCACCTTTGACCTGTTCATTTGGTTTTTAGATGAAGCAAAAATGATATAAACGAAGAACAAGAACTACACTCCAGAGAAGAATGTTTTAGACTGTATGGGGGGGGGTGGAAACTAGTGATACAACTGGCTACATATTTGAGGGAATTAAATGACAGAATTCGGAGGAAAAACCTCACGGGTTAGAAACAAATCAAAATATCAAATTATTACTGAATAGTGAAACCTCCAGTCAGACATCTCTAACTGGACATCAGCTGATGGATGATCTGTCGTCTCCACGGGGTATGTACTACGCGGTGGAATTATTAAGGGTCTCGGCAGACAGCAGCAACTGACGAGGAACTCCTGCATTTTAAATGACAATAGTTTAGGAATTTTGGCAGCTTGATGCCACGGCGGGAAATTTGTAAACAATGCAGCAAACAATATTGCAATGGAGAGTGTAATAGATATCACGGACAAAATGTCCTGTAAATTGTTAGGGACTGTTATGTATGGATTCAATTGGGTTGTAACCCCAAAGGTTGACTGTATTAAATGTGCAAGTGGTGTTATTGCAAAGTAGAAAAACAAACAAATAATGGCAAGTGTACGCTTCATGCTGTAAGGGAAATGATAACGGACAAAAGGGATTTGAAGAAAACTGAGTTATTGTCTCATGTAAGCCAGGGCTGGCAGACTACACGGTTCAGTCCAATGTTAGACGTTAGTGTGAGGAAGTCAGGAATAGAAACAGGATCGATTGAAGCTTCGGAAATTAATAAAGCAAGATAATCAGTGGATAGTTCATGAGATCATAATTTACCATTCCAATGAGAAATGGAAAGCACTTTCTAAACAGCCAGTGATGGACAAACGACCCTTTTGGTCGCTGATGGACTGAGATGTGTGCTGTTTCTAGGGTACATGAAGCTTCTACGGCGCTGCTACCCCAAGGCAGGCAGATGCCTTGGAGGTAGTGGAACACACGGATATAGCTATTGCGTTGCCTCCCTGAGCAGCGACAGCTGTGGTTCACAGTGATTGGACTTGAGGATCTATCGACACTGGTCTGCGAGATGGATGAATTTACAATTGATTTCCGTGCACAGTTTACAAATCACGACATGTACACACAAATGACAAGGATCAGGGATATCTGCTAGTCAGTACAACTAGAAGGGGGATATAAACCCTAAAACAGGATTCAGCTCAGAGTCAGCTCTCATAGCTCGGTCATGGGGTTTTACCTTATGCATGGATTGATAATACTTATTATAATTGTATACTGTATAATCATTGGATGCCTTAATATGTGTTGTAAGATGACTATGGCTCGGATGATGCCAATAGACTCGGCCCATCACCAATCACCAAGATGACATCCCCTTACTGGCGACCATCAAACCAGAAGGAACCCGGACGGAGAGCCAGTGGCTGTAAAAATGTGATGAGGTGTTTTATGTACGGAATGTAATGAATTGTGGGACGGTCTTTCAGACAGACATTGATACAGGTTATTAACCCGGGGATGTTTATAACGGACACTGGAAGTTGTATGCCGAACCAAAATCCAAATTTGGACCGAGACAGCAACAGGACTATTGTTGGTCTGGCGAATTGTTAGCACACTTTTTGACCATCAGGGGGAATACCTACCCAAACATTTCTCTACCAATAGAGACCCCCGTGGCAGAGGTGAAAGAAAATATAACATGTCTGTTCTCCACCTGCACTGAACGGAGGTGTAGCGTAACCCAGACATTACCCCAATGCATCGGCCACAACGCCACCGGCGTCCCGTTATCGGCAGGTAGCGAAAGGGAATGTTGGTTAGGAGGCGGAATAGTAGTTATCATAGAATGATAAAAGGAGGGAATGAGGAAATGGGTAGTTAGGAGTAAAATTTTACTAAAGTAGAATAAGGAGTTAGGTTAGCGGACTTTGTAAAGATCTCTAGTTTATGCTGGGGAAAATGTGCAGCCTGCAAGTGGGATTCAAGGCAGGAAGAGGGGGGCGGGATGGGCAGCCACTGGGACCATTTCTTTGTTGTAGGAGATACTGGTGAAAGGGGCCTCAGGGTTAAGGGATGTGGGGAAAGCCTATGGGAGCTTTGCATTTGCCACCGTTGCCTTATTTGGTTGTGTGTAATTTGGTCATGTGTATGTGAAACTTGATGCTACATGAATGTATATGAAAATGAGATGCTTTGCCCCTTTGTCTCTCACTTCCTCTGGGAATCTCAGGGACTGTGTTGGTGTCCTGTGTTATCAGAGCGAGTCTAGCTTGCAAGCTGCTTGGAATAAAATAGATTTTTAACCTATAAATCTGACTTGGTAATTTTACTGATACCAGACTGAGAGCAAAAAGAACACAAAATCGTCATT
Source organism: Scyliorhinus torazame (assembly GCF_047496885.1). Classification (NCBI taxonomy): domain Eukaryota; kingdom Metazoa; phylum Chordata; class Chondrichthyes; order Carcharhiniformes; family Scyliorhinidae; genus Scyliorhinus; species Scyliorhinus torazame. The sequence continues at coordinate 72,052,201 of NC_092711.1, read as the reverse complement.
TTCAAGAATAATAATCTTTATTGTCACAAGGAGGCTTACATTGCATTGAAGTTACGGTTAAAATCTCCTTGCCGCCACGTTCCAGCACCTGTTCGGGTGCACGGAGGCAGAATTCAAAATATCCAAATTACCGAACAGCACATCTTTCGGGACGAGTCGGAGGAAACCCACGCAGACACGGGGAGAACATGCAGACTCCACACAGTGACCCAGCCAGAAATCGAACCTGGGACCCAGGCACTGTGAAGCCACAGTGCTAATCACTGTGCTGCCATATGGCAGAAGCAGTTAGATATAGCACTTAGGGCGAAGGAGATCAAACTTTATGGAAGGGAAAGCAGGATTAGGCTATTGAGTTGGATAATAAGCCATGATCACGATGAATGGTGGAGCAGGCTCGAAGGGCCAAATGGCCACTTCCTGCTTCTATATTCTATTTTTCCATGTAATCCCTTCCGCAGATTGGGTAACTGTATGAATCCATTCTGAAAGGGAGCAGATGAATGGCCTCTCCCCGGTGTGAATCCACTGATGTCTCTCCAGGATAGGAAAAAAAAAATCACTGAATCGCAGGGTGGATGTATCAATAAATCTCTTCCCTCACTGAGAGCAGGTGAATGGCCTCTCCTCAGTGTGAACACACTGGTGTCTCCGCAGGGTGGATAAATCACCGAATCCCTTCCCACACTGAGAGCAGGTGAATGGCCTCTCCCCAGTGTGAACTCGTTGATGTCTCTGCAGGGTGGATGAATGACTGAATGCCTTCCCACACTGAGAGCAGGTGAATGGCTTCTCCCCAGTATGAATTCGCTGATGTCTCCGCAGAGGGAATGAAGCACGGAATCTCTGCCCACACTGAGAGCAGGTGAATGGCTTCTCCCCAGTGTGAATTCGTTGGTGTACCTGCAGGCTAGATAACTGTGTGAATCCCTTCCCACACAGAGCAGGTAAATGGCTTCTCCCCAGTGTGAACTCGCTGGTGTCTCTGCAGAGTGGATGAATCAATGAATCCCTTCCCACACTGAGTGCAGGTGAATGGCCTCTCCCCAGTATGAACTCGCCGATGTGTCTGCAAGGTGGCTGACTGACCGAATCCCTTCCCACACTGAGAGCAGATGAATGGCCTCTCCCCAGTGTGGACTCGCTGATGTGTCTGCAGGCTGGATAACCGAGTGAATCCCTTCCTACACTGAGAGCAGGTGAACAGCCTCTCCCCAGTGTGACTGCGTCGATGAACCTCCAGCTCAGAGTCCACACCTTTCCACGGTTTCTCCATGTTTTGGGTCTCCTCACGTCTCTCCAGATTGGACAATCAGCGGAAGCCTTGTCAACACACAGAACATGTGCACTGTCTCTCCTCACTGTGAATGGTGTGACGTTTCTTTAGGCTGCGGAACTGGTCAAAGGTCTTTCCACAGTCAGTTCACTGGAACACTCACTCGGGTGTGTGTTGTGTGGGTCTCGGTGCTTTTCATGTCACACTCCCGTTTAAAACCTTTTGGAAGCCAACAGGTCGCACAAAAATTTCTCCTTTGCCCCGATGATATTCAGATCAGAAGGAATCGAGTGAGTTTGTCACATCAAGACGTGATGTTTGAGATTTCTGTCTGTAATTCCTCCTCTTCCAATATCCTTCAAAAACAATTGACAAAATTCATCATTGTTGGTATGAGTTAGGAATTCAGAACAGACAATACTACTTCCTAAGGAACATTATTTCCTCTAGTTCTCCAAAAGCTGCGAATCTCCATCCCACACAATCTCCCTCCATTCTCACTCCGCTGTATCTAATATTTACCCTCCCAATTCTCCCGAAGGTGCGGATTCATGTTGATTGACAGATCCAAGCTCAGCTCACTGCTTCCTGACCAGGACACAGAGATTAGAATAGGAGCAAGAGTAGGCCAATTGGCCCACTTGAGTCTGCTCAACCATTCAATGCGATCCTTGGCTGATCTACCTCAGGACCATTTTCCCACAAGATCCCCATATCCCTCGATATCTTCAATATCGAGAAACCTATCATTATTTGTCTTGAACACATCTGATGACTGAGGATCCACATTCCTCTGGGGTAGAGAATTCCAAAGCTTCACCACATCCTCGAGTGAAGAAATCCCTCCTCATCTCAGTTTTCTCTCTATTTTCCTGCCTGTTCCCCATAACCCTGAACTCCATCGACAATAAAATATCTGTCAAACGTGTGCTTCAATATATTCAATGACCCCCAGATACAACTGGTCCCTGTGGAAGAGAAATCCAAAGACTAACAACCCTCTGAGGGAAGAGATGACTGGAAATCTATAACGTAGCTACAGTCTTGTATTAGGAGAGAAATAATACTTTACTACAAACTGTAAATAATATATCTAGCAAGTGCCATACAAGAACACGGGACATATCTCTGTCCATTATTAATTTACCGTCCACTGAAATGTCAGCCACCTCCTGGGGAACCCACCCCTTTAATTGTGAACATTAGGAAAGAGACCATTTAGAATAACTGATTATTTTTTTCCAATTAAAGGGCAATTTGCCATGGCCAATCCAGCTACCCGGCACATCTCAAGGTTGTGGAGGTGAGACCCACGTAGACGTGGTGAGAATATGAAACTCCTCATGGATAGTGACCCGGGGTTGGGATCGAACCCGGTGCTGTGAGGCAGCAGTGCTAACCGCTGCACCACCGTGCCACCAGTGACCATCCTTTTAGTCAGACAAATAAATGCGTCAACCTGTTCAGGAGAAGGGTGGGAGGAGTTGGAAACACTTTGTGGAGCCGCAAATCTGCATGAAATTGTCCCCCCCCTCGAATTATAATCATCTTTATTGTCACAAGGAGGCTTACATTAACACTGCAATGAAGTTACTGTGAAAAGCCCCTCGTCGCCACATTCCGGTGGTGCCTATTCGGGTACACAGTGGGAGATTTCAGAATGTCCAATTCACCTAACAAGCATGACTTTTGGGGCTTGAGAGAGGAAATCGGAGCACCTAGAGGAAAACCCATGCATGAGGAGGATGTGCAGACCCCACACAGACAATGACCCAAGCCGTGAATAAAACCTGGGACCCTGGCGCTGTGATGAAATAGTGCTAACCGCTGTGCAATTTAGCTTGGTTCCAATTTGGGCTCAAGTCATCAATGAGGACAGTGATCTCTGGCAAGGAAGGAAACCCTGGCAGGTGGGCGGGGAGGATTCACGAACACCCGCTGGAGGCCCCAAGCCCCCAATAAGACCCATTGGTTTTATTGTCAGTCTGCAGACAGGAGCGGGAGAACTGAACCCAGGCAGAGGAGAATGAGGGGAAAAACTGGGAGTGGAGGAAAGAAATGGTGCAGATGGCGAGATGGATTTGGATTTCAGCCCAGGGAGGAGGGAGAGTGTGTGGGACGGGGAAAAATGTTACAGCGAAACTAGAATGGTCTGTTCAAAATTTCTATCCTGGGCTGTCGGTGATGGCTTTTGTTTTTTCTTTAATTAAAAAATATGTATATTTGGAGTACCCAATTCATTTTTTCCCCAATTAAGGGGTTTACAGAATTTCCAGTGCAGAAGGAGTCCATTCAACCCACCAAGTCGGCACTGGCCCTTGGAAAGAGAACCCTACCCAAGCCACACACCTCCACCCGTTCTCCCGTAACCCAGTAATTTTAGCGAGGCCAATTCACCTACCCTGCACATCTTTTTGGATTGTGGGGGTGAGTCCCACACAGACACGGGGAGACTGTGCAAACTCCATACGGACATTGATCCGGGGCCGGGATCTAACCCGGGTCCTCAGCTAACCACTGAGCCACCGTGCAGACTTTTGTAAACTCCTTTTACTGGAGGATTTAATAACAAGGGGAGGATTTACAGAAGGAAACTCAAATCAAACTTCACATCAAGATTTAACAGTCACTCCATTCATCAGGACCTGAATATCATTGGTCTGTGAATGTGGAAGCAAAAATGTTTGTCTGTTCTGTCTGTAGAAAAAGATTTTAAAGATCAGCGTGACTGAAAAACCCCCGAAACACACACGCGACTCGAGTGAGAGTGTTCCAGTCTGAAAAAAAAAATCACATTGTTCAGTGCAGGGAGAGACCGTACACATGCTCTCTGTTGGGACACGACATTAACTGAGCGTCAAACATGGAGAGGGACAAGGACACCAGCAGCATGCTGAAACAGCGGAAATGTGGGGACTGTGGGAAGGGATTCAGATCCCCATGTGAGCTGGAGATTCATCACCGTAGTCACACCAGCGACAGACCATTCACCTGTTCTGAGTGTGGGAAGGGATTTACTCAGTTATCCCAGTGAGGATGTACCAAGATGTAGGAGCCGGGCCTGCAGGACATGGACTGGGGTCCAGTTATCTGTATTGGACAAGATCTACGTTTCCTGGGGGTGGGATGGGTGTTGTGATTTCCTGTATTTAGTCTTTGATATTGTCTGATAGAAACACGTGTTTCTGTGTGGGGATGAAGGGAGATTTTCTTTAGGTAGCACAAAGTAGATATAAGGGGGGGGGGGGAAGAGAGGGAGACACCTTTGGAAATGAAGGCTAATAAAGGGACTGCATTCTGAAATATGTTTATCCTCCAGGTGGGCAATATTGTTTTCATTTTATTTTTGTCCCGAGAGGAGCTGCCCCACCAGCAATACGCTGGTGAATGGGAGTAAGATGGGGGGGGGGGGGATCTGCAGCCAGTGTACCAGTTTTGACCAGAGACTGTGGGTGGGTTTTCATCCAATCTGGGTCTATGTGGAGCATTGGCGGGAAATGGGGAGGGAGGGGGGGGGGGGGGGGTTTAGCTCGCTGATGACGACTATAGAACTATTTTTGTTTTAATCTGAGGGTGTGTGTGGCGGCCATCTTGGGTGGAGCCTCGGCCTGTACTTTTTGAAGATTTAATGGATAGTCCCTCACGGTGGAAATTTCATACAGTGCAGAAGGAGGCCATTTGGCCCAACGAGTCGCCACCAGCCTCCAAAAGAGCACCCCATCCTGCACCTCACCCTATCCCCCTAAACCAGCAACCCCACCTAACCTTTCATCACTAAGGGGCAATTTAGCGTAACCAATCCACCTAAGCTGCACATCTTTGAACTGTGGGAGGAAACCGGAGCACCCGGAGGAAACCCACGCAGACACGTGCAGACTCCGCACAGTGACCCAAAACGAGAATCAAACCTGGGGGTCTTGAGCTGTGAAGCAACAGAGCTAACCACTGTGCTACGTGCTGCCCCAAATGGCTGATTCCCATGATGGGGAAGGGAGGTGGGAGACCCCTGATTTGGCTGGTCACCTGGAACTTAAAGGAATTGGGTGGACCAGTGAAGGTCGAGAGTTTTCGCTCCCTAATGAATCTAAATGCTGGTGTGGTGTTCTTGCAGGAGACTCACTTGCAGGTTAGAGATCAGAGCAGACTGCGGTGGGGTGAGCCAAGTGTTTCACTCGGGCTTTGATGAAGGGCTCGAGGTGCTGCAATTCTAATCAATAAAGGGGTCCCTCTTCCGGTCACTGCGGACACGAATGGGAGATACGTGGTGGTCAGTGGGTCATTGGCGGGTACATTGGTGGTGCTGGTGAATGGCTATGCCCCTAACTGGGATAATGTGTCATTTGTAAAAAAATTGTTGGGATCCATCCCAGACCTGGATACACATCAATTGATTCTTGGAGGTGATTTCAATTGCGCTTTGGATCCAAAAATGGACTGGTCCAAGCCTATTCAACCGCGACAAATACTCAAAAAGGGAATGAAACCGGACGGACCACCCGGTACGACTCAGGCACCAGAAACGACAACAGCAAACCCGGCAAAAGATAAAGAAATCTGTTCCCATCAGCAGATTGTAAAAGGATTATGGGACACAGATTTAAGATTGTGAGCAAGATCTACAGGGAGATATGAGGAAGAAATTTTACACAGTGAGTGATAATGATCTGAACTCAATGCTTACACACAAAGGTCGATAACATCCAGATCCTGATAACCCGAATGGTGCTGTCAGAATTTGATGTGAGGATCGGTTGTGAGTTTCCTGTCTGCAAATCCTTATCTAAGTCCCTGTGAAAGAAGTTTACAAAGGCATCACTGTCAGTCCAGAAATGAAATTCAGGAAAGATAAACATTCCTCCTGGTTTGAATTTGCTGTGTGCAAATCCTGCGCTTATAATCTGAACGAACACAGGACATCCTGAAGGGGGACGGTGAACAGCCAGAGGTCATAGTTAAATCAATAGCAAGGAGCGATATAGGATCAGAAGGCATAGAATCTCTGTGGGTAGAGTTGAAGAATTGCAAAGGTAAAAAGACCCTGATGGGAGTTATGTACAGGCCCCTTAGCAGGAGTCAGGATGTGGGGCAGAAAATAAATCAGGGGGTCCGTCAGTTTCAACCTTTTTTGTAGCGGTTGAATAGGCTTGGACCAGTTCATTTTAAAATACAGTACAGAATTGAGGTCTCCTCCAAACGGTGAGTGCAGTGGCATCACTAAGGAGAAGGTTCTGTGGAAACTGAAAGGTCTGAAGGTGGATAAACCACCTGGACCGGATGGACTACACCCCAGGGTTCTAAAACAGATAGCTGGAGGAGATTGTGGAGGCATTGGTGGTGATCTTTCAGAAATCACTGGAAGCAGGAAGGGTCCCAGAGGACTGGAAAGTGGCTAATGTAACACTGCTGTTTAAGAAGGGAGGGAGGCAGAAGATGGGAAATTTTAGGCCGGTTAGCCTGACTTCGGTCATTGATAAGATTTTAGAGTCCATTAAGGAGCAATTTAGCATGGCCAATCCACCCAACCTGCACATCTTTTGGGTTGTGGGGGTGAAACCCACACAGACAAGGGGAGAATGTGCAAACTCCGCACGGACAGTGACCCAGGGCCAGGATTCGAACCCGGGTCCTCAGTGCCGCAGTCCCAGTGCTAGCCACTGTGCTGCTCTCTAGAGTCCATTATTAAAGAGGAGATCGTGGAGTAGCTGGAAGTGCATGGTAAAATAGGACTGAGTTAGCACTGCTTTGTCAAAGGGAGGTTATGTCTGACAAGTCTGTTAAGAGTTCTTTGAGAAGGTAACAAGGAAGTTAGACAAAGGAGAACCAGTGGACGTGATTTATTTAGATTTCCAGAAGGCTTTTGACAAGATGCTGCAGAAGAGACTGTTAAATAAGTTAAGAGCCCATGGTGTTAAGGGTAAGATCCTGGCATGGACAGAGGATTGGCTGACTGGCAGAAGGTAGAGAGGATAAAGGGGTCTTTATCAGAATGGCAGCCGGTGATTAATGGTGTGCCCCAGGGGTCTGTGCTGGGACCACAACTTTTCACAACATACATTAATGATTTGGAAGAAGGAACTGAAGGCACTGTTGCAAGTTTCAGATGATAGAAAGATCTGTAGAGGAACAGGTAGTATTGAATAAGCAGAGGGGCTGCAGAAGGATTTGGACAGGCTAGGAGAGTGGGAAATAAAGTGGCAGATGGAATACAATGTGGAAAAGTGTGAGGTAATGCACTTTGGAAGGAGGAATTTAGGCATAGACTATTTTCTAAATGGGGAAATGCTTAGGAAATCAGAAGCACAAAGGGACTGGAGAGTTCTCGATCACGATTCTCTTAAGGTTAACGTACAGGTTCAGTCGGCAGTTCAGAAGACAAATGCAATGTTAGCATTCCTGTCAAGAGGGCTAGAATACAAGACCAGGGATGTACTTCTGAAGCTGTAGAAGGCTCTGGTCAGACCCCGTTTGGAGTATTGTGAGCAGTTTTGGGCCCCATATCTAAGGAAGGGTTTGCTGGCCCTGGAAAGCGTCCAGAGGACAATCACAAGAAAGATCCCAAGTGGCCTAATTCTGCTCCTATGTCTTATGCTCTAATCCCCTGTGAAAGGAGTTTCCAAAATCCATCGCAGTCAGTCCTGCTGCTCCCTGGTCCAGGATGACCGCTCATGCTCCCTGCTGCACACTGAACTTTGTTGTCATCAGTTTCTGCCCTGGGTCTTCATGTGACTGAACCGAGCCGCAGAGCTTTGGACACGTGGGGCAGGATGTCCAATAAGACAGTTAAATCTGGAGACCAGCATTGGCTTCCTTTTCTTTCCATCTCTGCATCATCAATAACACATTGGGACTGAAAGACTAATCCAGTTTGATGGACAAGTTGTCTCCATTCTGAACAATGGGGAACAAGCTCCTCCCACTCATTGAACATCGCTGGACAAAGGAGATGCACATCCAATAAAGATGGCGGCCGTTAACCCGAGCTGAACAGGAGGAGCTGCAGTCCCGCTCGGTACAAACTATGACCCAGAAACTCATTTCCGAGGTTTACTACTTACAACAACTTCACACAATGTTTCCGCCCACCCGCGCGATCTGCCGCTTCCTTCATATTGTTAAACGCCTCTTACCGATTTCGCATCTGAAGACATAGCCCTTCCCCTTCGCCATTACCCACAGTGCGCATGCTTGAATCAGAGCGGGTCCCGCCTTTTATTCACTCCGATTGGTTGGAGGACCAGCCGTTATCTGTCGGTCCTCCTGCCCCATCCCTCTCATTCTATTGGTCAGGACTGCCGTCAATCACATGCCATTGTGACGGTTACAGATGGTGAGTGGCCATAGGCTCAGGCTGACTCGCGATTGTCCAATAATCATTGAATCATGGAATTCGCAGTGCAAAAGGAGGCCATACGGCCCATCAAGTCTGCACCAGCCCTTGGAAAGAGCACCCTACCTGAGGCTATGCCCCCATCCCATCCCTAGACCTCCACCCTATCCTCGTAACCCCACCGAACCTTTTTTTGGACACTTGAGGGCAATTTGTCAACAAACAAAGAACAAAGAACAAAGAAGTGTACAGCACAGGAACAGGCCCTTCGGCCCTCCAAGCCCGTGCCGACCATACTGCCCGACTAAACTACAATCTTCTACACTTCCTGGGTCCGTATCCTTCTATTCCCATCCTATTCATATATTTGTCAAGATGCCCCTTAAATGCCCCTATCGTCCCTGCTTCCACGACCTCCTCCGGTAGTGAGTTCCAGGCACCCACTACCCTCTGCGTAAAAAACTTGCCTCGTACATCTACTCTAAACCTTGCCCCTCTCACCTTAAACCTATGCCCCCTAGTAGTTGACCCCTCTACCCTGGGGAAAAGCCTCTGACTATCCACTCTGTCTATGCCCCTCATAATTTTGTATACCTCTATCAGGTCGCCCCTCAACCTCCTTCGTTCCAGTGAGAACAAACCGAGTTTACTCAATCGCTCCTCATAGCTTATGCCCTCCATACCAGGCAACATTCTGGTCAATCTCTTCTGCACCCTCTCTAAAGCCTCCACATCCTTCTGGTAGTGTGGCGACCAGAATTGAACACTATACTCCAAGTGTGGCCTAACTAAGGTTCTATACAGCTGCAACATGACTTGCCAATTCTTATACTCAATGCCCCGGCCAATGAAGGCAAGCATGCCGTATGCCTTCTTGACTACCTTCTCCACCTGTGCAGCCCCTTTCAGTGACCTGTGGACCTGTACTCCTAGATCTCTTTGACTTTCAATACTCTTGAGGGTTCTACCATTCACTGTATATTCCCTACCTGCATTAGCCCTTCCAAAATGCATTACCTCACATTTGTCCGGGTTAAACTCCATCTGCCATCTCTCCGCCCAAGTCTCCAGACAATCTAAATCCTGCTGTATCCTCAGACAGTCCTCATCGCTATCCGCAATTCCACCAACCTTTGTGTCGTCTGCAAACTTACTAATCAGACCAGTTACATTTTCCTCCAAATCATTTATATATACTACAAAGAGCAAAGGTCCCAGCACTGATCCCTGTGGAACACCACTGGTCACAGCCCTCCAATTAGAAAAGCATCCCTCCATTTCTACCCTCTGCCTTCTATGGCCTAGCCAGTTCTGTATCCACCTTGCCAGTTCACCCCTGATCCCGTGTGACTTCACCTTTTGTACTAGTCTACCATGAGGGACCTTGTCAAAGGCCTTACTGAAGTCCATATAGACAACATCTACTGCCCTACCTGCATCAATCATCTTAGTGACCTCCTCGAAAAACTCTATCAAGTTAGTGAGACACGACCTCCCCTTCACAAAACCGTGCTGCCTCTCACTAATACGTCCATTTGCTTCCAAATGGGAGTAGATCCTGTCTCGAAGAATTCTCTCCAGTAATTTCCCTACCACTGAAGTAAGGCTCACCGGCCTGTAGTTCCCGGGATTATCCTTGCTACCCTTCTTAAACAGAGGAACAACATTGGCTATTCTCCAGTCCTCCGGGACATCCCCTTAAGACAGCGAGGATCCAAAGATTTCTGTCAAGGCCTCAGCAATTTCCTCTCCAGCCTCCTTCAGTATTCTGGGGTAGATCCCATCAGGCCCTGGGGACTTATCTACCTTAATATTTTTTAAGACACCCAACACCTCGTCTTTTTGGATCACAATGTGACCCAGGCTATCTACACCCCCTTCTCCAGACTCAACATCTACCAATTCCTTCTCTTTGGTGAATACTGATGCAAAGTATTCATTTAGTACCTCGCCCATTTCCTCTGGCTCCACACATAGATTCCCTTGCCTATCCTTCAGTGGGCCAACCCTTTCCCTGGCTACCCTCTTGCTTTTTATGTACGTGTAAAAAGCCTTGGGATTTTCCTTAACCCTATTTGCCAATGACTTTTCATGACCCCTCCTAGCCCTCCTGACTCCTTGCTTAAGTTCCTTCCTACTTTCCTTATATGCCACACAGGCTTCGTCTGTTCCCAGCCTTTTAGCCCTGACAAATGCCTCCTTTTTCTTTTTGACGAGGCCTACAATATCACTCGTCATCCAAGGTTCCCGAAAATTGCCGTATTTATCTTTCTTCCTCACAGGAACATGCCTGTCCTGTATTCCTTTCAACTGACACTTGAAAGCCTCCCACATGTCAGATGTTGATTTGCCCTCAAACATCCGCCCCCAATCTATGTTCTTCAGTTCCCGCCTAATATTGTTATAATTAGCCTTCCCCAAATTTAGCACATTCATCCTCGGACCACTCTTATCCTTATCCTCATGGCCAATCCACCTGCACATCTTTGGACTGTGGGAGGAAACCGGAGCATCCGGATCAAACCCACGCAGACACGGATAGAACATGCAGACTCCGTACAGCCAGTGACCCAAGCCGGGAATCAAATCTGGGACAATGGCGCTGTGAAGGAATAGTGCTAACCACTGTGCTACCGTGCCACCCAAAGTGAACAATTGCTATTTAATCTAAAGAGTCTGTGCTGAGAAAAGTGACATCATAATTACTGAGTGAAAGTAAATCTTTAAGTATGAATTGCAATTTATTTGTACAATTGTAACAGGCAGTGAAAAGTCAGATTCTCTGAAGTTAAACTTGAGCCTTAACGTTCTGCATTGGATTTCACAAGCTTTTGGAAGCTCCATCCTCTTTAACCCTTTTTGGTCTAGGAAGGTTGAAGCTTTGGGTTACTTGTGAAAGCTCATCGTTTTACTTTTATTTTTCTTTTGTTTTATTTGAGTCAGTTAAAAAAGGGCCTGAAGAAAGAGGGGGGCAAAACAAATTTGGGCAAAGCTGAAAAGTTGCCAAAAGAATTGAGAATACAAAGTTTAAAATGGTGTTTCATAGAATTTATAGAATTTACAGTGCAGAAGGAGTACACCTGGCCCATCGAGTCCACACTGGCCCCTGGTAAGAGCACCGCACCCAAACCCACACCTCCGCCCCATAACCACACTTCCGCCCTATCCCCACACCTCCATCCTCACTTAATCTTTTTTGTACTCCAAGGGCAATTTAGCATAGCCAATCTACCTAACCATGCAGATCTTTGGACTGTGGGAGGAAACTGGAGCACCCGGAGAAAAACCACGCAGACACAGGGAAAACATGCAAACTCCGCACAGCCAGTGACCCAAGCCGGGAATCGAACCTGGGACCCTGGCGCTGTGAAGCCGTTGTGCTAACTCATTTCATATCTGAAAATAAAGTTACGTAAAGTCAACACAGTTGTGAACATTTGACAATGTTTGTTCCAACACCCTTGAGAGCAGAGAAGTTAATCATTTCCACTGAACAGCACAGTGATGATTTAAACAAAAGACATTGCCTTTTCAAGATTTGGCTTCTTTTAAGGCAAAGTGTTTTGGAATGAAAAATATCAGCATTATCTCCAAATTGATTGCAAATTGAATGACGTGCTGTTAGGTGGTTTGGACATTCTGAATTCTCTCTGTGTACCCGAACAGGCGCCGGAATGTGGTGACTAGGGGCTTTTCACAGTAACACCACTGAAGTGTTAATGTAAGCCTGCTTGTAACAATAAAGATTATTAATATTAAATTGGTCAGAAAGATTCCTCAGTTGTTCCTTCATAGTCTCTGTTGTTCTAACCCTTCTGCCTGTCCACCAACTGAATCCAGAGACTCCTTATTCTCATGGTGACATTCCCTGTCTGCCTAGTAAATCAGCCCTTCAATTTTTTGCGGATTATTTCAACTTGTTGCCACATTACAGTAACAAATGTTGAAATGTTTGCTCCACACCCACAGGGTTTCGGCTGCTTAAAGCCACAAACAGAAAGGTCCAGTTTTCTCCTGGGGTTTGAGACAAACCAGCTTTCAAAATGATGCAGAGTTTCAGCCAATGAGGGAGATCCGGGCTCAGCCCCGCCCCTTATTCACTCCGATTGGTTGGAGGACCAGCCGCTCCCGCTCGGTTATCCAGTCCCGTCCCCTCTTACCATAGCAGCTGTCAATCACTCCCTGGTATGGTGATCGAGAGCATGCGCAGTGCCGATACTGGAGTGATGTTGGTGAGAAATCCTTCGCCGTTCAGAATTAGAAACTGCAGGCGAGCGGGGAGCGATAGTACTGGCGGCTGGTTGAGAGGCTTCATAAACACCCGGTGTAGGCCCAGAACCCCGAAAGCTAATGATCCGCGCTTGCAAACAACGGGCTGCAGTTGCGGTTCTCTGACAACAGGCCCAAGTTAGCGGCCGCCGTCTTGCTGAGGGCGATATGCTGCAGTGCGCGTGCGCGATCATTGGGTCAGGAAGTCCGAGGGCGCTCCAAGCCCCGCCCAGTGACAGAAACATAGATTCATTTTAGAATTTATAATCATAGAATTTACAGTGCAGAAGGAGGCCATTCGGCCCATCGAGTCTGCACCGGCTCTTCGAAAGAGCACCCTACCCAAGTCCACACCTCCACCCTATACCCATAACCCAGTCACCACACCCAGCACTAAGGGCAATTTTGGACACTAAGGGCAATTTAGCTTGGCCAATCCACCTAACCTGCACATCTTTGGACTGTGGGAGGAAACTGGAGCACCCGGAGGAAACCCACCCACACATGGGGAGGACATGCAGACTCCGCACAGACAGTGACCCAGCGGGGAATCAAACTTGGGACCCTGGAGCTGTGAAGCAATTGTGCTAACCACCATGCTACCGTGCTGTCCATCTTCAAGCTGAAATTTTCTTATTTATTTATCCTTTCATGGGATGTGGCGAAGCCAACACTAATTGCCCATCCCAAATTGTCCCTGAGAAGGTGGTGAGCTGCCTTCTTGAACCGCGGTTCGTGAGGGAATTCCAGGAGTTTGACCCAGCAACAGTAAAGGGACAGTCAAAAGAGTGACATGGTTGCACAGCAGTTAGCACTGCTGCATCATAGCGCCAGGGACCCGTGTGCGATTCTGGCCTTGTGCGACTGTGCAGTGAGCACCTTTGCTTTTTAAAAATATATAAATTTAGAGTATCCAATTTTTTTTCCAATTAAGAGGCAATTTAGCATGGCCAATCTCCCAAGCCTGCACATCTTTGGGTGGTGGGGCTGAAACCCATGCAGACATGGGAAGATTGTGCAAACTTCACATGGACAGTGACCAGGGCCGGGATTCAAACCCAGGTCGTCAGAGCCGCAGTCCTAGAGCTAACCACTGTGCCACATGCCACCCTACACCTCTATTTGTAGTCCTTTGCAGATTCCTTAAATCCACTTCACAAATTACTTCTCTACCTGAATGAGTCATACATTCAATCCCGTCAGGTGACATTCCGCTTGTCACATTTTACCAACCCAGAAATGACCCATTTATTCCTACTGGCTGCTTCCTGTTAGCTAACCAATTCTCTATCCATGCTGATATTTTGCCCCCACACCATGAGCTCTTATTTTGTGTAATAACCATGGCAAATATCTTCAGGAAATCCAGATAAAGCACATCTACAGGTTTTCCTTTGACATCCCTTGTTACTTCCTAAAGAACCTTGAAAAATAGTTCATCATGTTTGATTCCCTGAGCCTCATTTTCATTTTCAAACACTGTCAAAAGAAAAATCAAATCTCCTCTACCCCTCTGGCTCCTTTGCCATTTACCTTAGATGGACTCACTTTCTGTTAAAGAGCTTGTCAACCCGTCTCACCCACTTTCCCGAAAGTGAACATATTTAATCAGGAAAAGTCCTGCAAATTAAAATACTTTCTGGTTAAACATTTATTGACGAAACAGAACATGGTTAAAAAACTAACAGAAAATGACTTGAGGATCACAGACAACCAGAGTAACAGGATGTTCACAATGTTCTGGTCCCAAATGTTTTCCCTGCGGCTCCTCTGTACCCTGTTCCTGTGACTCCCCGCTTTGGACCCAGGGGCACTGAACCCTGGGGGTCGCAGCAACATCAGCCCCGGTAACCCTCCACCCCTGCTTAGTTGGAGATCCATTTCCCAGTCAGGTCTCCAGCACCTTCCTGTCTCTATTAGTGAACAGGCCCCTTTATTCTCAGCTAAATTCAGCCCCCAGCTCCATCACCGGGCTGTCATTGACAGAAGCAATAGAAACAGAAAGGTGCCCAAGGCTCAAATGGGAAGTCAGAATTTGTGGATTGGAACCTCCATAAAGGTCAGAAACTTCTTGAGAAAAAAAAATCGAGTTCCCAGTCAACAAATTAAAGAATAACACAACGGGACTTCAAGTTTTATGACTTTTAATGCAACAAGCAAAATAGAAGCTACTTTAACCTACACATAAAACTTTTCCCATTTATAATACTAATGATAATCTTTATTGTCACAAGTCGGCTGACATTAACACTGCAATGAAGTTACTGTGAAAATCTCCTAGTCGCCATACTGTTTGGGTACCCAGAGGGTCAATTCAGGATGTCCAATTCACCTAACAAGCACATTGTGGGCAGCACGGTAGCACAGTGGTTAGCACTGTTGCTTCACTGCTCCAGGGTCACGGGTTTGATTTCCAGTTTGGGTCAGTGTGTGGAGTCTGCACGTTCTCTCCGTGTCTGCATGAGTTTCCTCCCACAAGTTATGCTGTTAGGTGATTTGGACATTCTGAATTCTCCGTCTGTGTACCAGAACAGGCGCTGGAATGTGGTGACTCGGGGCCTTTCACAGTATCTTCATTGCAATGTTAATGAAAGCCTACTTGTGACAATAAAGATTATTATTATTATTATAAAGGAGACAGAACATAGGGTGGGAGAAATCGAGGGAGAATAGAATACGAATGTGAAGGAGCAAAATACACACAAATGGACTGCAGAAGTGTCTATAGGTACGTAAAAAGGAAACGTTTGTCATTCCAGATAGTCAGGAGAGTTTAGAATGAGGAATAGAGATCTCTACAGCCACCTCGTTCAACACTCTGGGATGTAGATCATCAGCTTTTGGGGATTTATTCACTTTCAACCCCATTAATTTCTCCAGTACCACTTTTCACGAATTCTCATCTCTCACTGTTCCTCGTGCTCACGAATCCCTTGGTTCGCTTGTGTTTTGGGGAAATTTTTGCTTCTTCTCCGTGAAGACAGACACGCATTGCTTAGTTTCTCTACCATTTCCTTCCTCCCTATTATGAACTCTCCTGTCTCTTCCTGGAATGGACACATATTTGTCTTTGACAATCTTTTCCTTTCCACATACCTAGAGAAGCTTTTCAAGTCGCTTTTCTCCCCAGTTTGCTCTCATATTCGATTTCTCTTTATCTGTTTCTTGGTCCCCCTTTGCTGAATTCTAAAACAAGTTCCCAATCCTCAGGTTTACTACTATTTTGACCATGGTTTTGAGCCTCTTCCATTGATCGAATGGGATCTTTAACTTTTCTTGTCAGCCAAGGTTGCATCACTTTTCCTGTTGGATTTTTATTCCTTAAAGGAATCTATATTTGTTGTATATATGTGAAATAAAAGTTGCAAAAATCCCAGAGGACCATAGGCTGCTCTCACCTTTGACAGAGAGAGAGCTGACTGGAGGTGATTTAACCTGAGGGTCAGCACACCTCAGGTGAGGGGCCTGGTTGAGAGAAGGCAGGGCCTTCATGAATAAACGCAGCCAGTACAAGAGTCGAATCCACTCTGTTGGCCTTGCTCTGCATCACGAACCAGTCATCCTGCCAACTGAGCTAACCGACCCCATGATAAATATGTAATAATTGCCATGCTTTGGGGGGGGGGGGGTCCAAATGGAAACTAAATATCTTCACACTTCCAAACACCCTTTCACTCTGTGATCACCGCGCAATTTGAAGCCAGGTATTAGCAACAAGGCTCAAAGAGCATTAGCCCACTGGAGGCAAAATGATGAGACCTGCCAGTCCAGCAGAAAGAAACCCTCTGACCATCCCCACTGACTACCTGTCAGAATGAACAAAATGCAGTCCTGGATGTAGAGCAGAAACAATAACAGCAGAATCCAACTCCTGTAATCGACTGTGAAATTGTTGGTGTCACTGCAAGTCCGATGAAACATGCAATCCCGTCTCACATTGAGAGGTGGACGGCCTCTCCCCAGTGTGAACTCGCTGGTGTGTCCGCAGGATGGATAACCGAGTGAATCCCTTCCCACATTGAGAGCAGGTGAATGGCCTCTCCCCAGTGTGAACTCGCTGGTGTCGCTGTAGGGTGGACAATTGAATAAATCCCTTCCCACACTGAGAGCAGGTGAATGGTCTCTCCCCAGTGTGAACTCGCTGGTGTGTCTGCAGGATGGACAACCGAGTGAAACCCTTCCCACACTGAGAGCAGGTGAATGGCCTCTCCCCACTGTGAACTCGCTGGTGTGTCCGCAGGATGGATAACCGAGTGAAGCCCTTCCCACAGTGAGAGCAGGTGAATGGCCTCTCCCCACTGTGAACTCGCTGGTGTGTCCGCAGGGTGGAGGTGAATGGCCTCTCCCCAATGTGAACTTGCTGGTGCGTCTGCAGGGTGGATGAATCACTGAATGCCTTCCCACACTGAGAGCAGGTGAATGGCCTCTCCCCAGTGTGAACTCGCTGATGTCTCCGCAGGGTGGATGAATCACTGAATCCCTTCCCACACTGAGAGCAGGTGAATGGCCTCTCCCCAGTGTGAACTCGCTGATGTCTCCGCAGGGTGGATAACTGTGTGAATCCTTTCCCACACAGAAAGCAGGTGAACGGCTTCTCCCCAGTGTGACTGCGTCGATGAATCTCCAGGTGCGATGGGGCTCCGAATCCCTTCCCACAGTCCCCACATTTCCACGGTTTTTCCATGTTTTGGGTCCCCTCCTGCCTGTCCAGGTTCCACAATCAGTTCAGAATAATAGCGTCGCTTCCACTGTGAATGGTGTGATGTTTTTTCAGGCTGTGTAACTGGTTAAAGCTCTTTCCACAGTCAGTTCACTGGAACTCTCACATTCGGGTGTGTGTTGTGTGGGTCTCGGTGCTTTTCCAGTCACACTGATGGTTGAAATCTTTAGCTGACAGTTCAGGCAAGCATTTCTCCTAGTTTCAAAGGCCGATGATATTCAGGTCCCAAGGAATCGCGTGACTCTGTCAGATCGAGACGTAACTTTTGAGATTTCATCTGAAATTCTTCCTCATCTGTAAAAACAATTTACAAAATTCATCACTGTCAGTACAGGATAGAAACACAGAACAGACAATTCCTAGGTGGATGGGTAGGGATGGGGTGGAGGTATGGGCTTAGGTAGGGTGCTATTTCCAAGAGCCGGTGCAGACTTGATGGGCCGAATGGCCTCCTTCTGCACTGTAACTTCTATGATTCTATGATCTACAGGAGGGACATAGAGAACCTAGTGGAGTGATGGTACAACAGCAATCTCTCCCTCAATGTCAGCAAAACTAAAGAGCTGGTCATTGACCTCAGGAAGCAAAGTATCGTACACACCCCTGTCAGCATCAATGCTGCTGAGGTGGAGATGGTTAGCAGCTTCAAATTCCTCGAGGTACACATCACCAAAAATCTGTCCTGGTCCACCCACGTCGGCCCTACCACCAGGAAAGCACAACACCTATACTTCCTCAGGAATCGAAGGAAATTCAGCATGTCCACATTAACTCTCACCAACTTTTACAGATGTACCATAGAAAGCATCCTATCTGGCTGCATCACAGCCTGGTATGGCAACTGCTCGGCCCAAGACCACAAGAAACATCAGAGTTGTGAACACAGCTCAGTCCATCACACAAACCTGCCTCCCATCCATCAACTCCATCTGCACCTCCCGCTGCCTGGGGAAAGCGGGCAGCATAATCAAAGATCCCGCCCACCTGGCTTACTCACTCTTCCAACTTCTTCCATCAGGCAGAAGATACAAAAGTCAGAGAACATGCACGAACAGACTCAAAAACAGCTTCTTCCCCGTTGTTTCTAGACTCCTAAACAAGCTTCTTATGGACTGACCTGATTAACACCATACCCCTGTAAGCTTCACCCGATGCCGGTGTCCATGTAGTTACATTGTGTACCCTGTGTTGCCCTATTATGTATTTTCTTTTAGTTTAGTTTATTTTCATGTACTTAATGATCTGTTGAGCTGCTCTCAGAAAAATACTTTTAACTGTACCTCGGTACACGTGACAATAAACAAACCCAATCCAATGTATGGAACTGTACGCCAAACAATTCTTTTCATTGTACCTCAGTACATGTGTCAATAAATTTAATATAATATAATCCCCACTCTCTGCTGTCTGTTGGTTAGCCAATCCTCTATCCAAGCTAATATATTACCTCTCAACCCACTGGGATCTTACCTTCATCAAATGTATTCTGGAAATCCAAATATACCTACAGGACCCCCATTATCCATTTGGCTTGTTACATCTTCCAAGAACTTCAACAATTGAGTCAAACACGATTTACCCATCGCAAAACCACACCGACTCTGATGGATTGCGGTTTGACTTTCCACAATGTCCAGTTACTACTTCCTCAATAATGGATTCCAACAGTTTCCCAACAACAGGCTTTAAACTAACTAGTTTCCTACTTTCTTCCCTTTTGACCTAATCCAGTGACATTGGAGATTTTCTCAGTGGAGCCTCAGTCACCATCACTGACACTAACTTTAAATTCCAGATTTTATTAATTTAATGGATTGGAGTCCATGTCCCCAGAACATTTTCCTGTCTCTCCGGATGATTGATGCAGTGACATTGTCACTGGGTCAGTGTCTCCCCCTCTTGGTCTCTGTGAGGTTGTTTGTGGAGAGAAGCCGGAAGCGGCGGATAGTGAGAGTGGAGAATGGTAATTGTTTCAAATTCGGCTCTGGAGAATTTGTCAACCCCTCCCCCCGATACTGACCTCTCGCCTGACACCTCACAATGCCCGAGCAATGATTGACGGCAGCACCGGACCAATAGGAGATCAGCGGGCGGGTCCGGAGGACCGGTCCTGAGTGACTGGTCCTCCAAGCAACCAGCAATAACGATGAGGCGGGGCTCGGCTGTGAAGCATGCGCAGTGTGATTAATTGTGAAGCAGAGAAGGTTCTTTCCCTGATGCAAAATCCGTATAGGTGGAAATTCAACCGTAAAGGTGGGAATAGCGGGACGGAGGGAGAGATGGATCAGGCGGGTCCTTAGACATGCTTCGTGACCATGTTATATAAACCGAAAATCCGGAAAAACTAACCTACTGGTAGCTGAGGACCTGAGCTGGGACTGCAGCTTTCTCACACACAGGACCATGCGGCCGCCATCTTTATTTGGCACTGGCAGTGGTGCGTCTGCGCACCCACCATCTTTATTGGGTGACTCGCAGAAGTGCGCATGCGAAATCGTCATCCCTTTTGGATCACTAGCGGCAGTGCGCATTGCCACGTGCCATCTTTATTGGGGCAGGAGCAGCAGAGGGCAGGCTCCGTCGCCATCATTGTTGGGGGCAATTTATTTGAAGTGTTTCTTCATGATATAATGTCCATCAAACTGTTTCACTCTGAGTTATTAATTCTTATTTATGAGCCAGAGCGATGATATATGTCTCGGGCAGTGACAATAATTGGTACAAATATTGTGCTTTGAACAGAATAACACTTTTAAAACTTTCAGACAAACGTTACAAAGTAACAATTGACACTGAGCCACATGAGGATATATGAGATTATAAGGAGAATCTTAACAGAGGAAAGTGAGTTAGAGAGTCAGAGTTTTAAGGAGTAGATAGCAAAGATTAATGCCTTGGCAACTCAGATGGAGAGATTAAAATCAGGAATGTTGAAGAGGCTGGAATTAAATGAATGCAGAGATCTCAAAGGGGTGTGTGGAGGAGATTACAGTGATCAGGATGATCATTACCATGGAGGAAAAGAATGAGAAATTTAAACTTTTTGTGCCTTTTAATAGGAAACATTTGTAGATCAGGGGATGGGTAAAGAAGACTTGGTGTGAGTAAGCAAATGGGTAGTAGAGTTTGGGATGGGATGGAGGGGGTTGTTGAATGTTGGAGTTTGGCTGCGAGTGTATTGTAATAATTTGTTTGAGAGGTAACAGAAGAATGGATGATGGTTTCTGCAGCAGATGAACAGAGACTAAGGTGGAGTCGAGCTGTGTTACTGAGGTGGAAATCAGCAAACTTGGTGATGATGTAGATCTGTGGTCAAGAGCTCGTCTAGGGATTGTGAACAGTTTCCATCAGCCTCACCATTTGACAGGGATGGAATTGGTGACAAGGGAGTGGAGTTTGTAGAGGGGACAGTCTTCTCAATATTTAAATGGAGGAAAGTTCTGTTCATCCAGCACTGGATGTCAGACAAGATCGGACAGTGTGTGTCTTGGAAGGGAACTTGCAGGTGGTGATGTTCACACACATCTGCTGTCCTGCTTCATCCAGGTGGTGGAGGTTAAGGGTTTAGGAGATTCTGTCAAATTGTGGTGCAGTTGTCAGTCGAGAAAATGCCTCTCCGTTGCCACCTGTTCCTGCCCCCCTCTGTTCTCGCTCTCTCTCCCTTTCCCTCATTATTTTTGGCTTTCTCTCTCTGTTTCTCGCATAAAATTCTCCTGACTAGAGGGTTGTGGATGATTCATGAATGAATATTTTGAAGGCTGAGATGGTGAGATTTTTGGTCTCTCAGGAAGTCAAAGGACGCAGAGAGCTAACGGGAAAGTGGAATTGAAGACTGAGATCAGCCACAATCGTGTTCAATGGCAGAACAGGTTTGACGGGCCAAATGGTCTACTTCTGCTCCTATTTCTTGTGTTCTTGCAAAGGCCTGAGTCTTGTGTGGGCTCAGACCAGGTGGCAGGTTTCCTTCCCTGAAGGACATTAACAAACTAGTTCACTTTTCACAAAAGATTCAACAGTTTTCGTGGTCACTTTTTCCCAGTGCCGGCCCCACAATTTACCAGATTCATTCAGCTCAATTTCCCAACCTGCCTTTGTGTTTCTGTAGGATCTCTCTCAGTATCCTTTTTTCTGTTTTAAATCAATTTCAGAGTTAGAAGGGGAGGATTTGCAGTCAGGAAACTCAGATCAAACATCACATCAGGATCAGAATTGATCGGAACCTGAATATTGGTGAATTTTGACCATGGAAGGAAAAAGCTCCGTACACAGTGAGGAGAAACCCTGGGAATGTGAGGAGGGATTCAGATCCACATTTCAACTGGAAATTCATCATCCCAGATACACTGAGGAGAGTCATTCACTTGCTCTGATTGTTGGAATAGATTCTCTCGATCACCCAGCCTGCTGCAACACCAGCGAGTGCACATTGGGGAGAAACCATTCAACTGCTCCGTGTGTGGGAAGGGATTCGCTCAGTCATCCAAACTGCTGAGACACCAGCGGGTTTACACTGGGAAGAGACCATTCACCTGCTCAGAGTGTGGGAAAGGCTTCGCTCGGTCATCCGACTTGAAGACGCACCAGCAAGTTCACATGGACGAGAGACCTTTTAAATGTACAGACTGTGGGAAGTGCTTTAAATGTTCCTGGACCCTGATACTCCATCAATGTGCTCACACCAATGAGCGACCGTTCAGGTGCTCTCACTGTGGGACTAGGTTCAAGCAGTCATCCCAACTCAGTGAACACCAGTGCACTCACACTAGGGAGAGGCCGTTCACCTGCTCCGTGTCTGGCAGTGGGTTCAGTAGGACAACAAACATGCGGAAACACCAACGGGTTCACACTAGGGAGAGACCTTTCACTTGCTGGGTGTGGGAAGGGATTTATTCAGTTATCCACTCTGCTGAATCACCAGAGTGTTCACAATGAGAAGAGACCATTTAAATGCCAAGACTGCAGGAAGTGCTACAAAAGTTCCCGGGAACTGCTCCACCATCAGCGTGTTCACACTGATGCGAAATCTTTTCAATGCCGAGGCTGTGAGAAGTGCTTTAAAAGTTCCGGGGAACTGATGCGTCTTCAACGTATTCACACTGATGAGAAAACGTTCAGGTGCTCTTACTGTGGGACTGGGTTCAAGACATCTGACCTCCATGTACACCAGCGAACTCACACTGGGGAGAGGCAGTTCACCTGCTCCCAGTGTGGGAAGACATTCACTCAGTCATCCAGCCTGCTGACACATCAGTGAGTTCACACTAAGGAGAGGCCGTTCACCTGCCCCAAGTGTGGGAAGAGATTCACTCAGTCATCCAGCCTGCTGACACGTCAGCGAGTTCACAAGTAATTACAGTGAGTGGACAATCTGATCAGCTGCCTCTGCTGCTTCCCTCCCTTCCACTAGCTCCACCGGGCCAAACTATCACTAAAAATCCCCCTCGTCTGAGTGTGAACGTGGATCTATCTCTGGTTTCTCTCCGATCTCCTGTCATGTCCTCTTTGATCGCATCTTGTTTATGAGACCTGACTTCTGCTCCCTTGACCCTATTCTCACTAAACCGCTGACCATCCAACTTCCTCACATTAACTGATATTGTTAACAGTTCTCTCTCTCTTCTGGATTTGCCCCTCTCACTTTTAAATACACCATTCTCGCCCTTCCTGAGAAAACAACCCTTGACGCCCAACCTCCTTGCAAACAGCCACCCCATCTCCAACCTCCCTTTCCTCTCCATAGAATCATAGAATCATAGAAGTTTACAGCATGGAAACAGGCCCTTCGGCCCAACCAGTCCATGCCGCCCAGTTTTTACCATTAAGCTAGTCCCAGTTGCCCGCACTTGGCCCATAACCCTCTATACCCATCTTACCCATGTAACTATCTAAATGCTTTTTGAAAGACACAATTGTACCCGCCTCTACTACTACCTCTGGCAGCCCATTCCAGACACTCACTACCCTCTGAGTGAAGAAATTGCCCCTCTGGGCCCTTCTGAATCTCTCCCCTCTCACCTTAAACCTATGCCCTCTAGTTTTAGATTCCCCTACCTTTGGGAAAAGATGTTGACTATCTACCTTATCTATGCCCCTCATTATTTTATAGACCTCTATAAGATCACCCCTAAGCCTCCTACGCTCCAGGGAAAAAAGTCCCAGTCTATCCAGCCTCTCCTTATAACTCAAACCATCAAGTCCCGGCAACATCCTAGTAAATCTAATAAATTTATAGTACCCAATTTATTTTTTCCAATTAAGGGGCAATTTAGTATGCCCAATCCACCTAGCCTTCACATTTTTGGGTTGTGGGGGAGAAACCCACGCAAACACGGGGAGAATGTGCAAACTCCACACGGACAGTGACCCAGAACCGGGATCGAATCTGGGACATCAGTGCCGTGAGGCTGCAGGGCTAACCCACTGCGCCACCGTGCTGCCTATAAAACTAGACGCACTACATGTTTCAGCCCGGTTTCGAACCAGCGACCTTCCGGGTGTTAGGCGAATGTGATAACCACTACACTACAGAAACGGCTGTTCTGGGGAGAGGCCATTCACCTGCTCTGTGTGTGGGAAGGGGTTCATTCAATCATCCAACCTTGTGAGACACCAGCGAGTTCACAAGTAACTGCAATGTTCAATGCTACAGTTATTGCTGCTGTTAATCAGATTCAGGAGTGAAGCTTGTTCACAATGAAACAGGGGAGTGTTTATGCTGTTGCTGATAGCCACAGTAACCGGGTTGCAGTTGGAAGACTTTGCATTTATAATAATAATAATCTTTATTGTCACACGTAGGCTTACATTAACACTGCAATGAAGTGGCTATGAAAATCCCCTAGTTGCCACATTCCTGTTTGGGTACACGGAGGGAGAATTCAGAATGTCCAAATTACCTAACAGCATGGGCGCGATTCTCCACTCCCACGCCGGTTGGGAGAATCGCCTGGGACGCCGAAATTTCCGGGGACGCCGGTCCGACGCCCTCCCACGATTCTCCCAAGCGGCGGGAACAGGCCGGTCGAGTTTCGCGGGCCACAGGCCGGAGAATCGCCGGAGATACCCAAAATGGCGATTCTCCGGCACCCCCGCGATTCTGAGGCCCGGATGGGCCGAGCGGCCAGGCCAAAACGGCGGGTTCACCCCGGCGCCATCCACACCTGGTCGCTACAGTCGTGGGCGGTGCATGAACGCTGGGGGGGCGGCCTGTGGGGGGGCAAGGGGGGATCCTGCACCGGGGGGTACCTTGAATGTGGGGTGGCCCGCGATCGGTGCCCACCGATCGTCGGGCCGTCCTCTCTGAAGGAGGACCTCCTTCCTTCCGCGGCCCCGCAAGATCCGTCCCCTATCTTCTTCCGGGACGGATTTGGACAGGACAGCAACCACGCATGCGCGGGTTGGCGCCGGCCAACCTGCGCATGCGCAGATGACGTCCGTTATGCGGCGCCGGCCGCGTCATCTATTCGGCGCCGCTTTTACGCGGGCGACAAGGCCTGGCGCGGGTAGATGACGCGGCCCCGATACTGGCCCATTGTCAGGGCCTGAATCGGTCGGGACCGGGGCCATTCCGCGCCGTCGTGAACCTCGACGGCATTCACGAAGGCGCGGCCACTTCGTCGTGGTGGTGGAGAATCGCGCCCCATGTCTTTCTGGATTTGTGGGAGAAAACCGGAAATCCCAGAGGAAAACAACGCTGACACAGAGATAACTCTGCACTGACAGTGCCCTGAGCTGGGAATCGAACCTGGGACTCTGGTGCTGTGAAGCAACAGTGCTAACCACTGTGCTACCGTGCCGCACGTGGTTTTATAGTCCCTTTGTAGTATATAGTGCCTTTCACAACTTTGGATGTCTCTGTGTACAGTAAGCCTCCAAAAACAGCAATGTGACAATGAGCAGAGATTTTTTAGTGAGATTGGTTCATAGAATTTACAGTGCAGAAGGAGGCTATTCGGCCCATCGAGTCTGCACCGGCTCTTGGAAAGAGCACCCTACCAAGGTCAACACCTCCACCTTATCCCCATAACACAGTAACCCCACCCAACACTAAGGGCAATTTTGGACACTAGGGGCAATTTATCATGGCCAATCCACCTAACCTGCACATCTTTGGACTATGGGAGGAAACCGGAGCACCCGGAGGAAACCCACGTACACACGGGGAGGATGTGCAGACTCCGCACAGACAGTGACCCAAGCCGGTATCGAACCTGGGACCCTGGAGCTGTGAAGCAATTGTGCTATCCACAATGCTACCGTGCTACCCGGTTGAGAGTAAACTATTAGTCAGACAGCAGTGAGAACTCCCCTGTCCTTCTAACAGTGCTCGGAGATTTTCTTTAAGAATATTGCTACAGAATAGATAAGGGGAACCAAAATGGATATGGTGCATTTGGATCTTCAGAAGACTTTTGATAAACTCCCACAGAGGAGGTTAGTAAACATAAGAGTGAGGGGAGTATAATGGCACAGGCTCCAGCTATGCACAATCTATATCAATGATTTGGATGTGGGGACCAAATGCAATATTTCCATATTTGCTGATGACTCAAAACGAAGTGAAAATGTGCGTTGTGAGGAGAGTGCAAGGAGGATTCAAGATAATTTAGACAGGCTAATGAATGGGCAAGAACATGGCAAATGGGTGATAGTATAGAAAGCATTTGAAGTTATCCTCTTTGGTTGGAGGAACGGTGATGTAGAGTATTTCTTAAATGGTGAGAGATTGGGAAGTGCCGATATCCAGAGGGATCTGGTTGTCCTTGTTCATGAGTCACCAAAAGCAGGTGTAGCAAGTGATCAGGAAGGCAAATGGTATGTTGGACGTCATTGCAAGAGGATCTGAGTATGTGTTGGAATTTATTATCAGGTTAGCAAGACATTACTAAAACCAAAATGGTTCAGTACATAAAAGCCTGAGGCTTCTGACCTGGTCTAGCTTTGAGCAGAGGAACCAGCTTAGAACAATGTGCTGATTACACTCACAGGTCTTTCTAATGTGTCCTCCTTTGAGTATCCAATGACCTCATGGTCTCAGTATGCAGTGACTTATGTAATACAAAGAACAAAGAAAAGTACAGCACAGGAACAGGCCCTTCGGCGCTCCAAGCCTGCGCCGACCGTGCTGCCCTTCTAAACTAAAATCTTCTACACTTTCGGGGTCCATATCCCTCTATTCCCATCATATTCATGTATTTGTCAAGATGCCCCTTAAACGTCACCATTGTCCCTGCTTCCACCACCTCCTCCCGCCGCGAGTTCCAGGCATCCACTACCCTCTGTGTAAAAAAAGTTGCCTTGTACATCTACTCTAAACCTTGCCCCTCGTACCTTAAACCTATGCCCCCTAGTAATTGACCCCTCTGCCCTGGGAAAAAGTCTCTGACTATCCACTTTGTCTATGCCCCTCATAATTTTGGAGACCTCTATCAGGTCCCCCCCTCAACCTCCAACGTTCCAGTGAGAACAAAACGTTAACGAATAAACATTAAATCAACAGCCCATTGTTTCCAACTTTCTGAGCATGTTTAATGGAGTCTGGATACAGAGAATTCCTTCAAACCACAATGTTTATTGAACCTGTTAGGGGGGAAACAATCTGTTACAATTTGAAATGAAGTCCAGGATTTCGGAAAAGCAGTGGATCCATTATCAGCAAAGTTCTCACCCATGAAGCAGATAAGTTACTGAGCGAATCTCTTCCCACCCACAACCACTTCACCTAGAAGGGCAAGGGCAGCAGATACATGGGAACATCACCTCCTGGAAGTTCCCCTCCAAGCCACGCCAAGCTGACTTGGAAACATATCGCCATTCCTTCGCTGTTGCTGCATCAATATCCTTCCTAACAGCGCTGTGGGTAGACCTACACCACATGGACTGAAGAGGTTCAAGAAGGTGGCCCACCAGGAGCTTTTCACAGTAACTTCATTTGAAGCCTACTTGTGACAATAAACGATTTTCATTTCATTTTCATTCATTTCATCTCTGCCTTCTGAGTAAATTTAATGCACCTCTTCTGAAGTGGAAGTCACTTGTCAGGAACAATGCAAGTTTCCCTCTACGTTTTCTAAGGTACAGAACAAAGTTCTCTCTAAATCATCCCATCACAAACTCACAGGACAAGTACAGCCCAGGCTAGGTACAAAGGAAAACTCCCACTACATGACACATCAAACAGTGCCAGAGAGTAGGTAATGCACAGCTTTGATAAGGGTAAAATTCCCTCTGCCCTGCCCCATCAAACACTCCCAGCACTAATAAGCTGGATTCTGTGAGGGCATTTACCAGGGAATGGAATGATGTCATAAAGCATCACCATTCAATGGAGCTGGTTCTCTCCTTGTCCTTTTAAAGGTGGAGAACTGGAACATCCCGTCTCCAAACACATCCCATCCTGTTCACACTGAGAATCCCAGGGTGGGGAACTGGGACATCCTGTCTCCAAACACATCCCACTCTGTTCACACTGAGAATCCCAGGGTGGGGAACTGGGACATCCTGTCTCCAAACACATCCCATCCTGTTCACACTGAGAATCCCAGGGTGGGGAACTGGAACATCCTGTCTCCAAACACATCCCACCCTGTTCACACTGAATCCCAGTGTAGGGAACTGGGAACATCCTTTCTCCAAACACATCCAGTCTCCAAACACATCCCGCCCTGTTCACACTGGGAACCCCGGGGTGGGGAAGTGGGACGTCCTGTCTCCAAACACATCCCACACTGAGAATCCCGGGTTTGAGAACTGGGACACCCTGTCTCCAAATACAACCCGTCCTGTTCACACTGAGAATGCCAGGATGGATAACTCTCACACGCGTCCATTCCTCTCAATCTACGTGTGTGTGACAACAGACATTAGAGGTTCACTGGTTAGTTAAACACGCAAGAGTTCCTGGTAGCAATTGATCCAATAATTCTACACATTTCACATGCCCCAGTGACATTATTAATAAAGGGCCAAGTTAAGGGAGTGTCCCTAATGTGATAGAACAGATAGATTATAGAATTATAAAGTAAAGACATAATTATTCTGCAACCTCACAATTGGCTGGGTGTTTTGCAGTATGAAAAACCCCACATGTTTGGAAGGTGGAGAGAGGCCAATGTCCAGCAGATTCCTTCCTACTGCACATCTGCACCTTACTGTCATAGACATAGAAATGATAGACACAGAATTCTTACAGTGCAAAAGGAGGCCATTCGGTCAATTCAGTCTGCACCGTCCCTCTGAAATAGCACCCTACCTTGGTCCATTCTCCCAATCTACTTTGGACACCAAGGGGCAATTTTAGGTAGGACCAATTCATCTAACTTGCACATCTTTGGACTGTTGGGGGAAACTGGAGCACCCGGAGAAAACCCACCCAGACATGGCGAGGATGTAAAAACTGCACACAGCCAGTCACCAAAGCCAGAATCAAACCTGGGTTCCTGTGAGGCCGAAGTGTTAACCACTGTTCCATCATGCTGCCAGTGTCCTTCTGCTTGGAGCAATGTGGATAGAATGATTCACCATTCATATATCACAGAATGGAGGGGAAGGGCATATATCATAATCCTACAAAATAGAATAATATACCCACTCCCCAGAGGTGTTCGGAAAATGAATGCATAAATTGAAAAACAACTCTTTATTTTAAATTTAATACCTTCGTTTATAAATTGAATTGTGTTTGTTTAACTATATTTCCAAAATAACTTACACACCCTCGTATTATTTTTTCTTCTGAGACCATGAACTCTGACAATGATCGGTAAGTGGACCGGGTCCATAAGACATAGGAGCGGAAGTAAGGCCATTCGGCCCATCGAGTCCACTCCACCATTCAATCATGGCTGATTTCAACTCCATTTACCCGCTCTCTCTCCATAGCCCTTAATTCCTCGAGAAATCAAGAATTTATCAACTTCTGTCTTAAAGACACTCAACGTCCCGGCCTCCACCGCCCTCTGTGGCAATGAATTCCACAGACCCACCACTCTGGCTGAAGAAATTTCTCCTCATCTCTGTTCTAAAGTGACTCCCTTTTATTCTAAGGCTGTGCCCCCGGGTCCTAGTCTCCCCTGCTAATGGAAACAACTTCCCTATGTCCACCCTATCTAAGCCATTCATTATCTTGTAAGTTTCTATTACATCTCCCCTGAACCTCCTAAACTCCAATGAATATAATCCCAGGATCCTCAGACGTTCATCATATGTTAGGCCTACCATTCCTGGTTTCATCCGTGTGAATCTCCGCTGGTCCCGCTCCAGTGCCAGTATGTCCTTCCTGAGGTGTGAGGCCCAAAATTGCTCACAGTATTCTAAATGGGCCCTAACTAATGCTTTATAAAGCTTCAGAAGTACATCCCTGCTTTTATATTCCAAGCCTCTTGAGATAAATGACAACATTGCATTTGCTTTCTTAATTACGGACTCAACCTGCAAGTTTACCTTTAGAGAAAATCCTTAAAGGATTCACAGAATGGAGGGGAAGGGCATATATCCCTTAAAGGGTCCTTAAAGGACATTTGTTTCCTTCTTTCCGTGTTTGTTGAAGAAACAGAGATTCATATCCTCTCGTTTTGTACCTATTGTGGACGATGTTTCACTTTACAGCTCTGGGTAAATAACGTAAAATTTTGATGCCTAATTTCGAATTCCTACACTGCAGAAGGTGTCCATTGAGTCGGCACCAGTCCTCTGAAAGAGCACCCTACCTAGGCCAACCTCCCCATCCCCGCTTAACCTGTACATCCTTGGATTGTGAGAGGAAACGAAAGCACCCAGAGGAAACCCATGCAGACCCGGGGAGAAAGTGCAAACTCCACAAGTCACCAAAGTCCTGGAATCAAACCCAGGTCGCAGGCACTGCGCGGCAGCAGTGCTACCATGCTCACCACTGTCCACCATACTACCTGGGTTCGCAATATTGCTGATTTCCGCTGCAATCGCCAAATCATAGCGAAATAATTAACAATTCCCTGCTTGGTTGGTAGCTACCATGGCGGGGACATTACCCGACACCCCCCGCGGTGGTGAATGTCCTCTGTCCAGACCACAGGAGAGCAGTGCGCAGGCGCAGGGCCGCCCTGTATTGGAGCATGCGCAGTGATAGCGATGGGAATCCTATTGTTTATCGGGTCTCCAAACCGGTGAGGATGCGGAAACGCGGAGGGGGCGATGGAGCCGGCGGGTGGACGGGGAGGGTTTCTAAACACCTGGTGAAGGCATCAAGCCCCGAATCCGAAGCTGCGGGTCCCACATTTGCAGCTCCGGCTCTTTTCCCCGGAGACAGACCCAGGCTTACGGCCGCCATCTTGTTTCAGGGGAGAGAGTGCGCATGCGCACCTGTTTTGTCGAATTCGAAACATGGTGGGCGGGGCTTCAGCGCCTCTGTTTCCAACCAGGTCCTAGTGTCCGGGCAGTGCATTAGACGACAGGTGTTGCTTGCAGCCCAGAGAATTCCATGGGCCATGTATACATTCAGTGTGGGAGGTTGCAGTCCCGATAGTTAGTTACCTGCAAAAGCTACTTCTCAAGTTTTTGTTACACTTCAGCCCCGTGCTCCTAATCTTTGGCTGCCCCGTGTGGAGAGACTGGGTAAGTCAGAGGATCTTCTCCTGGACTTGCTCTTGGGCCTGGTTAAAACAGCAATTTATAGAATTTGGATGATCAGGTCCCATTTGGTGGTGGGGATTACACTGGTTAAATATAAGAAATAGGAGCAGGAGGCAGCCACTACGGCACTACCACTATACCAGTACCACATAGTGGAATTGTCACTGGACTACTAAACCAGAAATCCAGGGTAATGCTTCGGGTAAAACCCAGGTTCGAATCCTGCTACTGCAGATGTTGAAATTTGAATTCAATAAGCATCTGGAATTAACAGTCTAATGATGACCATGAAACCATTGTCAACTGTCATTAAAAACTCAACTGATGGGGGGGGGACTGATTTATTTTCCTTTATGTAAGGGGCGCATGCCCCATTTTGGTTTGAGTTGGGGGTTTACCGTTTAGAGGGTTAAAACATTTTGTTTTGTTGGCATGTTGCCCTGTTTTCTTTGTATTATTTTCCTTTTTGCAGTGTTCTGTAAAATTATTGAAAAACCTTGAACAAATACATTTTAAAAAACTGAACTAATTCACTAATGTCCTTGAGAGAAGGAAATCTGCCGTCCTTACTCAGTCTGGCCGACATGTGACTCCAGACCCACAGCAATATAGTAGACTCTTAACTGTCTCGTCCAGGGCAATTAGGGATGGGCAATAAATATGAACGAATAAAAAAAAAAAATCAGTCCATTGAGCCTGCTCCACCTTTGGATAATGTCACTTTACTGCCGCCCCATAAGAGACTTTTGTCCTCTCTTCCAATTGCCTGCCTGTGTCTGGGTAGCTCTGGGGAGGGAGCATGCGGTGTCCACCAGAACAGTTGACACCTTCCACAATCGGTGGATTCCTCAGAGTACAGAGTGTCTCATAGACATTGGTAATAACATTCTGGTTTAGCCAGGAAGATTCTTTTGCTCTTGTTGGGACTTTGTTTCTGATTTTGGTTTATTTTATTATGATTGAGCAACACGTTTGGGAAAACAAGAAAAGAATGAATGTTGCATAGAAACTAGAATTGTTTGTTGTAAATTTCTCTCCTGCACGGACAGCAATGACTTTTGTAAACTCTGATTATAGGATATTAGGAGATGATTTGTGGATGGGGAACTCAAACCAAGCATCACATTAAGATCTGATCATCACTTGATTTCACTCGGAGCTGAATATCATCAAGCTTTGAATGTCAAAAGAGAAATATTTATCTGTTTTGTCTGCGGGAAATGATTTCAAACATCAGTGTGACTGGAAAAGCACCGAGACATACACACACCCAAGTGAGAGTGTTCCGGTAGACCGTTAAGCAGTTACACAGCCTGAACAAACATCACACCATTCACAGCAGGGAGAAACCGTACATATATTCTGTGTGTGGGACGAGGCTTCAACTGATCATCCAACCTGGAGAGACATAAATTCATTCGCAATACAAAGAAACCGTGGAAATGTGGGGACTGTGGGAAGGGATCCCTTTGCCTCAATTCCTCCCTCCTGCCTGTTCGCCAGAACCCTTGATTCTCTGAGAGACCAAAATTCAGTCTATTTCAGTCTTAAATATGTTCGACAATGGAAACAGAACATTTAAATTTATAGGACTAAAGGAGGCCTGTTGGCCCATCATATCTGTATCAGACCACCCCCACTTTCTAGCTCTTGATCTGTAACCTTGTAGGTTACAACATGTCAAATTCCTCACTTTAATGATTTATTTTATGGTCACTCTCTACTGCATTACTGCTAAATAATCACAAGAAAGTGAATTGTGAATCACAATGGTGGTTTTTTTACCCAGCATTCCCCACAGTGGTGAATGTCCCCTATCTACACCATAGGAGACCAGTGTACAGGTGCTGTGTCGCCCAGTATTTGGAGCATGCGCTGTGTCAGTCTTGACCATGGATAGGTGTTTATTTGTCACATCTACAGCTGGTCGAAGGAGTGATGGAGCTGGCGGCTGGATGGGGAGGATTTGAAAACACAGAGAGAGAGATAGAGAGAAAAAAAAAGCCCGGGAGGCTTGGAGAAACCACCTTAACAATTGCTCATTTAATCTCCACACAGTCACTTCTGGAATAAGGTTAACGTTGGTTATTCCGTCTGGTCCATCAAGGTGATCCAGATTCATAGAGAATTAGTTTGGTTCAATAGATCATTGGTTTGCTTCAAAATCATAAGTGTGGCAGGTTCAGAATTGTGATGATGCTACAAATATAATAAGTAATTAGGATTCATCACATAGTTGTAGACAGCCATTAAATAAAAGTATAAAATAATAAAAGTATTGCACATTATGATCATTTCATCAGACAAATAATTACAATAGGTTACAAAAAGCAGGAGTCCTTAACCAGCAGAATAGAAATGATTCTCTGCAATCTGCAATTTGTATTAAATCCACAGATCATATGTTGTCAGCATGAGTTCATTAAATTCTCAATCATTTACATACT
This sequence comes from Scyliorhinus torazame, assembly GCF_047496885.1. Classification (NCBI taxonomy): domain Eukaryota; kingdom Metazoa; phylum Chordata; class Chondrichthyes; order Carcharhiniformes; family Scyliorhinidae; genus Scyliorhinus; species Scyliorhinus torazame. The sequence continues at coordinate 72,018,554 of NC_092711.1, read as the reverse complement.
GTCTATGAGCTTTATAAAGTAGGTCATTGCACTGCCTTGTAGTCTATTTGTTCTATATCTTATTTGTGGAATAGAGTCCTTTCTCCTGAATTTCAATCCACATTTATATTTATGTGGTTGTGACAAGAGATCATAGATTTAAGTGTTTTCCAGTGAAGTCTAATAGAAAGTTTTCTAACTTGCTGGGAACACATATTCAGATGATTGATTGTGAAACGTTTCAACAGGATTCATGAATGAAGTGAATTATCAAACATGATTCTATCTCTATTTGTACAAATTTGTTAAAGGGATGCAGGAAAATATATCCAACACTTTATCTGTATTTCAGCCCAGTGGGGAGGGAGAGTGTGTGGGACGGGGATCTGCAGCTGTAGTGGAATAAGAGGGAAAAAATGGTCCCTAGAAACGAGAATGATCTGTTCTGCATTTCTGTCCTCTACTTACAGTGATGACTTTGGTAATCTCCTTTTACAGAGCACGAGAAGGTGAGGATTTGCAGACGAGGATTTGCAGATGAGGAAAGCAAACATCATGTCAAGATCTGGCAGAGTCATTCGATTCATCAGGACTTGAATATCATTGGCCTTTGCATGTCGAAGGAGAAATGTTTGTCTGTTCTGCCTGTGGGAAAAGATTTCAAACATCAGTGTGACTGGAAAAACACCGAGACACACACACAGCCGAGTGAGAGTGTTCCAGTGAACTGACTGTGGAAACATCAGTGTGACTGGAAAAGCCCCGAGACCCACACAACACACATCCGAGTGAGAGAGTACCAGTGAACTGACTGTGGAAAGAGCTTTAACCAAATACACAGCCTGAAGAAACATCACACCATTTACAGTGAGGAGAAACCGTTCACATGTTCTGTGTCCGATCAAGATGGGCAACTGATCATCCAACCTGGAGACACAAGGACACTGGCACCATGGAGAAACCTTGGAAATGTGGGGACTGTGGGAAGGGATTCAGTTACCCATCCCAGCTGGAGAGCCATCGGCGCAGTCACACTGGGGAGAGACCGTTCAGGTGCTCCATGTGTGGGAAGGAATTCGCAAAGTCATCCAGCCTGGGGTCACACCAGAGAGTTCACAGTGACGAGAGACCTTTTAAATGCTTTTACTGTGGGGATTGCTTTAAAACCTCTCCAGATCTAATTAAACACCAGCTTGTTCACACTGACAAGAGACCATTCAGTTGCTCTCATTGTGAGAAGAAATTTAGACAATCATCTCACCTTATTCAACACCAGCGAATTCATACTGGGGAAAGGATATTCACCTGCTCCGTGTGTGGGAAACAATTCACTCAATCATCCAATCTCCAGACACACCAACGCACTCACAGTGGGGAGAAACCATTCACCTGCCCCGAGTGTGGGAAGGGATTCAATCGATCATCCAACCTGCTGAGACACCAGCGGGTTCATGTGTGACTCCAGGGATTGGATGTTATTGTTAATCACGTCCTTTGTTTATTTCTGCTCAAGTTAATAACCCCTATAACTAGGCTGGAGTTTGATGTTCTCCACAGGACAGGTGATGTGCTAGGATTGCAGTATGTGGGCGTTTTTGGAGAACGTTACAATCCTGGGCAATCATATCTGAGGAGTGTCTGCAACTTGCAGAACCTGGGCTCAGGGGTATTGAGCTGGAGTCTGAGCTGCTGACATTGTGGGGCATCAAGGAGAGGGAAAGTCACCTGGACACTTCCCCAAGGCTCAGTAGAAATTTGCAGAGGGTGGGGGACTCAATTTTCTGCATCAATCGACAGTTTGAAATGTGTGGGGGTAAGTGAGGAACGATCAGTGAGCTGCAGCTGTCTGACAGCGCGGTGTATTACTGCAGGCTGAGAGACTCAGTGACAGGAACCAGAGGGAACCTCATACAAAAACACTGTTGCAGTGGGACATGAGCTCTGAAGAGAGAAGTCAGATTTCATGCACTGCCCGTATATTTTTCTGCTCTATTTGATATACCACTGATAGAGGATAACAAGAATAAATCTTACCCTTTTTATGTCCCCAGTGGAAGGTTAATCAGAACCCACCCTGTCACCAAGCTGAATCTAATTCATGACAGTGAATGAAATATGGGCAGCACGGTAGCACAGTGGTTAGCACTGTTGCTTCACAGCACCAGGGCCCCGGGTTCGATTCCAGGCTTGGTCACTGTCTGTGCGGAATCTGCACGTTCTCCCAGTGGGTTTCCTCCGGGTGCTCCGGTTTCCTCCCACAAGTTCCGAAAGACATGCTTACTAGGTGATTTAGACATTCGGAATTCTGCCTCAGTGTACCTGAACAGGCACCAGGGTGTGGTGACTAGGGACTTTTCACAGTAAATTCATCGCAGTGTTAATATAAGCCTACTTGTAACATTAATAAAGATTATTATTAAACAGGACATCATCTACATTCAACACCTGTTTTTGAGATGATTTATTTCAAATCAATTAAAGATCAAACTGTCTCTCGGATCAATGAGATCGCTGTCATTATTTCATTCCAATTAATTGGTTACATCAGTGATATTGTGATTCTAATCAACCTTTACAGCAACATTGCTGTTGACCAATGTGTGCAAATTGTCCTCCCATCAGTTCCAGCACCTGCAGGAAGTCACAATATTTCATTGCAACTTGGCTGTAAGGGTTAGCCCTGAGCCTGGTGGTAGCTTCACTCATGATACCCAGTTACATGTGAGGTAGAAATGGGCCGGGAATAGAAGTAAAATATTGCGGATGCTAGAAATCTGAAATAAAAACAAAATGCTGGATAAACTCAGCAAGTCTCGCATCACTTGTGAAGAAACCGTTGACATTTGGTTGCTCGACGTGCCCCTAACAAAGATGGGGGAAACGTCAGCGATGTCTGCATTTCGCCGAGGACGTCCGGACAGCAGCGCATGCGCATTGCAGCGGGTGTGGTTTGTTGACGGAAGCGCGCGGATTATTCCCCGGATCAGATTTGAGGGGGGACGGTTAACGGTCGCCGGCGTTGCCATGGCTGCGGGGCGGCGCTCGCCAACCGCGCGCGCTGGCAGAAGTGGACCCTCGAGCTCAACCCGAGCGGCAGCCGCAGGTGCAGAGGCCGCGCTGGAGCCTGGGGTTCGAGTAGGAGGCGCAGGCCGGGCCAGCCTGCTCTCTCGCATGGAGGGCACCGCACACTGACCCGGGGATGTGGGCATCAACCTAAAACTTTCCGCCCCTCACTTGGCAGAAAGCAGCTTCTCAAATCTCCCAGAAACCACTCCGACTCCACTTGGCTTCTTTTCCCGGGGTCACGACCCTGCGACGCCATCTTGGTTTCAGCCCCCCACCTGAGTGTTGGCTGGAGGGACGATTGCTCGTTTCTGGGGCCGGGTGCTGCAGTGGGTCTCTCTCGACATTCAACATCGTTCACTTTCAAACTAAAATTCATTGCCTCCGGTGACTCGGTGCAATCGCCTTTTAACGGAGGACTGGACAAGGGGATTGGCACCCTGATTGTCAGTTGACTCCAATGCACTTTGTGGCTGTCCAATCCCATGGCAGTTTGGTGCATGCAGTGTGCCCTAGGCTTGCTCATGGTTTAGTTCATGCTGGCAGTATTGCCACCACAGTGGGATCCCTGATGGAGAGACTCCCTCTTTGAAGAGGGTCCTGAAGGGCTTGCTGAGGTGACCCAATTTGTGTTCTCTGTTTTTCACAGGAGCCGTGATCAACAGTATGGCCAGGGCGACTTCATGAGCCCAGTCGCATATTCAGACAAACAGCTTCCAGACATCCGCATCCAAGAAACAGACCGGATCCTGGTTGAGAAAGTAAGTTGGATTTGAATGTGTCCTCGTTGTCCAGCTGGCCAGGCTTGGTTTGTCAACAGTGGTAAACTGGGTTGGTGAACCGCTGCACCCCATGTACTAAAGGAACCTTTTGTGGTGTTAACCGTCATCCTTATTTCCAGCCCTGGGTGTAAGATCAGTACGTGACCTTCCCCAACCTGGCTCCCTTTACTGATGCCCTGCTCACTTTCTGTTTTCAGCTCTGCTGGGACATCGCCTTTGGCCCATTGAAGCAGCTGCCCATGAATCTGTTCATTATGTACACAGCCGGCAACAACATCTCCATCTTCCCTATCATGATGGTTTGCATGATGGCCTGGAGACCTATACACGCACTGATGTCCATGTCGCCAAGTGAGTATTGTATTGATTCTGCAGCTGAGAAACAGCTTTTAACTGGCATCATTTGAATGGGACTTAGAACAGAGTGCTGAGAGCTGGGTGAATAAGGGAGTTCAGGAAGGACAGGGAAGAGGAGCTCTTTTACTCTCCAGCTTTCTCAGCCTTGAAGAAGTGGTCTTACTCTGCTACAGGAGAAGAAGTTAGTTTGTTGATGAGTAACTGCCAAGTGACATGGGGTTATTCTATTTCTATGGCTCAATATACTATAGCAACTGGTTCTAAGGTTGATAAAATATATAAAAACAAAAGTAAAACATATTAGGGGTGGCAAAGTAGGTTTCTACCTTCATTGTACAGATATCCCCCTGGGGGAGATGGGTTAATTGAAGACACCAGTCAGTGTACAGATATCTCCCTGAGATTTCTCTTGGTGTCCAACAATCCATTGATCTCAGCCTGGAATATAATCAGTGATTGAACATCCACAACTCTCTGGGTTAGAGACAACTCATGGGGTGAGGAAATTCCTCTTCAGCTCAGTCCGAACTAGCTGCCCCCCTGAGGCTATGTCTCTGTGTTCCGGATTCTGCAGCCAGAGGAAACCGTGTCTCCGCATCTCCCTGTCAAACCCTCTTTACAATTATATCTGTTTCAATCAGATCAACTCTCAGTCTCGTAAACCCAAGAGAGTAAAGGCCCATTCTTCCCAATCTCTCCTCGTTGGACAATCCTGTCATCCCAGGAACCAATCTGGTGAGTCTTTGTTACCCTCTCTCCTTGGCAATTCTGTAGATAAGGAGACCCAAACTGCATAAGTTATTCCTCCTGTGTTTGACCAAAACTCTGTACAATTGCAGAAAGATTTCCTCACTCAAACTCCAGTGAATCATAGAAACCCTACAGTGCAGAAAGAGGCAATTTGGCCCATCGAGTCTGCACCAACCATTTGAAAGGCCACTATACAGAGACCCAATTCCCTCCCTGTCCCTGTACCCCCACCTTACCTTTGGACACTTAAGGGGCAATTTATCATGGCCAATCCACCTAACCTGTACATCTTTGGACTGTGGGAGGAAACCAGAGAACCCGGAGGAAACTCAGGCTGACACAGGGTGAATGTGCAGGCTCAGCACGGACAGTCACCCAAAGCTGTAATCAAACCCCGGTCCCTGGCGCCATCCCTCGGTGAAGGCTAACGGAACATCTGCCTTCCTAATTTCTTGCTGTATCTCCATGCTGTCTGTTTGTGATTTGAGTACAAGGATCCCCCAATTCTCTATGAACATTTCACAGTCTCTCCCCTGTTCCTGATCTTTCTGTTTTTTTATTCTCACTCCCAGTCTTTAAGGTCCTGGGGAATTCGACTCAGCACTGGCTGCAGCGTCTGCTCTACTTCATCGGCAACCTGCTGGGGTTGGCCCTAGCCGTCTACAAGTGCCAGGCGATGGGGCTGCTGCCCACACACTCCTCCGACTGGCTGGCATTCCTCCAGCCGCCCCAGGTAAGATCTGAACTCGGAACGTGAGGGGGAGCCAAGAAAATAGGAAGAGGAGGAGACCGGTCAGTGCTCTGGAGCCTGAGCAATGGGCCCAACATTCCCTGCAGTTTAGATGCTCCGATTGAAAGGTGTGAAATTCTGAGGAGACTCCATAAGGTTGATGCGGAGAGGCTAATTCCCAGAGAGTCAGGGACACAGGGCCAGTCTCGATAAGGGGCGGCCATTTTGGACTGAGATGAGGGAGAATTTCTTCACCCAGAGGGTTTGTGAATCTTTGGCATTCTCTATCCCAGGGAATGCTGGATGTTCTGTCATTGAGTGCGTTCAAGGCTGAGGTGGAGATATCCTTGGGAATTGAGGGGTGGGGAAGAGTGGAGTTGAGGTCGATGATCAGCCGTGATCTTGCTGAATAGTGGAGCAGGCTCGCCAGGAACTATTCCCACTCCTATTCCTGACGTTCCCCTCTTTTCACAGAGAGTGGAGTACACGGGCGGGGGGCTGGTCCTGTGATGGTCCCACTCTCCTCCCATCGCTCGGAGAGACAACGCCCGAGGATGATCGACACTGGACTGAATCTGTTTCCGCCTGGTTAACGTCTGACCAGGCCGGCTCCAGGTAACTTGCCCTCCCATCGCTCGGAGAGACAACGCCCGAGGGTGATAACACTGGACTGAATCTGCTTCCGCCTGGTTAACGTCGGACCAGGCAGGCTCCAGGTAACCTGCTCTCCCATCGCATCCCCCCCCCCCCCCCCCCCCCACCCAACACACACACAAAGAGACAGACAGCTGGCCCGTGTACACATGACCACAGGAATGGCCGGAGATGTTGGCAGCAACGACTGTGCATTTTGTCACTGGGTATTCATTCATTGATTCTTCAACTCCCTTTGCTGAGCCACGAATGAAGGATGTGTTGGGGCTGACGATGGGACGGGAGGCGCCTGAATCAGTCATTCCCGGATGATCCCGGTGGGTCTTGCTCTCCATCTGTCCCTGTCCACCCCCTCAAGCGAATGTAAAATATAAACAGCAACAGCAGGATGGGGAGGGAAGTTCTCTCCAGTGTCCCTCAAACCCCCACTGAAATTAGGTTCCTGACCCTGTGTTGCATAACACTTTGTGGGATCTTACTGTGCATGTGGCAGTCGCCGTCTCCTCCCACAGAACGGCAGGGGCTGCACTGCAGGAGTGACCCGTCAAAAGGAAGAGATCGTCTTCCTCCTGTGCCTTTTCAGACTGGCCCAGACCTTTCAATCAACACGGCAGCTTTTTGTATTTGAAACACGTTCACTGTTTTCACGTGGGAAACTCGGCAGGGACTGCACAGCAAGATCCCACAAACGCTCCGATTACCACCAGATACCACGTCAGGCTGTGTGAAGGATAATACTGTCGCTCGGACACCAGGCTGGGAAAGGAGTGGTCTGGGTACGTGCTGCCTTCCTTCTCTTCATCAAATTGGCCTCAGGATCTTGTACATCCTGAGGGGGCACAATGTGACAGGGACCCTGGTTTTATGTTCCACAGTACTGACAAGAGGCACGTTATTGAATATTTAGTGCTTGTGTATCTGTGAGCGGGCACACATACGTGCGTGTCTATGTGCCTGTGGGTGGGTGTGTGGGGTGTGTGTGCGCGCGGTGCGTGCGAGTGCACCTATGCATGTTGCGTGTGTGTGTGAGGGCGGCTAAGCGCGTGTGCGAGGATGCCTACGTATGAGTACATGTGTGCCAATGGATGTGTTTCTGGTCTTTCAACTGCCCTTCCCAGGTTCCAGAAAAGATTTGCTCCAAAGTCAGTCTGGGCATTGTACCTGAATGTGTTCCACTCTGATACTCTGCACTGTCACTGAGCTTCCCTGTTAACCTCCTCTGGTGCGTGAAGTGACTGCAGCATCTCCAGGGGTTTCTGTCAATCTGGACATTATACCTGAATGTGTTCCACTCTGATACTCTGCACTGTCACTGAGCTTCCCTGTTAACCTCCTCTGGTGTGTGAAGTGACTGCAGCATCTCCAGGAGTTTATGACAGGTCTCGACAATCTGCTTTCACTTCATTTAATGTTTGTGTTTGAATTGTTACTCTACTGTTGCTGGGGTCCTAATGGTCAGGGCGCACCCCTGACCCCTCCCAACTCTGAGACTGTGCCCGATACAGGAGTGGACTGAGGAGGCTGGATGCGAATCGATAACCTTGAGGTGAGTGGAGAAATATTCAGTCAGTGCGAGTTTGGCTGTGCTGTAAAGAAGCTGCAATGTCTTTTCAATGATCCTGTAACTGTGGAAATAAAGAATCTTGGCAAAACTGGGCCTCTGTGAAATGACAGCAAAGGAAAACGAGTCTCAGATTTCATAGACTCCACCAGCTCAAAGCTCTCCTGCTCCTTAATAGGTTTCATTTTTAACTCTGCAACAGCCTCGCCTCCTCTGTCCCAGACTTCATGCTGCTGTCTCAGTAAATGGAATGACTGAGTGATCCACACTCAGCTGGTGAACGCTCTCTGTCTCTCTCTCTCTTTCCCTGTTGTGCTGGTACCCATGAATTTCAGGCTGATCACTGAATTCCTATCTACAGTCAACAAGAACTTGATATTTATTGCACCTTCAATACAGTAAAAATCATTTATCATTGGAGCTGCTTTCACCAGATATTCTCGTGTTCCAGATCACCAGAATTCACTGAGTAAAATCATCTCTACTCATGTCCACCCTGGCTGTTATGACAAATATTTTAAAGCTGTCTTCTGTTGTTACCAACCACCCTGCCAATGGAAACAACTTCTCTCTATGTTGATGAAAACGCCTCAAATATTTCAGTCTCTCTTTCCTTCACCTTCTCTGATACTGGGAGAACAATCCCGGCTTTGCAGGTCTCTTCACAGAACAGAAACCTCTCATCACTGATACTATTCTAGCAAGGCTTCCCTGTACCCTCTCCAATTCCTTGCTATATTTCCTAAGCTGTGGTAACACAATATTTCAGATGTGGATTAGCCAATGATTTAGAAAGATTCAGTATAACGTGTTTTTCCACTCTCTTCCTCCAATAAACCGAAGACCCAATTAGGATGTTTTGACCAAGTTGATCGACCAGAAGGCCTTTAACAAGGTGCCGCATATGAGACGATTAAATAAGTTGTTAAAAATCAATTTAGAGTACCCAATTATTTTTATTTTCCAATTGAGGGGCAATTTAGTGTGGCCAATCCACCTAACCTGCACATATTTGGGTTGTGGGGGTGAAACTTACGCAGACATGGGGAAAATGTGCAAACTCCACACGGACTGTGACCCAGGGCCGGGATTCAAATCCAGGTCCTCCACGCCACAGTCCCAGTGCCATCTACTGCGCCACATGCCGTCCTACTTTTAAATAAGTTAAGGGTAAGATCCTGGCGTGGACAGAGGATTGGCTGACTGGCAGAGAGTGGGGATAAAGGGTCAGTATGGCAGCCAGTGACTCGTGGTGTCCCTCAGGGGTCGGTGCTGGGACCACAACTTTTCAGAATATACATGAATGATCTGAAGGCACTTTTGCTAAGTTTGCAGATGATACAAAGATCTGCAGAGGGACAGGTAGTATTGAGGAAGCAGGTGGGCTGCAGAAGGACTTGGACAGGCTAGGAGAGTGGGCAAAGAAGTGGCAGATGGAATACAACGTGGAAAAATGTGAGGTTATGCACATTGGAAGGAGGAATGGAATCATAGACTATTTACTAACTGGGGAAGTGCTTAGGAAATCAGAAGCATAAAGGGTCTTGGGAGTCTTTGTTCAAGATTTTCTTAAGGTGAATGTGCAGGTTCAGTCGGCAGTTAGGAAGGCAAATGCAATGTTAGCATTCATGTCGAGAGGGTGAGAATACAAGAGCAGGGATATACTTCTGAGACTATATAAGGCTCTGATCAGACCCCATTTGGAGTATTGTGAGCAGTTTTGGGCCCTGTATCGAAGGAAGGATGAACTGGGCTTGGAAAGGGTCCAGAGGAGGTTCACGAGTGATTCCTGGAATTAACAGCTTGTCGTATGAGGAGCGATTGAGGACTCTGGGTCTGTACTCATTGGAGTTTAGAAGGATGAGGGGGTATCTTATTGAAACTTACGGGATACTGTGAGGCCTGGATAGAGTGGATGTTTCCACTTGTAGGAAAACTAGAACCAGAGAACACAATCTCAGACGAAAGGGACTATCCTTTAACACAGGAGATGAGGAATTTCTTCAGCCAGAGGGTGGTGAATCTCTGGAACTCTTTGCTGCAGAAGGTTGTGGAGGCCAAATCACTGAGTGTCTTTGAGACAGAGATAGATAGGTTTTTAATCAATTAGGGGATCAGGGGTTATGGCGAGATTGCAGGAGAATGGGGATATCAAAATATTAGCCATGATTGAATGGCAGAGCAGACTCGATGGGCCGAGTGGCCTAATTCTGCTCATGGTCTTATGGACCTGTCCTGTTGCATTGAAATATTTGTTTATATTCACTCCCGGGTCACTCTACCTGCATTCTGTTTAAAATTGTACTGTTTAGTTTACTTTGCCTCTCTTCATTCTTCCTTCCAAATACATCCTTTTTTGAAAAATGTTTTGAAATATTTAAAAAAAAAAAAAATTTAGAGTACCCAATTCATTTTTTCCAATTAAGGGAAATTTAGCGTGGCCAATCCACCTACCCTGCATATCTTTGGGTTGTGGGGGCGAAACCCACACAAACACTGGGAGAATGTGCAAACTCCACACTGACAGTGACCCTGAGCCGGGACTGAACCTGGGACCTCGGTGCCGTGAGGCAGCAGAACTAACCACTGCACCACCATGCTGACTCATTCCAAATACATCCTTGATTTGAATCACTTTGGGATGTTGTGAGCTTGTAAAAGATGCAAAATGAACACCAGTATTTTCTATCACATTTACAGCTGACTTAAGTTGGAGATTTTGCTCTGGAACGTTTAAATGAGAGACAGTCAAAGTTTAACTATTTTACTGCAGAATGAGTTGGTTATAAATACAAGGTTCTTTAGTGCAGCCTTGGCAAACTGAGTGTAACCCCGAGAGTCAGGTGAGTGGGGGAATTCGGTGAAGGAGGTGTTTGCTCCCTTTTTTTTTTACCTTTTTCGCCCTGTACAAATTGGTTCTTACTGGGAAATCATTTGCAATTTGTTGAGTATTTGGTAAGTTGTTCAGGTCTACTCTATTCCTAAGGTTCAGCAGGGAGTCAGTGAATTCAGAGGAATGAACCCAGACAGCAGTTCTTAAAGGTTCACTGCAGCCCTGGCAGCTCCATTCTCACCTCAGTAGAGTTCAGCAACTGCAGACACTATTTACACCGGAGTTCTCCTGGTGCAGCGGGAGCAACATTTTGCTTGAACACCACCAAAACAACCTGATTAATCAGATCACTCGTCAGATGCTGGTTGTGGAGTCTTCCAGCCAGCACAGGGCGAGTAAGTGAGCAGGACCTGACGTGAGAGAGCACACGGGCAGTAGAGATGTAGACGCTGACACGTTCTGGTCGGGGGAAGTGTGGACTGAATGTGAGGTTGACCGGGAATTTTAATAGGGGAATGGATGTGGGTTTCAGCAGCAGCCGAGCTGGGGTGGGTACAGGCGACATTATGGATTTTGAAATATCCGGTATGAGTGATGGTGTGAATATGTGGTCAGAATCTCATCTAGCGTGGTGGCACAGTGGTTAGCACTGCTGCCTCATAGCACCAGAACCTGGGTTCAATTCCAGCCTTGGGTGACTGTCTGTGTGGAGTTTACACATCCTTTCCGTGTCTGCATGGGCTTCCTCCTGGTGCTCTGGTTTCCTCCCACAGTCCACAAACATGCAGGTTAGGTGGATTGGCCATGCTAAATTACCCCTTAGGTCAAAAGATGTGCAGGTTAGATGGTTTCGCGGATAGGGCGGGGCAGTGGGCATAGGTAGGGTGCCCTTTTCAAGGGTCAGTGTAGACTTGAAGGGCCAAATGGCCTCCTTCTGCACTGCAGAGATTCAATGATTGTGCAGAGTGTGGTTCAGCCTCAAGACAGTTCCCAGGGAGAGGGATGGACTTGGGAGTTAGAGTACGGAATTTCTTTTTAAAAAAAAATAAATTTAGAGGACCCAATTCATTTTTTCCAATTAAGGGGCAATTTAGCGTGGCCAATACATCTACTATGCACATCTTTGGGTTGTGGGTGTGAAACCCACGCAGACATGGGGAGAATGTGCAAACTCCACACGGACAGTGACCCAGTGCCGGGATCGAACCTGGGACCTCAGCGTTGTGAGGCAGCAATGCCAACCACTTTGCCACCGTGCTGCCCTGAGAACGGAATTTCTACTGGTGACCGAACACAATGGCCTTTGGTCTTCCCAATTATTAATTGGAGGAAATTTCTGCTCATCCAGTACTGGATGTGGGAGAAGCAGTTTGATAATTTAGTAACAGTGGAGCAATGGAGAGGGATGGGGGTGAGGTAGAGCTGGGTGTTGTCAGTGTACTAACACGGTGCTTTGAGATAATGTCACCTTGTGGCAGCGTGTAGATGAGAAATAGGAGGGGCCGAGGACCGATGCTTGGGGGACACAGAGCACAAGGACTTGGAGAGGAAAGTGATACGAGATGGACGGTACTTTGCAACGACAGTAGGAAAAGTTTTTCTTTTTTAAGAGGATAGGTGATGATGGTGGATTTAAAGGTGAGAGTGACAGAGAGAGAGAAATGTTAACAATATCAGCTAACACGGAGAAGCTAACATGGTCAGGATGTTTAGTGCGAATGGAGTCTAAGGAGCAGAAGGCAGATCTCTGACAAGATGAGCTCTGAGGAAGATTGAAGGTAGGAGTGAAAGTGGAGAAAGATGCAGGTTCAGGGCTCAGACTTAGAGAAATGGTTTGGTCTGGTGGGTTAGTGGGAGGGAGGGAAGCAGCAGAGGCAGCTGATCTGATTGTCTCAATCTCAGTGACAAAGAAGCTCCATCAGCTCCTCACACTTGTTACTGGAGGGGAGGTGAGGATGGAGGAGACTGGGGAACCCTTCAAAGGGAATTAATCTGTTAGAGATATTTTAAAAATTACCACCCTGTGTTTAACATAAAAGGAGGTTTATTTGACTTTTATGTGAAATGTTAACCATTATAACTGGAGTTTATTAACACCAGCAGAAACAGATCCAATGAATATGGTTCACTCCCGGATACAATTAACAGAACAATTCAATCACAGTCACTTGTGAAGTTGCTGGTGTAGCAGCAGGTTGGCTGACTGTGTGAATCCCTTCCCACACCCAGGGCAGGTGAACGGTCTTTCCCCAGTGTGAATGCGCCGATGTGTTACCAGATGCGATGATTGAGTGAATCCTTTGCCACACTCTGAGCAGGTGAATGGCCTCTCCCCAGTGTGAACTCGCTGATGTGTCAGTAGGTGGGATGACCGAGTGAATCCCTTCCCACACTTAGAGCAGGTGAACGGCCTCTCTCCACTGTGGATGCGCTGATGTTCCAGTAGGGTGGATAACCGAGTAAATCCCTTCCCACACACAGAGCAGTTGAAGGGTCTCTCCCCAGTGTGAACTCGCTGATGTACAATCAGATCAGATGATCGCCTGAACCCAGTCCCACAGTGAGAGCATCTGAACGGCCTCTCCCCAGTGTGAACACGTTGATGAAACATCAGTTCCCAGGAACTTGTATAGCCTTTCTCACAGTCCTGACATTTAAAAGGTCTCTCCCCGGTGTGAATTCGCTGGTGTGTCCGCAGGTGGGATGAGTGAGCAAATCCTTTCCCACACGTGAAGCAGATGAATGGCCTCTCCCCAGTGTGAATTCGCTGGTGGACAGTGAGGACAGATAATGTCTTGAAACCAGTCTCGCAGTGAGAGCATTTGAACGGTCTCTCGTCACTGTGAACACGTTGATGACCAGTCAGTTCCCGGGAACTTTTATGACACTTCCCACAGACTGGACATTTAAAAGGTCTCTCGTCTGTGTGAACTTGTCGGTGTTGCAGCAGAGAGGATGAACAAGTGAATCCCTTCCCACACTCAGAGCAGGTGAACGGTCTCTCCCCACTGTGACTGCGCTGATGATTCCCCAACTCAGATGGGTAATTAAAGCCCTTCCCACAGTCTCCGCATTTCCAAGGCTTCTCACTGTGGTGACGGTAGTTATGTTTTGTCAGACCAGATGAGGGACTAAAGTCTTGTCCATACACAGAACATGTGTCCGGTTTCTTTTCACTGTGAACGGCGCATTTTCCTTCCATGTTTCAAATATGGTAGTATACAGGTTACAATAAACTGGTTTCAGTTTCCCGACTGCAAATCCTCCCCTTCTAATATCCTGTGAAATTGATTTAAAACAGAAAAGATGGAGTGAGAGAGAAGCAATAAAAACACAACGGTAGGTTGTGAAATTGAGCTGAATGAATCTGGACATTTGTGGGGCTGGCACTTGGAAAAAGTGACCATGAATGAACTGGTTCATATAGAACATAGAACAATACAGCGCAGTACAGGCCCTTCGGCCCACGATGTTGCACCGAAACAAAAGCCATCTAACCTACACTATACCATTATCATCCATATGTTTATCCAATAAACTTTTAAATGCCCTCAATGTTGGCGAGTTCACTACTGTAGCAGGTAGGGCATTCCACGGCCTCACTACTCTTTGCGTAAAGAACCTACCTCTGACCTCTGTCCTATATCTATTACCCCTCAGTTTAAAGTTATGTCCCCTCGTGCCAGCCATTTCCATCCGCGGGAGAAGGCTCTCACTGTCCACCCTATCCAACCCCCTAATCATTTTGTATGCCTCTATTAAGTCTCCTCTTAACCTTCTTCTCTCCAACGAAAACAACCTCAAGTCCATCAGCCTTTCCTCATAAGATATTCCCTCCATACCAGGCAACATCCTGGTAAATCTCCTCTGCACCCGCTCCAAAGCCTCCACGTCCTTCCTATAATGCGGTGACCAGAACTGTACGCAATACTCCAAATGCGGCCGTACCAGAGTTCTGTACAGCTGCAACATGACCTCCTGACTCCGGAACTCAATCCCTCTACCAATAAAGGCCAACACTCCATAGGCCTTCTTCACCACCCTATCAACCTGGGTGGCAACTTTCAGGGATCTATGTACATGGACACCTAGATCCCTCTGCTCATCCACACTTTCAAGAACTTTTCCATTAGCCAAATATTCCACATTCCTGTTATTCCTTCCAAAGTGAATCACCTCACACTTCTCTACATTAAACTCCATTTGCCACCTCTCAGCCCAGCTCTGCAGCTTATCTATATCCCTCTGTAACCTGCTACTTCCTTCCACACTATCGACAACACCACCGACTTTAGTATCGTCTGCAAATTTACTCACCCACCCTTCTGCGCCTTCCTCTAGGTCATTGATAAAAATGACAAACAGCAACGGCCCCAGAACAGATCCTTGTGGTACTCCACTTGTGACTGAACTCCATTCTGAACATTTCCCATCAACCACCACCCTGTCTTCTTTCAGCTAGCCAATTTCTGATCCACATCTCTAAATCACCCTCAATCCCCAGCCTCCATATTTTCTGCAATAGCCTACCGTGGGGAACCTTATCAAACGCTTTGCTGAAATCCATATACACATCAACTGCTCTACCCTCGTCTACCTGTTCAGTCACCTTCTCAAAGAACTCAATAAGGTTTGTGAGACATGACCTACCCTTCACAAAGCCATGCTGACTATCCCTGATCATATTATTCCTATCTAGATGATTATAAATCTTGTCTCTTATAATCCCCTCCAAGACTTTACCCACTACAGACGTGAGGCTCACCGGTCTATAGTTGCCGGGGTTGTCTCTGCTCCCCTTTTTGAACAAAGGGACCACATTTGCTATCCTCCAGTCCTCTGGCACTATTCCTGTAGCCAATGATGACATAAAAATCAAAGCCAATGGTCCAGCAATCTCTTCCCTGGCCTCCCAGAGAATCCTAGGATAAATCCCATCAGGTCCCGGGGACTTATCTATTTTCAGCCAGAGGCCCGTACCCCATGGCTTACCCCTGGTAAGTCGTCCCTCAAGGAAGGGAACCTGCCACTTGGTCTGGACCTACACAATTATCTGGTCTCGCTGGGAGAAGAGAGCAAAAGAGGAGAGGGGAGGAGCAGGAAAGGAAAGGCAAGGAATGAAGTAGAGATATTTTATATATCTACAACTCAACAAGACGTTTGATAGAACTTCCAAAAACTCCCATCTTCCTCCACCTAGAAGGACCAGGGTAGCAGGTGGTTGTGAACACCATCACCACCAAGTTCTCCTCCAACGTACACACCATCCTGACTTGTTCAACATCCAATACTGGATGAACAGAAATTTCCTCCATTTTCATATTGTCTACAGTTCCCGCCAGCCACTATCTTCACCCCTTCTCCTCTGAACTGCCAGAGTCCGAACCAGACTAAATATTTCACCTTAAACTTGAGCTTTCATCCAGATATCAACATCATCACCATTATTGACTATTTCCACTTCAATAACATCACCCAACTAAGGATGGCAGATTTACACAGTGAATGTCAATGATTTGGAACTCAATCATTATGCTAAAAGGGCGATTACATTCAGGTGCTGAGTAATCAAATAATGTGGCCAGATTTTGATGTGAAACTTGGTTCAAGTTTCGTGTCTGCAAATCCTCTTCTAATACGCTCTAAATGGAGGTTTACAAAAACCATCACTGTCAGTCCAGAAACTAAATGCAAAAGAGACAAACATTTCTCTTGGATTGAGTTTGCTGTATCTAAATCCTCCCCTTCTGACCCCCAGTAAAGGGGTTTCTAAAATCTATCACAGCAGTCCAGTAGAGAAATTCACAACACCCCCACCTCCGGCGTCCTGAACAAAGATGATGTGGAGATGCTTGGATTGGGGTGAGCTCAGTAAGAAGTCTTGCACAAGGTCAAAGTCCAACAGGTCTGATTCAAATCACTAGCTTTCGGAGCACGGTTCCTTTCTCAGGTGAATGAAGAGGTAGGTTCCAGAATTATATCATAGAATTTACAGTGCAGGAGGAGGCCATTCGGCCCTTCGAGTCTGCACCGGCTCTTGGAAAGAGCACCCTACCCAAACACACACCTCCACTCTATCTCCGTAAGCCAGTAACCCCACCCAACACTAAGGGGAATTTTGGACACTAAGGGCAATTTATCAGGGCCAAACCACCTAACCTGCACAACTTGGGACTGTGGGAGGAAACCAGAGCACCCGGAGGAAACCCACGCAGAAACGGGATGTGCAGACTCCGCAGACAGTGACCCAAGCCGGAATCGAACCTGGGACCCTGGAGCAGTGAAGCAATTGTGCTATCCGCAATGCTACCGTGCTGCCATATATATATACCTCTTCATTCACCTGAGGAAGGAGCAGCGTTCCGAAAGTAAGTGATTTGAAACAAACCTGTTGGACTTTAACCTGGTGTCAGACTTCTTACTGAGCTCACCCCAATCCAACGCCGGTATCTCCACATCATCAGCAGCTGGTAAGGATGTGGAAACGTACAGGGAGCCATGCAGTCGGCGGATAGACGGGTAAAATTTATAAATGTCTGGTGAAGGCTTCAAACCTCGAATACGAACCTGCAGATCCCGCGTTTGCTGCTCCGAGTCTTTCTCCCGGGACCAAGCCCTGGGTAACATCCGCCATCTTGGTTCAGCGTGGAGCAGAGCGCATGCGCTGGCGTCTTGGTGACGCTACAGCGTGGGCGGAACATCAAGGTTTCTGTTCCCAGCCGGGTCCTAGTGCCGGGTCAAACTCATCGTTCGCAACTGGTTTTTAAACCTCTCGCTCTTTTTTTTTAAAAAGTATTTTTATTAATGTTTTGAAGAATTTTTCATAATACAACAATAGAAACAATAATAACTAAACAAACTAGAGTGAATATTAACATAGTGTAAAAGGAGAATATAGAGTAACAATTAAATAGACATTACCCCACGCGACCCAGTCTTCCCACACCATCCCAATGAAGCACTCACCCCTCCCCCAACCCCCCGCCCCCCCTACGGATTGCTGCTACTGCTGACATTTTAATTTTTCCCGAGGAAGTCAACGAATGGCTGCCACCTCCGAGAGAACCCGAGCGAAGACCCTCTTAAGGCAAACTTTATTTTCTCGAGGCTGAGAAACCCAGACGTCATTAACCCAAGTCTCTACACTCGGGGACTTCGAGTCCCTCCACATTAATAAAATCCATCTCTGGGCTACTAGGGAGGCAAAGGCCAAGATGTTGGCCACTTTCGCCTCCTGAACTCCCGGGTCATCTGCCACTCCAAAGATCGCTATCTCTGGACTCGGCACCACCCGTGTGTTAAACACCTTGGACATTGCCCTCGCGAACCCTTGCCAGAACTCTCTAAGCTCCGGGCATGCCCAAAACATGTGGACATGGTTTGCAGGGTTGCCTTGCACCACATACAACTGTCTTCTACCCCAAAAACCTTGCTCATTCTCACTGCCGTCATGTGTGCCCAGTGGACCACCTTAAATTGAATTAGACTGAGCCTGGCACATGATGAGGAGGAATTAACCCTGCCCAGGACCTCTGCCCACAGACCCGCTTCCAACTCCTCACCCAGCTCCTCCCACTTGCCCTTGAGCTCCTCCACCGGGGTTTCCTCCGCCTCCTGTAGTTCCTGGTAGATATCCGACACCTTCCCCTTCCCCACCCAGGTGCCGGAGACCACCCTGTCCTGTATCCTCAGTGGCGGCAGCATCGGAAAGGCCACTACCTATTTTTTCAGGAAGGCTCATAGTTGCAGATATTTAAAGGCGTTTCCTGGCGGCAGATTAAATTTGTCCTCTAGCGCCTTCAAACTGGGAAAGCTTCCGTCTATGAATAGATCTCCCATCCTTCTGATGCCTGCCCTCTGCCAGCTCTGGAACCCACCATCCATCCTACCCGGGACAAACCTGTGGTTGTTGAATATCGAGATCCAAACCGACACTCCTTCCACCTTCCTCCTCCATTGTCCCCAAATCCGCAGTGTCGCCACCACCACCGGACTTGTGGAGTAACGGGTCTTTGAGAACGGCGAAGGAGCTGTTATCAAAGCTCCCAGACTAGTACCTTTACATCCTGCCGCCTCCAGCTGCTCCCACACCAACCACCCCCCCCCCTCCCCCCCATCGCCCACTTCCTAATCATAGCTTTATTGGCCGCTCACAACTGACTTCTGACTAACCCAGCTATTTCTAAGCTGTGATCTTGTTTTCCTAATTTCTTGATTATAAAGTGTAGATCAGTGTTCTTCAAATTTATTTTTCCCGGGGATCCATTTTTACCAACCGGCCAACCTTCGAGACCCACGCCGGCTGGCCTGAGCCACCCACCATTTTCTCTTCCCTTGTTTGCTGCTGACAAAAATGGAGGAAATGGTTTTGGGTCCCTTTGGCCCTCGGACACGCTCCTCTAATGGAACCTGTTGGATGAAGGTGAAGCCTTCCGGTGTCGGAAAGTATGGAGTCTCCATCTGTTCAAAATTCTTCATTTTTTTCCTGCAAAGTTTTATCAAATAAAACCCTCCCGAACTTGTAAAAAAAAAAAATTTTTTTAAATAAAATAAATGAAAAAAAAAATTAAATAAATAAAATAAATGAATAAAATGAATAACCCCCCCCCCCCCCCAAACTTGTAAATCAAAAAGCTGCGACCATTTAAAAACAAAGAGGCCGCACTGCGCATGCGTGCCCGATCGTCGGAGCACTTGCGCACAGTTTATGATCTGGCACGCATGCGCAATGCGGCCGCATTTTTTTAACATGTATTTTGAAGCCCGCTTGCAGCCGGTGTTAATAACAGCCGGCTGCTGCGGCTGTTGCGCGCAGATTTGCGCGATCAGGAGCGCCGTGACAGACAGCTCCGCGACCCTTCCTACACCCGCCCGGTCATGGTGATACTGACACTGTCAATCTCTTTTATAAGGTAAAAGAGGACACTGATTTGCAGATGGGAAACTCCAACCAGACATCACATCAAGATCTGACAGAGTCACTCAATTCATCAAGATCTGAATATCATCGGTCTTTGAATGTGGAAGGAGAAATGTTTGTTGGTTCTGTCTGTGGGAAACAATTTCAAACATCAGGGTGACTGGAAAAGCAGAGATCCACACACCTGAGTGAGAGTGTTCCAGTGAACTGACTGCGAAAAGAGCTTTAACCAGTCACCCAGCCTGAAAAAACATCACACCATTCACAGCGGAGAGAAACCGTACACGTGTTCTGGGTGTGGACAAAGCTTCAACTGATCATCCAACCTGGAGAGACACAAGGACATGAACATCATGGAAAAACTGTGGAAATGTGGGGCCTGTGGGAAGGGTTTCAAATACCCATCCCTGCTGGAAAAACATCGACGCAGTCACACTGGAGAGAGGCCATTCACCTGCTCCGTTTGTGGGAAGCGATTCATTCAGTCATCCCACTTGCTGACCCACCAGCAAGTTCACATTGGTGAGAGGCTGTTTAACCAGTCAGACTGTGATAAGAACTCTAAAAGCTCCGAGGATCTGGCCAAGCAGCAGGTTGTTCGCACTGAGGGGCAGTTCAGCTGCTCTCACTGTGGGAACCTGTTTAAACGATCGCAGACACTCATTGAACATGAACGTACTCACACTGGGGAGAGACCATTAACCTGCTCTGTGTGTTGGAAGGGATTCACTCAGTCTTCCAGCCTCCAGAAACATCAGCGAGTCCACACTGGGGAGAGGCCATTCACCTGCTCCTTATGTGGAAAAGGATTCATTTATTTAACTAGCCTCCGATCACACCAACTTGTTCACTCGGATAAGAAACCTTTCCAATGCTTTGAATGTGGGAAGAGCTTTAAATCCACAAATGTTCTGCTGAGACACCAGCGGGTTCACACTGGGGAGAGGCTGTTCACCTGCTGTGACTGTGGGAAGGGATTCACTCGCTCATCCCACCTGGTGATGCACCAGCGAATTCACACTGGAGAGAAACCGTTCACCTGCTCAAAGTGTGGGATGGGATTCAGTCTCTCATCCAACTTGCTGACACACCAGCGCACTCACACTGTGGATAAACCATTCATCTGCTCCGAATGTGGGAAGGGATTCGTTTGTACAGCCTACTTACTGAGTCACCAGCGGGTTCACACTGGGGAGAGACCATTCTCCTGCTTTGACTGTGGGAAGGGCTTCACTCGCTCATTTCACCTGCTGGTTTACCAGTGAGTTCACACCGGGGAGAAACCATTTACCTGCTCAAAGTGTGGGAAGGGATTCACTCAGTCATCCCACTTGCTGAAACACTAGCAAGTTCAGACTGGGGGTAAAACATTCACCTGCTCCGAATGTGGGAATGGATTCACTTGTACATCTGATTTACTGACACACCAACGCAGCCACACCGAGGAGAGACCGTTCACTTTCTCTCAGTGTGGGAAGGGAATCACTCAGACAGCCCATCTTCTGACACAGCAGCAAGTTGACAAGTGTCTGCAGGGGTTGGATTCTGCAGTTATTGCTGCTGTTAATCTCATCCCGGACTGAACCTTCTTCATTCTGACAGTTGGAGTTTATTTCTGATAATAATCCCTATAACTGGGCTGGGGTTTAATCCTCTGGATAAATGTCAAATGAACTAATATTGTTTCAGACACACAGTCGAGGCCTTCATTTCTCCAGGATAAGAGGAGATTGATTAATGTCCTGTCACAGACTGCTGCATTTTGGGAACTTTTCTCCTTTATAACTCTAGATTATTTCAGTTGTGAAACCTTGAGTTACTCCATGGACTAGTCCCAGCTCTCCATTGCTCCCAGAGTCTCTCTCTTAGCCTTGGGATCCAGGGAAGTTATCGGTAACATACGAGGGATCACTAAACACAAAACAGAGTCATTTGCACTGATGTGCTGGTCTCCCCAATCACTGACGATGTTGTTGTTTGTGGACCTCCTGCTCCTCTGATTTGTTTAATTGTTCACCACCATCCACGACTGAATGTAGCCGGGCAGCACAATGGCATCATATTTAGCACTGCTGCCTCACAGCGCCAGGCACTAGGATTCGATTCTGACCTTGGGCGGCTGTCTGTGTGGAGTTTGCACATTCTCCCCGTGTCTGCGTGGGTTTCCTCCGGGTGCTCCAGTTTCCTCCCACAGTCCAAAGATGTGCTGGTTAGGTAAATTGCTCCTAGGTGGGGCTAGGGGACAGGATGGGGTTTGGACTGAGATGGGGTGCTGTTTCAGAGGTTCAGTGCAGACCCGATGGCTGAATGGCCTCCTATACTGTAGGGATTCTATGACTGCAGCTTTGATCTGATCTGCTGTTTCCGCTGTTTATCATGGATTCTGTTTTAGGAATACCTGCTGCTGCTCCTGACATGTTCTCCTCCACTCCATGTTGAACCAGGGTTGGTCCCTTGGCTTGATGGTAATGGCAGAGTGAGGGATATGCCAGCCTCAGCCTATGAGGTTACAGACTGTGATTGAATATCAGGCTGCTGCTGGCCCACAGCACCTCATGGATACCCTGTTTTTAGCGAGATGTGTTCTGAATCTACCCCACTTTGCACAGTGATAGCGACACACAGGACAATGGAGGGTAATCTCAGGGTGAAGATGGGACTCTGTCTCATAAAATAACAAGAATATTGTTTTTTCTATTCTTCCTGCCAAAGTGGAGAAGTGAAATACATCCCCTGGCCCGAGGCTAGGACAAAGTTACACTTTAACGGTTTAATTACAGAGCAACTACTGCAAATCCCATAAAGGTTGGATGAGCTAAGGTCTGGAACTGTTAACTCCCCAGCCATTGGTTGACTCCCAGTGGGTCAGAATGGAGGAGAGTTTGGGTAGGGGGTCGGGATTGAAGGCGCTAGCAACAGCGCCGCTCCTGACAGCCCTGGGAGTCGGGTAGTAATAGGTTTGTTGCAAATTTGTAGGCAGTTTCACCAACATTTCGGGTTGGGGGTAGGAGCAAAGGAAATGCTGATTTGGGGGAAACCATAGATTTGAGCCAGGGAGGTGGGATGGAAATTTTCAGAGATGAGGGGAGAAAGGAATTAGGACACTGAAAGATTTGTGGGTCGGTTTGCAGGATTGAAGGAGCTGGGAGTAAGATATGGGCTGGAGCAGGATGAAATATTTTGATACATGCAGGTTTGAGACTTTGCCAGAAAGGAGGTACAGAGATCCTGGAAGAGCCGGCCTCCACATTGCTGGAAATGAAATGAAATGAAATGAAAATGAAATGAAATGATATTGTCACAAATAGGCTTCAAATGAAGTTACTGTGAAAAGCCCCTAGTCGCCACATTCCGGCGCCTGTTGATAATTAACTGTTATACCTCGGTTCGAGGCCCTGTTGTGTGAAGAAAACTGTGAGGTTTCAAACCTTCAACCTTGTGTTTGAAATAAGTTTAACCTTTAACTTGTAGATTCTGGAAAGAAGCAGTCACTTTCTGTCACTGTATAGAACCACCTTTGGTTTGTGAACTGAAAGAATTTAAGTTCCCCAGTTAGTTTTCATAGTTCTTTGGTTATTTTAACACCTATTACTTACACATGTATTTATTGAATATATCATACTATATTTTGCTCTCTCAACATTTACACCCTGATGACCTTTATGAACTGATTTTAAGGTAGTGTTTTTAAGGCTTGAAAGCTTTTGGGAGTCAGAGATATAATTATGGCATTGTAAAAAACTTGGGTAATGGAGTTTTGTTTGGATTAAGGAGGTTCCCTGTGGAGTTAATTAGATTTCAGCTTGGTAAGGTGATGTGATTAATGGGAGGATCTCAGGTAGCAGCCATTTTGCAGAAAAGAAGTTAGTTGACTTTTAGTTTTTAGAATAATCTTTACTGTCACAAGTCAGCTTACATTAACACTGCAATGAAGTTACTGTGAAAATCACCGAGTCGCCACATTCCGGCGCCTGTTCAGGTACACAGAGGGAGAATTCAGAATGTCCAATTCACCTAACAGCATGTCTTTCAGGACTTGTGGGAGGAAACCGGAACACCTGGAGGAAACCTATGCAGACACAGAGAACGTATAGACTCCGCACAGACAGTGACTCAAGCGGGAATCTAACCTGGGATCCTGGAGCTGTGAAGCAACAGTGCTAACCACTGTGCTTGGAAGGTGAGCTGAAACAAACTGAGAAGCAGCTTCTGAAGAAGTACAGCCAGAGATTCTGCGTGGGTCTGATTGTCAGTGAAGGACAGTCTGTTGTTGGGAGTTTTGATTCTCTGGTGTCTGAAACCACAAGATTCAATGTTTAGAGTCAACAAGATGAACAAGGAAACACATCAGGGCCCAAAACTCCAGCTGGATATTCACAGGAGAAAGTCTGTTATCAAACACCTCGAATGGACAGAACAGAGAAAGATCCCAACTGTAAGAAACTCTCAAATCATTTGTAAATATCTTTCAAATATTGACGGATTCCAACTGTCAGTTTCCAGTACATTTGAAGTCAATGGAAGGTGAAAGAGTGGTTATTCTGGACCAATAATAAACACTAATTAGATCACAGCGACTGAGTATGAGAGATGGTTAAAGGTTCCAGATGAAACTTGATTTTATTACCTTAAATTGGCAGATTCAGACATTTTATATCTTTGTGCTATTTACAGACTGGAAGCTGAAAGCTGCTGTTTCACTTTCAGTCAGGAGCAGATCCCAGTTTTACACCAATCTCTGATTTGACAGCACATTTCCAGCATTCACCATTGTTCTTCCTGACTCTGAACAAATTATAAAGGAGCTTCTGTGCCGCGTCTAGGAGCTCTGAACCATGGAAGAGAGCAGCTGGGACACATTTCTTACACACCTCAGGATTAACCCACACGGGGACTTTGCTGTCAGTGAAGAGAGATGACAAAGATCAAAGTGTCATTTGTCCCTCTCTGTGTGACCCTGAAGGACTGTGTGCAGGCTGAAGTTCTGTTCCTGCCGTGTGATCCTCCCAGATTGTCCTTTCTGAACTCCAGACAGGTGAAGTTAAACACTCAGGTGGGAAAGACAAAATACACAACAGGTTTAAACAAAGCTGATTTATTTGACATTAATCCACAATATTAAACTTCATTCCAGTTACTCTCAGCAGAAACAAACTCCAACTGTCAGAATGAACGTGGTTCAGTCCTGGATGTGATTAACAGCAGCAATAACAGCAGAACCCAACCCCTGTAATCATAGAATTTACAGTGCAGAAGGAGGCCATTCGGCCCATCGAGTCTGCACCGGCTCTTGGAAAGAGCACCCTACCCAAGGTCCACACCTCCACCCTATCCCCATAATCAGTAACCCCACCTAACACTAAGGGCAATTTTGGACACTAAGGGCAATTTATCATGGCCAATCCACCTAACCTGCACATCTTTGGACTGTGGGAGGAAACCGGAGCACCCGGAGGAAACCCACGCACACACGGGGAGGATGTGCAGACTCTGCACAGACAGTGACCCAAGCCGGAATCGAACCTGGGACATGTAAGAACATAGGAACTAGGAACAGGAGTAGGCCATCTGGCCCCACGAGCCTGCTCCGCCATTCAATGAGATCATGGCTGATCTTTGTGGACTCAGCTCCACTCTCCGGCCCGTACACCATATCCCTGAATCCCTTTATTCTTTAGAAAGGTATTTATCTTTTTCTTAAAAACGTTTAAAGAAGGAGCCTCAACTGCTTCACTGGGCAAGGAATTCCAGAGATTCACAACCCTTTGGGTGAAGAAGTTCCTCCGAAACTCGGTCCTAAATCTACTTCCCCTTATTTTGAGCCTATGCCCCCTAGTTCTGCTTTCCCCGACCAGTGGAAACAACCTGCCCACATCTATCCTATCTATTCCCTTCATAATTTTATATGTTTCAATAAGATCCCCCGTATCCTTCTAAACTCCAATGAGTACAGTCCCAGTCTACTCAACCTCTCGTCATAATCTAATCCCCTCAACTCTGGGATCAACCTAGTGAATCTCCTCTGCACTCCCTCCAGTGCCAAAATGTCCTTTCTCAGGTAAGGAGACCAAAACTGAACACAATACTCTAGATGTGGCCTCACCAACACCTTATACAATTGCAGCATAACCTCCCTAGTCTTGAACTCCATCCCTCTAGCAATGAAAGACAAAACTCGATTAGCCTTCTTAATCACCTGTTGCACCTGCACACCAACTTTTTGCGACTCGTGCACCAGCACACCCAGGTCCCTCTGCACAGCAGCATGTTTTAACATTTTACCATTTAAATAATAATCCATTCTGCTGTTATTCCTCCAAAAATGGATAGCCTCACACTTGGCAACATTGAATTCCATCTGCCAGACCCTAGCCCATTCACCTAGACCAAGTGCAAACTTTGCCACATTGCACTTCGTCCCCAACTCCAAATCATCTATGTGGATGATCCTGGAGCTATGAAGCAATTGTTCTAACCACTGTGCTACTGTGCTGCCCTTAATCACCGTGAATTCACTGGTGTGTCAGTGGGTGAGAAGACCAAGTGAATATCTTTCCGCACACACAGCTGGTGAACAGCCTCTTACTCGTGTGAATGTGTTTGTGTGACAGCAGATTCGATTGATTTTAAATCTCTCCTCACACTCTGAACTTTGAAAAGTGTGGACAAGTGGATGTGTGTTGAGGTGGGATGACTGAGCTAATCTCTTCCCACATATGAAATAGATGTACAGTCTTTGCCCAGTGTGAGTGCGCTGACGGACACTGAGTCCACATGTTCACTTGAATCAGTCCCACTGTGAGAGATTCTGAACAGTCTCTTGTCAGTGTATTTTATAACACTTTCCACAGTCCAGACATTTAGAATATCTTCAGTCAGTGCAAACTCACTGGTGTGTTAACAGGTAGAATGACTGAGTGAATCCCTCCCCCTCCCCACACATGGAACAGGTGAATGACCTCTCCCCGGTGTGAACTCACTGATGTTGCTGCAGGATGGACAATCGCCTGAACCTCTTCCTGCACTGAGAGCAGGTGAATGGAGTGGAACCGGAGTGACTGCACTGGTGAACCATCAGTGAATGTGGGTTTTTACAGCTAAGACTGTGACAGGAGCATTTAAACCCTCTCTCTGCAGCATGAACTCACTGTGTGTGGGGGGGCTGGCTGGAGGAGTTGGACACGGAGAGATATTTGTCCGGGTGGATTGGTGGAAGTGAGGAAACTAGCAGAGGCAGCTGATTGGATTGTCTCACACTTATTGGAGGGGAGGATGGAGGAGACAGGAGAGGGAGAACATTTCAAAAGGAACTAACTTGTCTTCGAGATATTAAAAAGATTCAACATGATGTGGGTGAAATAGAAAGTTGACTTATTTTACTTTGATTCACAATATTAACTACTATAACTGGGCTGGGGTTTATTAACAACATCAGAAACAGGCCCCAATGAACATGGTTCAGTCCTGGATGTGATTAACAGCAAAGTTCAATCACTGCCGTTACTCGTGAAGTCGCTGGTGTCTCAGCAGGGCGGATGAGTGAGTGAATCTCTTCTTACACACAAAGCAGGTGAATGGCCTCTCCCCCGTGTGAACTCGCTGGTGTGTCAGCAGACTGGATAAGGTAGTGACTCTCTTCCCACCCCTGGAGCAGGTGAATGGGACCAACGCTGTGTGAGTGCGCTGGTGTATCAGCAGGGCAGATGACTGAATGAATCCCTTCCCACAACTGGTACAGATGAATGGCTTCTCCCCAGTGTGAGTGCGCTGGTGTATCAGCTGGTTGGATAAGGTAGTGAATCCCTTCCCACACATGGAGCAGGTGAATGGTTTCTCCCCAGTGTGAACTCTCTGGTGTATAACCAGGTGGGATGACCGAGTGAATCCCTTCCCACACTCAGAGCAGGTGAATGGCCTCTCCCCAGTGTGGGCGCGCTGATGTACAGTGAGTTGAGAGGACCATCTGAACCCAGTCCCACAGTGAGAGCACCTGAACGGTGTCTTGTTAGTGTGAACACGCCGATGTCGCATAAGTTCCCAGGAACTTTTGAAGCACTTCTCACAGTCTGAGCATTTAAAAGGTCTCTCCCCAGTGTGAACGCGTTGGTGTACAGTGCGTTGAGATGACCATTTGAACCCAGTCCCACAGTGAGAGCACCTAAACGGTCTCTCGTCAGTGTGAATACGTTGGTGGGACATAAGTTCGCTGGAACCTTTAAAGCACTTCCCGCAGTCTCGACACTTAAACAGTTTCACTTCAGTGTGAATTTGCTGGTGTTTTACCAGGCTCTTTGACTTCATGAATCCCTTCCCACGCACAGTGCAGGTGAACGGCCTCTCTCCAGTGTGACTGCGTTGATGGGTTTCCAACTCAGACGGGTATCTGAATCCATTCCCACAGTCCCCACATTTCAACGGTTTATGTCTGGTCTGACTGCATTTATGTTTTGACAGCCCAGATGATCGACTGAATCCTCGTCCACACACACAACACGTGTACGGTTTCTCCCCACTGTGAACGATGCTTTTTCCTTCCATGTTCGAAATTCGATGATATAAAGTCACAATAAATTGGGTGACTGTCAGATCCTGATGCGATGTTCGATTTGAGTTTCCCAACAAATCCCCTTCTCATACCCTGTGAAATTGATTTAAAACAGAAAATAGGGAGTGAGAGAGAACCCACAAAAACACAAAGGCAGGTTGTGAAATTGAGCTGAATGAATCTGGTCATTTGTGGGGCCGGCACTGGGAAAAAGTGACCATGAAAACTGCTGGATTGTCAGAAAAACCCAGCTGGTTCACTGATGTCCTTCAGGGAAGAGAACCTATCACCTGGTCTGGATCTACAGAAGACTCGGTCCTTTATGTCTTCAACTCAAACAGAACTTAGAATCTCCAAACTCTGAAGCTCTACCACCACCAAGAAAGAGCTGAGTGCTCAGCCATTCAGAGGCATTTAAGACTCAACCTCATTGCTGTGGGTGCTTCCACACGGAGGCCAGACTGGATAAGGATGACAGATTTCCTTCAAGGACATTTACCAGATGGGTTTTTACAACAATCAACAATAGTTTCATGGTCGTCATTAGACTTTTAAAATTCCATATTTTTATTGAATTCAAATTCCACCATCTGCCCTGGTGGGATTCAAGCCCATTTCCCCAGAGCATTACCCTGGGTCTCTGGATTACAAGTGCAGTGACAATACCACTACGCCAATGTGTCCCCCTTTGTGATGTATGTTAACACCATCACCTTTAAGTTCCCCTCAAAATCACACAGCAGCCTGACTAGTCTGACCCAGTACAAGAGGAGCTGGAATTTCCTCCATTTAAATCCTGGGAAAATGAAGTCATTGTCTTCAGTCCCCGCTACAAACTCCACTCCCTGAACACCAACTCCAACCCTCTCCCTGGCAACTGAGTGAGGTTGACGCAAACTCTTCACAACTTCAGAATAATATTTGACCCCAAGATGAGTGTACAAGCACAAATCCCCATCATCACCAAGACCACCATTTCCACATCAGGAACTTCACCCAACTGCACCCTAATCCGAGTTCATCTATTGCTGAAACTCTGATCCATTCCTGTTACCTCTCAACTTATTATCCTACACACTCCCGGCCAGCCTCCCAGATTCATCCTCCCTGTAATCCTGGGGTCACACAAAACTCTGCTGCCTGTGTGCTTACTCACACCAAGTCCTGTTCACCCATCACCCCTATGCTCACAGACCGACCGCTGTAATCTCCTCCAGCCTCACAACCTTCTGGGAGAGCTGCACTTCCTCTAATTCCTGAACATTCTGATATTAACTGTGCCACCATTTGTGGCTGCACCTTCATTTTCCCAAGGCCATAAATTGTGGAATTTCCTCCCTAAACCTTTCCGCCTCTCAATCCAACTTTCCTCCTTTAGGATATTCCTTCAAACCTACCTCTTTGATCAAACTTTTGGCCATCAGCCTTAATATCTTCCTTACGTGGCTCAGTGTCAATGTTGTTTGATAACATTTCTGTGAAATATCGAGGGATGTTTCATTACCTTAAAGGCTCAATATAAATAGATCAGCGAATAATGATTTGGACATATATCACCACTGTTCCTTCATCATCACTGGGTGAATAACCTGTAACTCCTTATCTAACATCATTGGTGGAGCACCTTCACCACACAGACTGCAGCGGTTCAAGAAGCTCAAACGTTATAATCTCACGAACTGGGGTTTGGCAATATTTGCTGTTGGTCTTGTTAGTGACACCATTGAGGAGTCACCCGGGGAGTGGGAGTGATGTCACTGTGCAATTGTGGGTGTGTGATGACATCACAGACAGGAAGACAGAACATCTGGGTCGGTGCAAACCAGTGATCACCACACAGTATGGAGGATGTGAGGGTCTTTGAAAGGGTGCAAAGGAGATTTACCAGAATGGTTCCAGGGATGAGGGATTATAGTTGCAATGTTAGGTTGGATTTGGATTTTGTTTATTGTCACATGTACCGAGATACAGTGAAAAGTATTTTTCTGCGAGCAGCTCAACAGATCATTAAGTCCATGAAAAGAAAAGAAATACATAACAGGGCAACACAATGTACACAATGTAACTACATAAACACTGCCATCGGGTGAAGCATACAGGGGTGTAGTGTCAATCAAGTCAGTCCATAAGTGGGTTGTTCTCCTTGGAGCAAATGGCAGAGGGGAGATTTGATAGAGGTGTACCAGTTTCTGATAGGGTTGGATAGTTTATGATATGTCTAGATAAGGTAGATAAAGAAACATCCCCATTATCCGATCATACAATGATTTCAGGGCAGATTTACGATTTGGTGGTGGTGGGGATGTGATGAATAAATTACACCCAGTGAGTGGTAATGACCTGGAACTTTAATGCCAAAATTCAAAGCTCAATAATATCCAGATCCTGATGAATCCATTGTAGTTTAGATTGTAGTTTAGTCGGGCAGCATGGTCGGCACGGGCTTGGAGGGCCGAAGGGCCTGTTCCTGTGCTCTACTTTCCTTTGTTCTTTTGTTCATCCCTGTCAGTGAAGGAGAGAAATTAACAACATTCTCTCCTCCTGCTGACAGGACAGAGTTCGGCGCGCATGCGTCCTGCTGCTCCTTTAACATTAACACTGGCCTGGCCCCTGCCGGAAATACAGCGGCCCGGGGAAGCGCGCCGCAGGGTTGAGAGTTTCTTATTCGCGGTTTGAGGTCTTCACTGAGTGTTTATCAAGTCTTTCCGCCCGCCCACAGCGCGCATTGCTCTCTCGGGCACACTGTTACCTTACCCGCTGTGGAGACCAGAAACAAGCTGCTCCCCATCACCCCCACTGCGCATGTTCCTTTCACTGGGCTGTTCCGCACCTGCGCGATGGTCTCTTGTCCATATCCGGGAGTCTCTGCCGCGTGGCATGCTGGGCAAAATGTGCGCCATTGAAGATCATGGTTGAAAAGATTTATTTGTTGTTGTTGGATGTCGACTGGGACTGAAGGACCATACAGAAACGCAAAAGCACGACCCAATTCTCTTTTGGAGTTGGTCTGAAATTGTGAGACACAGTGGAAATAAATAGACAAAACCATCCCGCTAGGCACAAATGGATAATAATAATCTTTATTATTGCCACAAGTAGGCTTAGATTAACACTGCAATACAGTTACTGTGAAAATCCCAAGGGCCTGTTCGAATACACTGAAGCAGAATTCAGAACGTCCAAATTACCTAACACCATGTCTTTCGGGACTTGTGTTAGGAAACCCACACAGACACGGGGAGAACGTGCAGACTCTGCCAGACAGTGACTCAAGTGGAAATCAAACCTGGGACCCTGGTGCTGTTAAGCAACGGTGCTAACCACTGTGCTACCATACTTCGTGGTATCTCAGCAGGTTCGATCAACAAGTGAATCTATTCCAACACAGAGAACATTTAAACAGCCACTCTCCAGTAAGAATGTGCTGATCATGCATGAAACCTTTGAATCTTTAAACTAGGGCATGTTCCACTGGAATAATAGCAAGATGTCCTGGCTTACAAAGTATTTGAATGGTCTCTCTCCAGTGTGACTGTGCTATCTGTCAGTAAATGATATGACCGAGAGCAGCGCTTCCCACATTGAGCTGCTGAGTGGTCAATCTGCAGTGTCATGACACCCTGGGCCAGTGCGTGGTCAATTCCAGCCCCACTTGACAAGGAGTCACAACACAATGAAATTTAACTTTTATCTTAAAATATCCCATGTCTTCAGATGGCCAATAACTACAGTCACCTGGCCTTGTAAATTTAAACACTATTAACCTTATATTATTAACAGTAATTATAATTAAATAGGCAACACATGCAACTGGTTAATTCTACTATCCAATGACTGGGACTACGGCGCTGAGAACCCGGGTACGAATCCCAGCCCTGGGTCATTGTCCATGTGGAGTTTGTACATTCTCCCCGTGTCTGTGTAGGTTTCACCCCCACAACCCAAAGATGTGCAGGTTAGGTGTATTGGCTATGCTAAATTGCCCCTTAATTGGAAAAAAATAATTGGGTGCTCTAAATTTATTTTTAGAAAAATTCTATCTAATATCTAACTCTCAACCATCTCCCCTGAACTCACCCCACCCTCTACACATAGACAGACAAACAAACACAGAGGGGAAAGAGAGTGTGAACTTAATGCCGACAATAAAAGGTTAAGAGTCTGTTTCAGATGGAAGTATTGCAGTTAGTTCCTTCACTCTAGGCTTTAAGATGGATGTTGCCTTTACATTCAGTTTGCAATGGTTTTCACAGTAGACTCACAGAACGAGCAGGCAACCAGCATTTGAGAGAGAGAAAGTTTCTTCTTCCAGGGTCTAGAAGTCTCATGCCTTCAGACAGTACGCAGTAGAGCAGAGTGAGAAAGCTGCTTCCACCGTGAGGGTCCAGTGGCTTCGCCTGGGTTTTCTCTGAAAAACTACACCTGATAAGAACAAATCGCTAGCTGTTGCCGGGTGGAATACTGTCCCTAGCCAATCCATTGATCACCAGTCAACCAATTGGAACAAACCCCTTATATCTCTAGGGTGCCATAAAGTCTGGATTTGTCTGTCCAAAATAGAAAACTTGATAACACAGTGTACAGTTTTGACACTTTGAGTTGCTTACTTCCTCTGCTCGAGTTAAATGTATGTCTCAATGGTCCAAAATAATAAAGAGAAAATTAAAGGAATACGAATTAAGGGAATCAACCGTAAGATCCATATAGCAACATGACTGTATCATGGGTTCCCAGATCAGAGAGGAAGTCCGTTCATTCCCAGTCAGTGACTTGCACTTTATAGCACCTTAACAGTAATGACAACATTCCATAACCCTTCACAGGAACATTAACTGTCCCAATATTTAAATAGTTGATTGCTGACATTTTTATGCTCGTCTCTCCAATTTAATCCCAAAACACAGCTGTAATTCCCACAGTCAAAACAGGAATGATCTGCTTTTCTCGACATGAATCAATGGCACTGCAAAATAGCATTCCATAACACACTGACAGTTGTGAAACCACTGGTCCTCTGATTCATGGTTAATTGACCTGCCAGAATGCAACATAAACGTGAATTGTGTGTGTATTTCATGTTTATTACATCACACACATATTTTAGTAAAATGTCTTTCAACTGATTGATCCCAGACTGATTTATTCCACCAATATTAATAACAAATGTTTCATGTCTCCAGTTTTGTTTTACTGCTCCTGTATTCAGCCAATCTCAATTTTTTCTCCGTGCATTTCTTGCTGGTAATTTCTCTCTTATTTTATTCTCCGTACTGTTTAAATCAGTTTCCCATCTGTGTTGTGTCTCTCCATCCAGATTATTCAGACATTGTACCCAAGTTGGTTAAGATTTCAGCATTATGGTTTGTACATTTGATCTGCTAGGTGTCTGCCATTTCCCTCAGTCTCTCTCTTTGTCCTCCTGAAGTTTGTTGTGAAGAGTCTCACTGTTTCCTATATTTCCATTTCCCCAGTCTCTCTCTGTTCTCCTGGAATTTGTTACTATCCTCCCCACTATTCCTGTATTTCAATTTTCCCCAGTCTATCTCGGTGTCATCCTGAAATTTGTTATGATCAGCCTCACTGTTTCCTATATTTCCATTCCCCCAGTCTCATTCTGTTCTCCTGGAATTTGTTACTATCCTCCCTATTATTCTTATATTTCTATTTTCCCCAGTTTCTCCCTGTCCTCACTGTTTCCTATATGTCAATTTTCACCAGTCTCTCTCTGCTTCCCTTAAGTTTGCCCGATAGGACAGGACATGTCCCATATGTGTTTGCTTGGGTGTTGGTGTATCCACGAGTGCCTGGTATGTGTGTTTGTAGAATATATTGGTGTGTATGTGTGTCTGTATATTTTCTATGAAGTCGACATAGTTAATATAGAAAGGTACAGGAGGTGAAGTGGCTGCATAAAGCCCCATGTTCGAGGTATAAAAGAGCTTCCTTGACCTTGTTACCAATGATAGTGAATACACTCTGAAAATAACAATTTCAAAACTATTTTCAAAAAAATTTAGAGTACCCAATTATTATTTTTTCAAACGAAGGGGCAATTTAGTGTGGTCAATCGACCTAACCTGCACATCTTTGGGTTGTGGGGGTGAAACCCATGCAGACACAGGAAGAATATGCAAACACGGACAGTGACCCAGGGCCAGGCTTCAAACATGGGTCCTCAGTGCTGTAGGCAGCAGTGCTAACCACTGCACCACCGTGCCACCCACAATTTTAAAAACTAAACGTGACTACACATGCGTACTTATAGCTTCCTACATTACAACAGTGAATATATTTCAAAAGTACTCCATTGGCTTTAAAACACTTTAGGAGGTCCAGTGGGAGTGAGGTTTTATAGAAATGTACATTTGTTCTCACTGTCCCTACACCCGGACATATTACACTCTGTGTCCTCACCAAAATAATTGATAAAGGTAGAGTCTTAATTTTGTGTAATAACCACAGTGTTGACACCATTTTGAATACTCTGTGAAACTCCAGACACACCATATGCACAATTATTTGTTGTAAAACACAGCGAGTTGTTGTGATTTGGAATGCACGGTCTATAAATGGTGCTGGAATCTCATTGGACTGTAACTTCCAAAAGGGAATTTGGTACATTCTGAAAAAGAAAACAAAACAGTCAAACTCTGGGATTAATGGGTCGCTGTACAAAGAGCTGGCACGGGGAAAATGGGCCAAATAGACTCCTCTGTGCTCTAGCAGCCTTGTGTACATGTAAAAGGAGTGGTAACAACCTGGAACCTACTGCCTATGAGGGTAGGAGATGCAGAGATGACGGAAGGATTTCAATTGGAAAGGCACTGAGAGAAATAAACCTACAGGGATTCGGGGATAGAACGGGACAATGGACAGACTGGTTTCCTCCACAGGGAGCTGACATGGTCCCAAAGGGCTGAATGGCCCCATCCCCCAGATGCTGTGATCTCAGGAGAGAAATTCAGCTGCTCCAGTCTCCAACTAACTGGAGTCCCTCATCTCTGGTGCCATTCCAGTCCAAAGATGTGCAGGTTAGGTGGATTGGCCATGATAAATTGCCCTTAGTGTTGGGTGGGGTTACTGGGTTATGGGCATAGGGTGGAGGTGTTGACCTTGGGTGGGGTGCTCTTTCCGGGGACCGGTGCAGACTCGATGGGCCGAATGGCCTTCTTATGCATTGTAAATTCTATGATAATCTATGATTCTTGTAAATGTCCTCTACACCCTCTCTAAGTACTTGACATATTTCCTAAAGTGTGGGGCCCATATATAGGTTTCCACTCTAAAGGGTAGAATTGATAAGTCCAGGGTTAGACTGCACTGGGAGAACTTTCAACATTGGTGATCTCCATTTAGAAAAAGGAAATAGAGGCACTGGATAAGGTGCAACAAAGATTCATAATGTACAGAACTGAGAGCATTTAACACTCAGGTTAGGCTGGGGCTGCTTTTTTCTGGAAAAGAGAAGACTGATGGGTGCCCGGATGGAAATCTTTAAGATTATGAAGGAATTCAATAATCCAATAGGAATTTCAGTAGAAACCTCTTTACCCAGCGAGTGGTGAGAATGTGGAACTCACTACCACAGCGAGTGGTTGAAGTGAACAGCATGAATACACTGAACGTAAAGCTAGATGCATACATGAGAGAGAAAGAATAGGAGATGCTGATGGGGGAGATATAGAGGGGTGGGTGGAGGATCATGTGGAGCATAAATACGGACACAATCCATGGCTACCCTCAGCCAGTATGGGAATTTAACCTGTGCTGTTGGTGTCACTCAGCACAAACCAGCCAACTGAGCTAACTGATCCCCGTGTCAATCTGTAATAATTCCTTAAATATTGCCTGAGATTGCCCGTCTCCCACCATACTATTTAATGTTGTTTCCCAGGGCACCTCAGACAACTTGCCCGTTTTCTTCTGTGAAAAGCACCGAGATAAATTAAACAAAAGAACAATGTAAGCACCATAGCCCATCTTCATGGCAATGTGGCATGATTTTTGCGGTTTCCAAACAGAAATGGTAATGAAACATCTTCTAACCTCACTCTTTCACCCTTGTGAAATGTGAAACCAGATGTTCGCAAGAAGGCTCAGAGAGAATCAGGCCACTGGAGACGAAGTCGTGAGACTGGCCAGTCCAGCAGAAAGAAATCCTCTGACCATCCCCATTGACCAACAGAATGAACAAAATGCAGTCCTGGATGTAATTGAGAACAGAAACAATAACAGCAGAATCCAATCCCTGTAATCAGTTGCAAACCTGTCGGTGTCTCAGAAAGAGTGCTGAATTACTAAATCCCTTCGCACATTGAGGGCAGGTGAATGGCCTCTCCCCTATGGTGTGACTGCAGATGGCATAACCAAGTGAATTGTGCAAATAGATGTGAACGGGTGTGAGATAATCGGGATTATGGAGACATGGCTGCAGGATGACCAGGGATGGGAACTGAATATATTCAGTATTTAGGAAGGAGAGACAAAAAGGAAAAGGCAGTGGAGTGGCAGTGCTGGTTAAAGAGGAAATTAATGCAATAGTGAGGAAGGATATTAGCTCTGACAATGTGCAATCTGTATGGGTAGAGCTGAGAAACACCAAGGGGCAAAATAATTAGTGGGCATCGTATACAGACCCCAAACTGCAGTGGTGATGTTGGGAATGGCACAAAACAGGAAATTAGGCTGATTGTTAAAGTTTCTATAGGTATATGACGAGGAAAGGATTGGTGAAGACAAACGTAGCTTCCTTAGTCAGAAACAGGGGAATGTATAATAGGGGACAAAGAAATGGGTGAGCAAATAAATACATATTTTGGTTCTGTCTTCAGAAATGTGGACACAAATCAGACACAGAAATGTTGGGGACGCAGGATTTAGTGAGAGGGAGGAACTGAAGGAGATCAATATTAGTAGCGAAGTGGTGTTGGGGAAATTGATGGGATTGAAGGCTGATAAATCCCCAGGGCCTGATAATCTGCAACTCAAAGTACTTAAAGAAGTGACTCTCTGTGGTAGTCTGTGTAGAGGTATTACGGTACCTGGTAATGCTGGAACACCATTGGTAGATATTGTATGTTTCTTATTGGTCAAGCTGTATGGTAGTTCTGCCCTGCAAGGCGGGGTATAAGAGCCCGTGCCGCCCCAGCAGCATTCTTTCTGTACCTGAGCTGCTGGGGGAAACATCTAGCTTATTAAAGCCTTCAGTTGGACTACAACCTCGCTTTCGTGGTGATTGATCGTGCATCACTTTAATAAGGTAGATTTAAAAGGATGGAGCTCCGAATCAAGCCGGAGTGTCTGCAACTTAGCCCCCACGTGGCAAACTCCGCAGCAACCGTCAAGCACTGGCTGGCGTGTTTTAACGGATATCTCGGAACAGCCGAAAACACACCCACGGGAGAACAGAAATTGCAAGTCCTGCACTCAAGGGTGAGCCCAGAAATTTACACCCTCATCGAGGCCACGGACGACTTTGATGCTGCATTGGAGCTGCTAAAAGGACATTATATTCGCCGGGTAAACCAGGTCTACGCCCGACATCTGCGAGCAACGAGGCGACAAATCCCTGGGGAAATCACTGGAAGAATTCTACTGTGCGCTCCTGGTGTTGGGGAGAACCTGCAGCTGCCCGCAAGTTTCGGCGAGCGACCACACAGAACTTTTGATCCGGGACGCTTTCGTTGCAGGTATGCTGTCCTCCCAAATCCGCCAGCGATTGCTGGAGAGACACCCGAGACCTCAATGAGGCACAGGCCATTGCAGGCTCCCTGGATGTGGCTTCCCGAATCGACCGCGCTTACGTCCCCGACCATGTGGCAGCCCCCTGGGCAGCGTGGAACCCCCCACCCACCGTGGCCGACCCCGAGACATTTCCCAACCCCCCCACAAGCTTGTGCTGCAAGGCGGCCTGGCAACCCCGGGGGGCCCCGCTGCTACTTTTGCGGGCAGGCCATGCACCCCCGGCAGCGCTGTCCGGCCCGCGCATCCACCTGCAAGGGATGCGGTAAAAAGGGCCACTTCCTGGTGGTATGCCAGGCCCGGACGGTCGCTGCAGTCTCCGGTGGCGATTGCGGACCGCCACCACAACCCTCTCCACAGTCCCCATGCGGCCAGCGAGCGCCACCATCTTCCTCCTCCAGGGCCACATGCGGCCCCCGGGTGCCGCCATCTTGTCCTGCGGACGCCACGTGCGATGGATGGGCACCGCCATTTTGTGCCTGGCACCCGCCGCAGCCCCACGCACACCCCAGCCACCAGTCCCACCCTCCCTCTCACAGGTGCCCCCGTCCCAGGAGGATCGGTCCTTCCGCCGGCCCTGTCAAGCCCCCCCGCCCACAGACGCACCCCGCAGACGCTCCCTTCTCAGGTCAACCGGTTTCCCCACCAGCGCCGTCTAGGGGTGTTGAAGCTGCCACAGAGATCGAGGCTATGCTCCCAGAGTCACAGACGCCCGAGCCTCCACCGGCATCAGCACCAGAGCTTCAACGATCACAGAGGACAACCAGGGCCCCCGATCGACTGATTGCTTCATTTTAAAGTTTATATAGTTAATTGTGAATCTGTAAATAGTTACGACAATAAGACAAAAACGCTGTATGGAGGTATTACGGTACCTCCATAATAACTATAACTTCTACCACGTTACCATGTTGTAATATCAGGCCACCACCCCCGCCGGACTCTTTTTTAACAGGGGGTGAATGTGGTAGTCTGTGTAGAGGTATTACGGTTCTTGGTAATGCTGGAACACCATTGGTAGATATTGTATGTTTCCTATTGGTCAAGCAGTATGGTAGCTTCGCCCCGAAAGGCTGGGTATAAGAGCCCGTGCCGCCCCAGCAGCATTCTTTCTGTACCTGTGCTGCTGGGGGAAACACCTAGCTTATTAAAGCCTTCAGTTGGACTACAACCTCGCTTTAGTGGTCATTGATCGTGCATCACTCTCGAAATAGTGGATGCATTGGTGGTCACCTTCCAGGACTTTATACACTCTGGAACAAATGCTGCAGATTGGAGGGTGCCTTATGTAGTTCCCCTATTTAAAAAAAGAGATAGAGAGAAAACAGGGAATTATAGACCAGTAAGCCTGACATCGGTAGTGGGGAAAAGTCTCAAATCCATTGTCAAAGATTTTGTAGCAAAGCACTTATAATAATAATCTTTATTGCCACAAGTAGGCTTACATTAACACTGCAATGAAGTTCCTGTGAAAAGCCCCGAGTCGTCACACTCCGACGTCTGTTCAGGTTCACAGAGGGAGAATTCAGAATGTCCAAATCATATAACAGCACGTCTTTTGAGATTTCTGGGAGGAAACCAGAGGGGCCGGAGGAACCCACACACACACACACGGAGAGAACATGCAGACTCCGCACAGACAGTGACCCAAGCCAGGAATCGAACCTTGGACCCTGGCGCTGTAAAGCAACAGTGCAGCCCCACAAAACATAGAAAGCAGTGACAGGATCGGACAGACTCAGCATGGATTTATGAAGGGGAAATCATGCTTGACAAATCTACTGGAATTCTTTGAGGGTGTAACTGGTAGAGATAACGAGGAGGAGCCAGTGAATGTGGTATATTTGGACTTTCAGATGGCTTTTGTCCCGCATGAGAAATTAGTGTGTAAAATAAAAGCACATGGAATTAGGCGCAGTGTGTTGATATGGATTTTAAAAAACTGGTTGGCAGACAGGAAACAAAGAGTAGGAATTAATGGTCTTTTTCAAATTGGCAGGCAGTGACTAGTGGGGTACCGCAGGGATCGGTGCTCGGACCCCAGATATTCACAAGATATATTAATGATTTTAAAAAAAATTTAAAGTACCCAATTCCTTTTTTCGAATTAAGGGGCAATTTAGTGTGGCCAATTCATCGACCCTGCACATCTTTGGGTTATGGGGTTGAGATCCACGGAGACACAGGGAGAACTTGTCTCCACACAGACAGTGATCCGGGGTAGAATTGAACACTGATCCTCAGTGCCGTGAGGCAGCAGTGCTAACCACTGTGCCACCCGATATATTAACTATTTAGATGAGGGAACAAAATGAGAAGGCAGACTATTATCTGAACGGCCATAGATTAGGAGAGGGGACTATGCAACGAGACCTGGATATCCTCGTACACCAGTCACTGAAGGTACACATGCAGCTACAGCAGGCGGTAAAGAAGGTAAATGCTATGCTAGCCTTCACCGCGAGCGGATTAGAGAACAGGAGCAGGAATATCTTGCTGCAAATATACAGGATCTTGGCGAGACCATACCTGGAATATTGTGTGCAGTTTTGGTCTCCTTATCTGAGGAATTATGTTCTTGCTCCAGAGGGAGTGCAGCGAAGGTTTACCAGACTGATTCCTGGGATGGTGGGACTGATGTATAAGAGATTGAATCAGTTAGGATTGTATTCGCTGGAGTTCAGAAGAATGGGGGATCTCATAGAAACCTATAATATTCCAACAGGACTTGGCAGGGTAGATGCAGGATAAATTTTCCCGATGGTGGGAGTGTACAGAACGAGAGGTCGCAGTCTGAGGACAGACCATTTAGACAGAGATCAGGAGAAATTTCTTCAACCAGAGAGTGGTGAGCTTGTGGAATTTGTTACTGGAGGAAATAGTTGAGGCCAATACACTATGTTTTCAAGAAGCAGTTAGATACAGCACTTAGGGCGAAGGGGATCAAAGGATATGGAGGGGAAAGCGGGATTAGGCTATGGAGTTGGATGATAAGCCATGATCATAGTGAATGTCAGAGCAGGTGCCAAGGGCCAAACGATCTCTTTGTGCTCCTATTTTCGATGTTTCTATGTAATCCCTTCCCACACTAAGAGCAGGTGAATGGCCTCTCCCCAGTGTGAACTCGCTGGTGTGTCTGCAGACTGGATGACTGTGTGAATCCATTCCCACACTGAGAGCAGGTGAACGGCCTCTCCCCAGTGTGAACTCGCTGGTGTGTCTGTAGGTTGGTTAACTGAGTGAATCCTTTCCCACACTGAGAGCAGGTGAATGGCCTCTCCCCAGTGTGAATTCGTTGGTGTGTCTGCAGACTGGATGACTGAGTGAATCCCTTCCCACACTGAGAGCAGGTGAATGGCCTATCCCCAGTGTGAATTCGCTGATGTCTCAGCAAGGTGGATGAATCACTAAATCCCTTCCCACACTGAGAACAGGTGAACGGTCTCTCCGCAGTGTGAACTCGCTGGTGTGTCCGCAGGGTGGATAACTGAGTAAATCCCTTCCCACACTGAGAGCAGGTGAATGGTCTATCGCCAGTGTGAACTCGCTGGTGTGTCCGCAGGGTGGATAACTGAATGAATCCCTTCCCACACTGAGAGCAGGTGAATGGCCTCTCCCCAGTGTGAACTCGCAGATGTTTCCGCAGGGTGGATGAATCAATGAATGCCTTCCCACACTGAGAGCAGCTGAATGGCCTCTCCCCAGTGTGACTGCGGCGATGAATCTCCAGCACAGATGGGGCTCCGAATCCCTTCCCACAGTCCCCACATTTCCACGGTTTCTCCATGTTTTGGGTCTCCTGGTGTCTCTCCAGATTGGACAATCAGTGGAAGCCTCGTCTACACACAGAACATGTGCACTGTCTCTCCTCACTGTGAACGGTGTGATGTTTTTTCAGGCTGCGTAACTGGTTTAAGCTCTTTGCACAGTCAGTTAGGGTCTGGTTTAGCACAGGGCTAAATAGCTGGTTTTGAAGGCAGGCCAGCAGCACGGTTCAATTCCCGTACCAGCCTCCCCGAAAAGGCGCCGGAATGTGGCGACTAAGGGCTTTTCACAGTAACTTCATTTGAAGCCTACTTGTGACAATAAGCGATTTTCATTTTCATTTCACTGGAACACTCTCACTCGGGTGTGTTGTTTGGGTCTCGGTGCTTTTCCAATTACATGCACGTTTAAAATCTTTTGAAGCCGACAGATCGGACAAACATTTCTCCTTCTCGCCGATGATATTCAGAGCCCGATGATATTCAGATCAGAAGGAATCGAGTGAGTTTGTCACATCGAGACGTGATGTTTGAGATTTCTGTCTATAATTCCTCCTCTTCCAATATCCTTTAAATACAATTTACAGAAGTCATCAGTTAGTACAGGATAGAAATTCAGAAGACAATTCTATTTCAATCGAACATTATTTACTCTCTTGTTCTCAAAAAGCTCTAAATCTCCATCTCACACACTCTCCCTCCATTCTCACTCTGCTGTATCTAATATTCACCCTCCCAATTCTCCAGAAGGTGCTGATTCATGTGGATTGACAGATCCAAGCTCAGCTCACTGCTCCCTGACCAGGACACAGAGATTAGAATAGGAGCAAGAGTAGCCATTCAGCCCACCGAGTCTGCTCAACCATTCAATGAGATCCTTGGCCGATCGATCGCAACACCATTTTCCCCACACAATCCCCATATCCCTCGACATCTTCAATATCTAGAAACCAATCAATATTTGCCTTGAACATACCTGATGACTGAGGCTCCACATTCCTCTGGAGTCGAGAATTCCAAAGCTTCACCACATCCTCGAGTGAATAAATCCCTCCTCATATCAGCATTCTCTCTATTTTCCTACCTGATCCCCATTACCCTTAACTCCATTGTCAATAAAATATCTGTCAACCTTGTGCTTGAATATATTCAATGACCCCCAGATACAACTGGTCCCTGTGGAAGAGAAATCCAAAGACTAACAACCCTCTGAGGGAAGAGATGACTGGAAATCTATAACCTAGTCACAGTCCTTTATTACAAGATGAGAAATAATAATAAATTTACTTTATTACAAACTGTAAATAACATATCTAATCTGGACCATGCAACAAAACTAGACATATCTCTGTCCATTATTAATTTAATTGCCCTGAAATGTCAGCCATCTCCTGGGGAACATTTTAAACGTGCATGTAATTGTCAACATTAGGAAAGAGACAATCCTTTTTTGAAATAAATTTAGAGTAACCAATAATTTTTTTTTGCAATTAAGGTGCAATTTAGCATGGCCAATCCACCTACCCTGCACATCTTTGGGTTGTGGAGCTGAGATCCACGCAGACACAGGGAGAATGGGCAAACTCCACATGGACAGTGACCCAGGGCCGGGATCGAACCCGGGTCCTTGGCCCTGTGAGGCAGCAGTGCTTCACCATGCTTTTTGTCAGTCAAATAAATGCGTCAACCTGTTCAGGCAGTGTTTTTCAAACTTTTTTTCCGGGTACCCATTTTTAATCAACCGGCCAACCTTCGGGACCCAACCCGGCCGACCTTGACGACCCATGCCGGCCGACCTTCGCGACCCACCATTTTCCCTTACCTTGTT
Organism: Scyliorhinus torazame; assembly: GCF_047496885.1. NCBI lineage: Eukaryota > Metazoa > Chordata > Chondrichthyes > Carcharhiniformes > Scyliorhinidae > Scyliorhinus > Scyliorhinus torazame. The sequence goes on along the minus strand of NC_092711.1, from coordinate 71,975,047 downwards.
TGCAGCTGACAAAAGGGAGGAATCGCAATCGCGTCAAGCCCGTGATGTCAATGTTCAGGGGGTGTGACCTACTCTCTGCCTCCCTTCAGACATGAAGAATACATAGAATTTAAAAAAAAAATCTTCTGCATCTTTGATTGCGCAAATTCGCTGGCAACAGACGGCTTTTTTTTTTACAAGTTCGGGGCGGGGGGGGGGTTATTTGATAAGGTTTCACAGGAAAAAAATGCAGAAACTGAAAATGTTTTCATCCTCTAGAAATTGGAGTTATCACATTTCGCCCAAACATTACAATTAAATATTAAAAAATAAAAGACACTTAAAAATCAATCAATTAATTGATAAAGCTTCCAAATACAACCTGCAGGCACTTGGAATGTTTAAAATCAAGATTAAAAACGCTGACATTCTTGGTTGAAGTTACAGCTGCGGTGAAACCATCGTTGGATCATTCGCCATTCTTGGAGAAAGAGACTTCCACTTCATCATGTAGCCACTTCCAGAATACAAAATGGACACTCGCAAAGAACATAGGGAACTGTGGACAATACTAGAAAACAAGTAGACACAGAGCCTGAATGCATATTTGGGAAACAGCTCCCAGACGGGATTGAAACTATGGGTCGATTAGCATATTGTTGGCCCATCTCCGGGAAACAAAGGAATGACACTCAGGTAACCGATACTATTACAGACATCCTGGTGCCAGTTCCCCAACCAAAAAGCACAAACAAAGCAAGGCCAACAGCCACCTAAGACACGCCCAGCCATCAGGGCACCCACCAATTCATTTGTCAAGATCGATAACAGTGATCGATAAGCGGCGCAATTAATTGGGACTAAGTTTAAGGCCCGCCTAAAAGCGCGCAAAGCCCCTCCAAGTACAAGACCAGAAGATATAGGAGTGGCAGTAAAGCCATTCGGCCCATCAAGTCCACTCCACCATTCAATCATGGCTGATTTCAACTCCATTTACCCGCTCTCTCTCCATAGCCCTTAATTCCTTGAGAAATCAAGAATTTATTAACTTCTGTCTTAAAAACACTCAACGTCCCGGCCTCCACCGCCCTCTGTGGCAATGAATTCCACAGACCCACCACTCTCTGGCTGAAGAAATTTCTCCTCATCTCTGTTCTAAAGTGACTCCCTTTTATTCTAAGGCTGTGCCCCCGGGTCCTAGTCTCCCCTGCTAATGGAAACAACTTCCCTACATCCACCCTATCGAAGCCATTCATTATCTTGTAAGTATCTATTAGATCTCCCCTCAACCTCCTAAACTCCAATTAATATAATCCCAGGATCCTCAGACGTTCATCGTATGTTAGGCTTACCATTCCTGGGATCATCCGTGTGAATCTCCGCTGGACCCGCTCCAGTGCCAGTATGTCCTTCCTGAGGTGTGGGGCCCAAAATTGCTCACAGTATTCTAAATGGGGCCTAAACAATGCTTTATAAAGCTTCAGAAGTACATCCCTGCTTTTGTATTCCAAGCCTCTTGAGATGAAAGACAACATTGCATTTGCTTTCTTAATTACAGTCTCAACCTGCAAGTTTACCTTTAGAGAATCCTGGACCAGGACTCCCAAATCCCTTTGTACTTCAGCATTATGAATTTTGTCACCGTTTAGAAAATAGCCCATGACTCTATTCTTTTTTCCAAAGTGCAAGACCTCGCACTTGCCCACGTTGAATTTCATCAGCCATTTCTTGGACCACTCTCCTAAACTGTCTAAATCTTTCTGCAGCCTCCCCACCTCCTCCATACTACCTGCCCCTCCACCTATCGTTGTATCATCGGCAAACTTAGCCAGAATGTCCCCAGTCCCGTCACCTAGATCGTTAATATATAAAGAGAACAGCTGTGGCCCCAACACTGAACCCTGCGGGACACCACTCGTCACCGGTTGCCATTCCGAAAAAGAACCTTTTATCCCAACTCTCTGCCTTCTGCCTGACAGCCAATCGTCAATCCATGTTAGTACCTTGCCTCGAATACCAAGGGCCCTTATTTTACTCAGCAGTCTCCCGTGAGGCACCTTATCAAAGACCTTTTGGAAGTCAAGATAGATAACATCCATTGGCTCTCCTTGGTCTAACCTATTTGTTATCTCTTCAAAGAACTCTAACAGGTTTATCAGGCACGACCTCCCCTTACTAAATCCATGCTGACTTGTCCTAATCTGACCCTGCACTTCCAAGAATTTAGAAATGTCATCCTTAACAATGGATTCTAGAATCTTGCCAACAACCGAGGTTAGGCTAATTGGCCTATCATTTTCCATCTTTTTCCTTGTTCCCTTCTTGAATAGGGGGGTTACAACAGCGATTTTCCAATCCTCTGAGACTTTCCCTGACTCCAGTGACTTTTGAAAGATCATAACTAACGCCTCCACTATTTCTTCAGCTATCTGCTTTAGAACTCTAGGATGTAGCCCACTCTCCTAAACTGTCTAAATCTTTCTGCAGCCTCCCCACCTCCTCCATACTACCTGCCCCTCCACCTATCTTTGTATCATTGGCAAACTTAGCCAGAATGCCCCCAGTCCCGTCATCTAGATCGTTAATATATAAAGAGAACAGCTGTGGCCCCAACACTGAACCCTGCAGGACACCACTCGTCACCGGTTGCCATTCCGAAAAAGAACCTTTTATCCCAACTCTCTGCCTGACAGCCAATCGTCAATCCATGTTAGTACCTTGCCTCGAATACCATGGGCCCTTATTTTACTCAGCAGTCTCCCGTGAGGCACCTTATCAAAGGCCTTTTGGAAGTCAAGATAGATAACATAGGTAAGTGTTTTTAAAGGAAAAACTTACCTCCCAGAAATCACTTGCGCACCGCTCCCGCCGAAGTCCCAAGGCCTGCTCCTGTGAAGGTAAGTGTTTTTAAAGGAAAACTTACCTCCCAGAAATCACTTGCGCACCGCTCCCGCCGAAATCCCAAGGCCTGCTCCTGTGAAGGTAAGTGTTTTTAAAGGAAAAACTTACCTCCCAGAAATCACTTGCACATCGCTCCCGCCGAAATCCAAAGGCCTGCTCCTGTGAGGGTAAGTGTTTTAAAGGAAAAACTTACCTCCCATAAATCACTTGCGCACCGCTCCCGCCGAACCCCCACGAGAGAATCGCTCTCTTTGAATTGGCTCTCGAAGCGGAGAGACCCTTCCACCAGCATCACCAGAAGCAACTCAGTTCAAGGTCAACGCTCGCTATCAGACGGACGACCTTAGCTGTTCTCCTGTATACCTTCGAACCCAACAGCCTCAGATCCGAACAACAGCCATTGTTCCTCTGACTAAGTGGGCACCCGAAGTTAAGTATAGGCGTTAGCATTAGAGATAGTTTAGTTGGTAGTACTGTTGTGCATGAGTAGATCTTACTGTGCGTGTAAATAAATTATTAAAAGTCGGCTGCTGCGGCTGTTGCACACGGATTTGCGTGTTTGGGAGCGCCGTGACGGATGGCTCCGCGGCCCTCACGACACCTGCCCACAACCCACCCGCAGGTCGCGCCCCCGACTTTGAAAATGCCTGTGTTAAGGAGACGGGTGGGGGAGTTGGAAACACTTTGTGGAACCGTGAACCTTCACATAATTTTTTTTCTCCCAATTAAGGAGCGATTTACCGTGGTTCCAGGTTGGGCTCAAATCATCAATGAGGACTCTGATCCTGGCAAGGAAGGAAACCCTGGCAGGTGGGCGGGGAAAATTCACTAACACCCGCTGGAGGCCCCAAATCCTCAATAAGACCCATTGATTTTATTGTCAGTCTGCAGACAGGAGAACTGAACCCAGGCAGAGGAGAGGGAGGGAGAAAACTGCGAGTGAGGAAAGAGATGGGGAGATGGGTTTGGATTTCAGCCCAGGGAGGAGGGAGAGTGTGTGGGACGTGGCAAAATGTTCCAGAGAAACTAGAATTGTCTGTTCAGAATTTCTATCCTGGACTGACAGTGATGGCTGTAATTTTTTATTTTAAATTATTACAAAATTCTTATTACCCCAATTAAAGAGTAATTTTAGCGTGGCCAATTCACCTACCTTGCACATCTTTTTGGATTGTGGGGGTGAGACCCGCGCAGACATGGGGAGACTGTGCAAACTCCATACGGATAGTGAGCCAGGGCCGGGATCTAACCCGGGTCCTCGGTTAACCACTGCCCCTAGTGATGACTTTTGTAAACTCCTTTTACAGGATATTACAAGTGGAGGATTTACAGATGGAAACTCAAATCAAACTTCACCTCAAGATTTAACAGAGTCACTCCATTCATCAGGACCTGAATATCATTGGCCTGTGAATGTGGAAGAAGAAATGTTTGTCTGTTCTGTCTGTAGGAAAAGATTTTCAAGATCAGTGTGACTGCAAAAATACCCGATACACACGCGACTCGAGTGAGTGTTCCAGTGAACTGACTGTGGAAAGAGCTTTAACCAGTCACACAGTCTGAAAAAACATTACACCATTCACAGCGGGGAGAGACCGTACACATGCTCTCTGTGGGGACAAGACATAAACTGATCGTCAACGTGGAGAGGGACAAGGACACCAGCAGCTTGCTGAAACCATGGAAATGTGGGGACTGTAGGAAGGGATTCAGATCCCCATGTGAGCTGGGGACTCATCACCGTAGTCACACCGGCGACAGACCATTCACCTGTTCTAAGTGTGGGAAGGGATTCACTCAGTTATCCGAGTGAGGATTCACCAAGATGTGGGAGCCGGCTGGTGAGGAAGCTTCAGGCTGCTCTGTGTAAGATAGGAGTTTGATTCGGGATGGTATACCCGCAAAGCTGCAGCTCGCATTGGACTTCCATTTTGAGACACTGGAGGAGGAGAACATCGTAAAACATGGACTGGAGTCCAGTTATCTGTATTGGACAAGATCTACGTTTCCTATGCGATGGGATGGGTGTTGTGATTTCCTCTATATAGTTTTGATATTTTCTGATAAAATCTGTTTTTCTGTTTGGGGTGAAGGGAGATTTTCTTTATGAAGCACAATGTAGACATATAGGGGGTGGGAGGGAGACGGGTTAGCTACCTGATGACTAAAGAACTGTTTTTGTTTTACTCTGAGTGTATGGGTACGTGTGTGGCAGCCATCTTGGGTGGACTCTTGGCCTGTACAAAAGATAAAGAAAAGCTGTTCAATAGCAGATTATAAAAGGATTATGGGACACAGATTTATGATTGTGAGCAAGATCTACAGGGGAGGTTTTACACAGTGAGTGGTAATGATCTGAACTCAATGTTTACACACAAAGGTCGATAATCTCCAGGTCCGAATGGTGCTGTCAGAATTTGATGTAAGGATTGGTTGTGAGTTTCCTGTCTGCAAACCCCTTTCTAAGCCCCTCTGAAAGAAGTTTACAAAGGCATCACTGTCAGTCCAGAAATGAAATTCAGGAAAGATAAATATTTCTCCTGGTTTGAGTTTGCGGTGTGTAAATCCTCCCCTACTAATCCCCTGTAAAAGGAGTTTCCAACATTAATCACTGTCAGACCAGGATAGAAATTCACAACATTCTCCCCTCCTGCTTCCTGGTCCAGGATGACCGCTCACCCCCCCCGCCCCCGCTGCACACTGTCCCTCTTGTCCTCAGCAGTCCCTTGATTGGAGGGTGTTGTCTACTCAGGGTTGGGAGTTTCTGCCTTGGGTCTTCATGTGACTGAACAGAGCTGCAGAGCTTTGGACACATGGGACAGAAGGTCCAATGAATCTTAGAATTTACAGTGCAGAAGGAGGCCATTCGGCCCATCGAGTCTGCACCGGCCCTTGGAAAGAGCACTCCATTTAAATACACACTTCCCAACCTATCCCCTCAACCCAGTAACCCCACCCAAACCATTTTGACATTAAGGGCAATTTAGCATGGCCACTCCACCTAACCTGCACATCTTTGGACTGTGGGAGGAAACCGGAGCACCCGGAGGAAACACACGGAGACAGTGAAATGAGAGTGAAATCCAGAGAGCAGGATTGGCTTCCTTTTCTTTCCACCTCTACCACCGCTTTGCATCATCAATAAGACATTGGGACTCAAAGACTAATCCAGTTTGATGGACAGGTTGTCTCCATTCTGAACAATGGGGAACAAGCTCCTCCCACTCATTGAAACATCGCCCCGACAAAGATGACAATCGCGCATGCGCCCTGATGCACATCCAATAAAGATGGCGGTCGTTACCCCGAGCCGAATTTGAGGAGCTGCAGCCCCGCTCGGTACAAACTGGGTCCCGTCAATATTTCCGCGGGTTGCGGCTTACAACAGCTTTATACAACGTTTTCGCCCACCGCCGCGATCTCTCGCTCCCTACATGTTGTTAAACGCCACTTACCAATTTCGGATCTCAAGAAGACGCCCTTCTGCTTTGTCATTACCCACACTGCGCATGCTTCAATCACAGCGGACCCCGCCCCTCAATCTTTCCGATTGTTTGGAGGACCAGCCGCTCCCGGTCGGTCCTCCAGACCCGCCGCCCTCTTCCTATTGGTCGGGAGCTGCCGTCAATCACCCGGACATTGTGACGGTTACAGATCGTGAGAGCGGCCACAGGCTCAGGCTGATTCGCTGATTGTCCAATAATAACAGTGAGAGTCTCAGTGGGACAATCAGACAATAATAGTGGAGATGGGCCCAGAGGAGAAACAGCAAAGGATTCACTCACTTTGAGTGTAACAAACACAGTGCCTGTTCCCATAATAAGAGTCAGGCTGCAGTGTGTGAGTGAACACATCATTGGATCCAATGTAGAATCATGGAATCCCCTCAGTGCAGAAGGAGGCCATTCGGCCCAGTGAGTCTGTAGCAACCCCCTGAAAGCGCAACTAACCTTAGCGAATTCCCCACCCTATCCCCACAACTCCTCCCAATGACAATTTAACACAGCCAATCCATGTAACCTGCACATCTGTGGACTGTGGGAGAAAACCAGAGCATCCGGAGGAAATCTATGCAGACACAAAGAATGTACAAACTCCACATAGAGAGTGACCCAAGATCAGAATGAATCATAGAATCTACAGTGCAGAAGGAGACCATTCGGCCCATCGAGTCTGCACCGGCATTACCTGATCTGGCCAACTCACTGAAATGTGGTTAATTCTGAATTGCCTAGCAAGCCACTCAGTTTAAGGTCAATTAGGAATGGGCAACCCAGCTGGTTTGCCCATGACACTCACATCCCATAAAGAATAGAGAAAATCAAAGGGCTGTTTCCAGTGCCGGTTTCAAAGGAATCAGTACTGGCCCTTCACTCCTGGTTTACATCATTGATTTGAGAGTAAATGTGGGAACATGAATAAGATGTTTACCTGTGACACAAAAATGGTTAAACACTTGATAGTGAGGAAGAAAGCTGGAGGGAAAACAAGGCAAAGGATTACATGATAAATGGCAGGACAGGACTAGTTAGGCCAGAGCTAGATTCCTGTACACAGGAAGATTGCACTCGAGAGAGTAGAACAAAGAAAAGTACAGAACAGGAACAGGCCCTTCGGCCCGCCAAGCCTGTGCCTGTCCGTCTAAACTAAAATCTTCTACACTTCCTGGATCCGTATCCCTCTCTTCCCATCCTATTCATGTATTTGTCAAGATGCCCCTTAAATATCCCTGCTTCCACCACCTCCTCCGGCAGCGAGTTCCAGGCACCCAATACCCTCTGTGTAAAAAAAACTTGCCTCGTACATCTCCTCTAAACCTTGCCCCTCGCACCTTAAACCTGTGCCCCCTAGTAATTGACTCCTCTACCCTGGGAAAAAGCCTCTGACTATCCACTCTGTCTATGCCCCTCATAATTTTGTAGACCTCTATCAGGTCTCCCCTCAACCTCCATCATTCCAGTGAGAACAAACCGAGTTTATTCAACCGCTCCTCATAGCTAATGTTCTCCACACCAGGCAGCATCCTGGTAAATCTCTTCTGCACCCTCTCTAAAGCTTCCACTTCCTTCTGGTAGTGTGGCGACCAGAATTGAACACTATACTCCAAGTGTAGCCTAAATAAGGTTCTATACAGCTGCAACATGATTTGCCAATTCCTATACTCAATGCCCCGGCCAATGAAGGCAGTACAGAGGGGATTTACGAACATCAGCCAGAAATTGACAATGTTTGCTCTGAGGAAAGTTTGGATAAACTGGGGCTGTTTTCTTTGGAACAGAAAAGACTGAAGAGAGACCACAATGAAATTATGAAAAGCAGCCTGGCTAGCTCAGTCGGCAGAGCATGGGAGTCTTAATCCCAGGGCCGTGGGTTCAAGACCCATTCTGCGCGCTTCAGCTTCTTTAATCGGAGAACATGGAGCGGAACTGTTTTATGGGTGGCACAGTAGCACAGTGGTTAGCACTGATGCTTCACAGCACCAGGATCCCGGGATTCAATTCCCACTTGGGACACTATGTGCGGAGCCTGCACGTTCACCAGTGTCTGTATGGGTTTCCTGCCACAAGTCCCAAAAGACGTGCTTGTTAGGTGAATTGGACATTCTGAATTCTCCCTCTGCGTACCCGAATAGGTGCCAGAGTGTTACTACTAGGGGATTTTCACAGTAACTTAATTGCCGTGATAATGTAAGCCTACTTGTGACAATAATAAAGATTATTCTAAATGTATAAAATTCTGGGGGATCATGGTGGCACAGTGACTCTGTGCCTGTGTGCTGGGGACCCGGGTTTGATCCTGGCCCCGGGTCACAGTCTGTAAGGTGTTTGCACATTCTCCTATTGTCTGTGTGGGTTTCACCCCCACAACCCAAATTTGGGGCAGCACGGTAGCATTGTGGATAGCACAATTGCTTCACAGCTCCAGGGTCCCAGGTTCGATTCCGGATTGGGTCACTGTCTGTGCGGAGTCTGCACATCCTCCCGGTGTGTGCGTGGGTTTCCTCCGGGTGCTCCGGTTTCCTCCCACAGTCCAAAGATGTGCAGGTTAGGTGGATTGGCCATGTCAAATTGCCCTTAGTGTTGGGTGGGGTTACTGGGTTATGGGGATAGGGTGGAGGTGTTGACCTTGGGTAGGGTGCTCTTTCCAAGAGCCGGTGCAGACTCGATGGGCCGAATGGCCTCCTTCTGCACTGTAAATTCTATGACTATGTACAGGGTAGGTGGCTTGGCCAAATTAAATTGCCCCTTAATTGGAAAAATATATAAATTTATATATTTTTAAATTTCTGAGGGATCTAAATAGATTGGATAGGAAGGTCCAATTCCCTTTGGTTGAGGGATACATATAAAAGGGGGCCGAGATTTAGGGAAGGACTAGGAGGTTTAGAGGGTGGTGAGTATCTGTGACATGCTGCCGGAAATGATGGCAGAACCCCTCATAACATTTATAAAGTATTCAGATAGACATTTGAATTGATGTAACTTAAAAAGCTACATACCACAATCTGGAAATTGAGATTAGGCTGACTACCTATTTTGTAGCCACGATGAGCTGAATGAAATGCAATAGGAACAACAAACTTTAATAAAATCCGGGATAGTAACTCACTACTAACAAGGTCAGCATTTGCCCAGTTTAGCTGCCAAGTATGCTAATGCGGTCATTTTAAAATTTACCTGCATACATAAGAGTACAACAGCAAATTATTTAACTTCTCCAATGTGATCGGTGTAATTAGTCTCAAATTTAACCTGCAATGGTCATTATAAGTTTCCCAGTCACTCTGATATCTGAAATCTTTATCCACGGACAGAACAGACAAACCATTTTACCTCCCAATGATATTCAGGTCCTAATGAATCGAGTAAGTCTGTCAGATGATGATGTGATGTTTGGTTTGAAGTTCCCGTTGGTAAATCCTCCACTTCCTGAAGGAGTTTCCAAAGGACTTTCAGTCCAGGAGAGAAATTCACAAGATTCTCTCTTCCGGCTTCCGGGTCCAGGACGGCCGCACATGCGCCCTGCAGTACCTGAGAAAGAGGCCGCCGCGCAGGCGCCCTGCTGCACCTGAGACAGGTGGCGGCCGCGCAGGCGCCCTGCGGCATATCGACCCCGAAATAGATGACAGTCGTCAACAGGGACCGTTCAGAGAGAAAAACACCGATGCGGCCGCCCCATTCGGTACAAACACCGAACTGTATCAAACGTGCCTGAACCAATTTATCACCCCTAGGAACGTAACGGAATAATGGCGGATAAGCCTACCAGGAATGCCGGGCGAGAATGAATACGCCCTATCTCCATCACAGGAGCCAGAACGCGCAGGCGTCCGAATGTCCCGCCCCCGGAAGTCGCCTCTCTGTGGAGCATGCGCGGTGCTGCTCCGGGCTGAGCGCAGCCGCAGTGAGAGTGAGTGCGGCTCCCACAGGCTGAATGAGATCCGCAGCGAGCGGGGACAATGGTGAGAACCCAAACCCCCCAATAAGACCCATTGGTTTGATTGTCAGTCTGCAGACAGGAGCTGGAGAACTGAACCCAGGCAGAGGAGAGGGAGGGAGAAAAGCAAAGAGATGGTGAGATGGGTTTGGATTTCAGCCCAGGGAGAGTGTGTGGGACGGGGATTTACAGCTTTAGGGGACCAAAAGAGAGAAACTAGAATTGTCAGTTCAGAATTTCTACCCTGGATTGACAGCGATGGCTTTTGTAAACTCCTTTTACAGGATATTGGAAGTGGAGGATTGGCCGACAGAAAACTCAAACCAAATATCACATCGAAATCTGACAGTCACTCAATTGATTAAGAGCTCAATATCTTCATTCTTTGAATTTGGAAGGAGAAGTGTTTGTTCTGTTTCAGCAGTGTGACTGCAAAAGCACCGAGACCCACCCCCAATGAGAGTTTTCCAGTCCACTGACTGTGGAGAGAGTGTTAACCAGTCACACAGCCTCAAAAAAAGTATCATATTCACTGCAGGGAGAAATTAAACGCTTGTTTGTGTGTGGACAAAGCTTCAACCGGGAGAGACATAAAGACCCCTCACCATGGAAAAATTGTGGAAATGTGCAGACTGTGGGAAGGGATTCAGTTACGATTTTTCACAGTGCTCAGCAAAGGTTTATACCAACAAATAGGAAGGACGGTAGAAGGAGGGAAAATTGACCGTGGATATCTAAGGAAATAAGGGAGAGTATCAAATTGAAGGAAAAAGCATACAAAGTAGCAACGATTAGTGGGAGACTAGAGGTCTCGGAAATCTTTAGGGGGCAACAGAAAGCTACTAAAAAAGCTATAAAGAAGAGTAAGATAGATTATGAGAGTAAACTTGCTCAGAATATAAAAACAGATAGTAAAAGTTTCTACAAATATATAAAACAAAAAAGAGTGGCTAAGGTAAATATTGGTCCTTTAGAGGATGAGAAGGGAGATTTAATAATGGGGGATGAGGAAATGGCTGAATAACTGAACAGGTTTTTTGGGCGGTCTTCACAGAGGTAGAGATGGGCAAGCTAATGGGACTAAAGGTAGACAAGTCTCCTGGCCCTGATGGAATGCATCCCAGAGTGCTAAAAGAGATGGCTAGGGAAATTCCAAATGCACTAGTGATAATTTACCAAAATTCACTAGACTCTGGGGTGGTCCCGGCGGATTGGAAATTAGCAAACGTGACACCACTGTTTAAAAAAGGAGGTAGGCAGAAAGCGTGTAATTATAGGCTAGTGAACTTAACTTCGGTAGTAGGGAAGATGCTGGAATCTATCATCAAGGAAGAAATAGCGAGGCATCTGGATGGAAATTGTCCCATTGGACAGATGCAGCATGGGTTCATAAATGGCAGGTCGTGCCTAACTAATTTAGTGGAATTTTTTGAGGACATTAGCAGTGCGGTAGATAACGGGGAGCCAATGGATGTGGTATATCTGGATTTCCAGAAAGTCTTTGACAAGGTGCCACACAAAAGGTTGCTGCATAAGATAAAGATGCATGGCATTCAGGGAAAAGTAGTAGCATGGATAGAGGATTGGTTAATTAATAGAAAGCAAAGAGTGGGGATTAATGGGTGTTTCTCTGGTTGGCAATCAGTAGCGAGTGGTGCCGCTCAGGGATCAGTGTTGGGCCCACAATTGTTCACAATTTACATAGATGATTTGGAGTTGGGGACCAAGGGCAATGTGTCCAAGTTTGCAGACGACACGAAGATGAGTGGTAAAGCAAAAAGTGCAGAGGATACTGGGAAGTCTGCAGAGGGATTTGGATAGGCTAAGTGAATGGGATAGGGTCTGGCAGATGGAATACAATGTTGACAAATGTGAGGTTATCCATTTTGGTAGGAATAACAGCAAAAGGGATTATTATTTAAATGATAAAATATTAAAACATGCTGCTGTGCAGAGACCTGGGTGTGCTAGTGCATGAGTCGCAAAAGGTTGGTTTACAAGTGCAACAGGTGATTAAGAAGGCAAATGGAATTTTGTCCTTCATTGCTAGAGGGATGGAGTTTAAGACTAGGGAGGTTATGCTGCAATTATATAAGGTGTTAGTGAGGCCACACCTGGAGTATTGTGTTCAGTTTTGGTCTCCTTACTTGAGAAAGGATGTACTGGCACTGGAGGGTGTGCAGAGGAGATTCACTAGGTTAATCCCAGAGCTGAAGGGGTTGGTTTACGAGGAGAGTTTGAGTAGACTGGGACTGTACTCATTGGAATTTAGAAGGATGAGGGGGGATCTTATAGAAACATATAAAATTATGAAGGGAATAGATAGGATAGATGCGGGCAGGTTGTTTCCACTGGCGGGTGAAAGCAGAACTAGGGTGCATAGCCTCAAAATAAAGGGAAGTAGATTTAGGACTGAGTTTAGGAGGAACTTCTTCACCCAAAGGGTTGTGAATCTATGGAATTCCTTTCCCAGTGAAGCAGTAGAGGCTCCTTCAGTAAATGTTTTTAAGATAAAGATAGATAGTTTTTTGAAGAATAAAGGGATTAAGGGTTATGGTGTTCGGGCCAGAATGTGGAGCTGAGTCCACTAAAGATCTGCCATGATCTCATTGAATGGTGGAGCAGGCTCGAGGGGCCAGATGGCCTACTCCTGCTCCTAGTTCTTATGTTCTTATGTACCCATCACAACTGGAAGTTCATCGTCGCAGTCACACTGGGATGAAACCGTTTGTCTGCTCCATTTGTGGGAAGGAATTCACCCATTCATTCAACCTTCTGACACACCAGCGAGTTCACACTGAGGAGAGGCCATTCACCTGCCCTGTTTGTGGGAAGGGATTCACTCGGTCATCCCACATTATGACTCATCAACTTGTTCACAATGATAAGAGACCATTTACATGTCCTGACTGTGAGAAGAGTTTTAAATGTACAAAGGATCTGTTGGCCCATCAACGTATTCACACTGGGGAGAGACCATTCTCCTGCTCCCTGTGTGGGAAAGGATTCATTCAGTCATCCCACCTGCAGACACATCAACTTGTTCACTCTGCTAACAACTCTTTTAACTGTCCTGACTATGAGAAGAGCTTTAAAAACAAAAAGGATTTACTAACACACCAATATGCTCACACTGGGGAGAGACCATTCACCTGCTCTGTGTGTGGGAAAGGATTCAGCCGTCCATCTGCCCTACTGAACCACCAGAGAATTCACACTGGGGAGAGGCCATTCACCTGCTCTGAATGTGGGAAGGGATTCACACGTTCTGACACATCAGCAGGTTCACAGTGAGAAGAGGCCATTCACTTGCTCAGTATGTGGGAAGGGATTCACTCGTTCATCCAACCTATTTAATCACCAGCGAGTTCACACTGGGGAGAGGCCATTCACCTGTTCTGTGTGTGGGAAGGGATTCAGCCAGTCATCCAACCTGCTGACACACCAGAGAGTTCACAGTGGCGAGAGGCCGTTCACTTGCTCCATATGTGGGAAGGAATTTTCTCATCTTATCTTCTGGAACATCATCGAGTTCACACTGGGAGCAGCCATTCAACTGCAATGTCTGAGGAAAGAGGTTTACTCACTCATCCCACCTGCTAACACACCAGCGAGTTCACAAGCGACTACAAGGTTTAGATTATACCCTGATTGATGCTGTTAATCATGTCCAGGACTGAATAATGTTCACTCTGACTGCCTTAATCTACTGATGAGGTTTATTATTCTGAATAAATGTGAAATAAATCTGCTTTGTTTGAAACATTGTGCAGATTTTTGTCTTTCCCATCTGAGTGTTGAACATCACCTGTCTTGAGCTCAGAAAGGACAATCTGGGGGAGGATCACACGGCAGGAACAGAACTTCAGCCTGGACACAGTCCTTCATGGTCACACTGAGAGGGATAAATGGCACTTTGGTCTTTCTCATCTCTCTTCACTGTCAGCAAAGTCTCCGTGTGGGTTAACCTTGAGGTGTGTAAGAAATATGTTCCAGCCACTCTCTTCCACATCTCAGAACCCCTAGACACGGAACAGAAGTCTCCTTTACAACTGTGTTCAGAGTCGGGAAGAACAATGGTGAATGCTGGAAATGTAATAATAATAATTGCTTATACATGTAGGCTTCAATGAAGTTACTGTGAAAAGCCCCTAGTCACCACATTCCGGTGCCTGTTCAGGGAGGCCGGTACGGGAATTAAACCCGCGCTGCTAGCCTTGATCCGTATTACAAGAACATAAGAACTAGGAACAGGAGTAGGCCATCTGGCCCCTCGAGCCTGCTCTACCATTTAATGAGATCATGGTTGATCTTTGTGGACTCAGCTCCACTCTCGGGCCCGTACACCATATCCCCGAATCCCTTTATTCTTTAGCAAGGCATCTATCTTTTTCATAAAAATGTTGAAAGAAGGAGCCTCAACTGCTTCAGTGGGAAAGGAATTCCAGAGATTCACAACCCTTTGGGTGAAGAAGTTCCTCCTACACTCCGTCCTAAATCTACTTCCCCTTATTTTGAGGCTATGCCCCCTAGTTCTGCTTTCCCCGACAAGTGGAAACAACCTGCCCGCATCTATCCTATCTATTCCCTTCATAATTTTATATGTTTCAATAAGATCCCCCCGCATCCTTCTAAACTCCAATGAGTACAATCCCAGTCTACTCAACCTCTCGTCATAATCTAATCCCCTCAATTCTGGGATCAACCTAGTGAATCTCCTCTGCACTCCCTCCAGTGCCAATATGTCCTTTCTCAGGTAAGGAGACCAAAACTGAACACAATACTCCAGATGTGGCCTCACCAACACCCTATACAATTGCAGCATAACCTCCCTAGTCTTGAACTCAATCCCTCTAGCAACGAAAGACAAAACTCGATTAGCCTTCTTAATCACCTGTTGCACCTGCACACCAACCTTTTGCGACTCGTGCACCAGCACACCCAGGTCCCTCTGCACAGCAGCATGTTTTAACATCTTACCGTTTAAATAATAATCCATTCTGCTGTTATTCCTCCCAAAATGGATAGCCTCACACTTGGCAACATTGAATTCCATCTGCCAGACCCTAGCCCATTCACCTAACCTATCCAAATCCTTCTGCAGACTTCCGGTATCCTCTGCACTTTTTGCATTCCTACTCATCTTAGTGTCGTCTGCAAACTTTGACACATTGCACTTGGTCCCCAACTCCAAATCGTCTATGTAAATTGTGAACAACTGCGGGCCCAACACTGATCCTTGAGGGATCCCACTAGTTACAGGTTGCCAACCAGAGAAACACCCATTTATCCCCACTCTCTGTTTTCTGTTCGTTAACCAATCCTCTACCCATGCTACCACTTTACCCTCAATGCCATGCATCTTTAGTTTATGCAGCAACCTTTTGTGTGGCACCTTGCCAAAAGCTTTCTGGAAATCCAGATATACCACATCCATTGGCTCCCCGTTATCTACTGCACTGGTAACATCTTCAAAAAATTCTACCAAATTAGTCAGACACGACCTACCCTTTGTGAACCCATGCTGCGTCTGCCCAATGGGACAATTTCCCTCCAAGTGCCCCGCTATTTCCTCCTTAACGATAGATTCCAGCATATTCCCTACAACCGAAGTTAAGCTTACTGGCCTATAATTACCCGCTTTCTGCCGACCACCTTTTTTAAACAGTGGTGTCACGTTTGCTACTTTCCAATCCTCTGGGACCGACCCCAGAGTCTAGTGAATTTTGATAAATTATCACTAGTGCGTTTACAATTTCCCTAGCCATCTCTTTTAACACTCTGGGATGCATCCCATCAGGCCTGCTGTTTAGGCTACTGTGCTGTCAAATCAGTGATTGGTGTAAAGCTGTGATGTTCCTGATTGAATGTAAAGCTGGTTTCAGTTTCCAGGCTGAAAATGCATCGGAATCCGTCTAAAACATTTTATTGTGTTTGCGTGACAGTCACAATGAATTCATTGAATTGAAACCTACTTAAAATAGATTGCTGGAAGTTTGCATTAAAATAGCAGCAGGAGGGCATCACAGGAACCTGGTAACAGCAGGGAGAATTAGACAATAGTTTCATTCCCAGATAAAGAAGGAGCTGCAGCTTGTGTCCAAGAATTTCTAGTTTTATTGATGTGTCTGCCCCTTTAACTGGGAGCTGAACAGTGTCAGAGCCCCGACTGTCCCTTTAAGAATGAGTGATGTGTTCAGCTGAAGATTCCTATTGGCCGTTTTCTGGGTGGACTCCTTATTCTGATCGCTCTCAGTGATCCTCGGGTGTGTGAACCTGCTCTTCTGTCTCTCATTCACTGAACATCTCTGTTCTCTCTCAGATTCTCACTTAACGTCTCTCCGCTCTCACTCACTCGTTTCACATACCTCCAACCATTCTCTATCTTTCTCTCACACACTCACTCCTTTAACCTTTCTATTTCACAGAGCGCCTAAACTCACTAAACGTTTCTCTCTCTCATTATCTCTCTCTGAAGAAGCACCGAACACACTGAACCTCTCCGCTTTCTGAGTGAACATCTCATTTCTGGAGACTCAATCCTTTTTCTCTCTACCTCTCACTTTCTCTCTCTCTGATTGGCCCTGACTCACTTTTAATCTCCTATTTTCTAAAAACCCTCTTTGAGGGAAATTTAATTTTGTATAATGTCCCCTTAATTCTCCCAGTGATAATCCTCAGTCCATCTTCCAATTCAGAGAACATGTTAAAAAATTAAATAACCTCATATTTTAATGTTTAAAATGGGAAGTGAGGTGAATGTAATGCTGAGACCGGCAGCAATCTGTGTGGTTGTTCTTGATGCTGTCAGAGTGAGTTCACCCTCACAGGCAGGAAGACTGTTCACGGTGATAACGTGAAACTGACGCCTTCTGTTTCATTCTCAGGAAACACAATTTCCTGTTTCTCTGCTGCCGGTTCCAAACAGCACATCTGACTTCTGAGCAGAAAATAAATTCAAGGGCCACAAACTGGTGAGAACATCTGTCAGTGCGGCCTATATCTGCCCACAGAGTCAGGGCAGAGTCACACAGATCACATTGTGGTGACATTTACAAATGAGCCGGTTATTTCCGTTCAGAGTCTCCATTCCCGGACAGAACCGGCTGTGTTTGTGGATCAGTCACTGAGTTCCCTCTGCTCTCTGTAGCTGGGAACGGATAACCTGCTCCCTTATATTTTATACCATTCTTTCTGTGTTACTTGTTTCCTCTATTTCTCAGCTTTTATCTCTTGCCACCTCGCCTTTCTGTTTTTTTAAATCTCTCAGTTCTTCTATCAGTCTTTCTTTCTCCTTCCATCTATATTTCACTCCTATTCCTATTTAATTGAGGTGTTCAAAATCATGAAGTGTTTGTGATAGATTGAAGAAGGAAAAAGAGGGAGAAAAACAGAAAATGTTGGAAAAACAGAAAATGTTGGAAAAACTGGGCCATTCTGGCAGCATCGGTACTGAGAGAAGCAGAGTTAACGTTTCGAGTCACTGTGGCTCAGAGCAGGAGAAACCGGGATTGTCCCTCTGAGATCAGGGAAAGTGAAGGGGAGATTTAATAGAGGTGTTTAAAATGAGGAAAGATTTGTGATAGTGTCGATGGGGAGAAACTGTTTCCCAAGAGCAGGAGGGTTTGTAACCAGAGGACACAGAGATTTAAGATATTTTAGAACAGAACCCAAGGAAGTGTTGAGGAGAATTGTTTTTACACAGTGATGTGATGTGATCTAGAATTCACACTGACAGGCTGCAGGAAGCAGATTTAACAGTAAATTTCAAAGGGAATTGGATAAATTCTTGTGGACGGTAAATTGGCAGAGTTATGGTGAATGGGGTTAATTGGACAGTTCACTCACCTTTGTGACATTCTGAATTTTGCTCAAACTGATGTTTTAACATTTGACCTTTTCAATCACAGTGTGTCTCAAAGAGAAGATTAAAACTTTGGTTTTGATGAGCTGTCGGATACATTTCCTGTGTGACTGTGTAACTCGAGAACTATGAGAAGGAACTGAATATTTTCAGCTCCTCTAACAGATGTACCTCGAATATCAGAAATCTCTGGAGTTCCCCATGTCCTCATTGCTGTCCCCTTGGGTATAACAGCTCTCAGTCAGGTGGAGTCAGTCACACGTGTCTCTGTCATGTTTCCATTCCTATTTTATCACACACCTCCCAGTGACACTCACCACAACACAGAAACCTCAAAATATCATTGCTTCCTTACACCTTGTCCTCCTATTACAATTGGATATTTACTGGGCCTTTTGTCTCCATTAATGTCAGCTTACATGCAGGTCAAATGACCTCAGAGGCACTGGAACCAGACTCTGTTTATTGTACCAGACTCCAATCAGCCCAGGACCTGCAATGGTAACATACACCAGAATTGGAATAACAGGCAGGTTATTGCCTAATAAATGGTGCGGCATGGTGACCACCTAGTGCTTAACGCTCGATCATAAATCATAGAATTTACAGTGCAGGAGGAGGCCATTTGGCCCATCGAGTCTGCACAGGCCCATGGAAAGATCACGCTATCTAACCCCACACCTCCACCCTATCCCAGTAACACCATCTAAACGTTTTGGACACTAAGGGCAATTTTGCATGGCCAATCCACCAAACCGGCACAGCTTAGGAATGTGGGAGGAAACTGGAGCTGTCGGAGGAAACCCATGTGGAGAATGTGCAGACTCCGCACAGACATTGACCCAACACGGGAATCGAACCTGGGACCCTGGAGCTGTGAAGCAACTGTGCTAACCACTGTGCTACGATGGAACTGCTGCCTCACAGTGCCAAGGTCCCGGGTTCGATCCTGGCCCTGGGTCTCTGACCGTGTGGAGTTTGTAAATTCTCCCCAAGTCTGTGTGTGTCTCACCCCCACAACCCGAAGATGTGCAGAGTAGGTGGATTGGCCACACTAAATTTCCCTTGGAAAAAAATGAATTGGGTATACTAATTTTTTTTTTTAAGGTTATTGTCTAATGGGGCAGAGTAACACACACCAGAAGCGGATTGCATTATGTGGTCAACAAACCATGACTACTTCACTATTATTTGAAAACCAAATTTAGTTTTGGTTCTCTAGATGCTTACTGTATCATCATTACATTTGATCCAATGATGTTTTCACTCACAAACTGCAGCCTGACTTATTATGGGAACAGACAGTGTTTGTTGCTCTCAAATTGAGTGAATCCTTTGCTCTTCTCCTCTGGGCCCCATCTCCACTATTATTGTTACTGAGACTCTCACTGTTATTATTGGAGAATCAAGGAGCACGGTGGCACAGTGGTTAGCACTGCTGCCTCACGGTGCTGAGGTCCCAGGTCCCATCCTGGCTCTGGATCACTGTCCATGCGGAGTTTGCACATTCTCCCTGTGTTTGCGTGGGTTTTGCCCCACAACCCAAAGATGTGCAGGGTAGGGGGATTGGCCACGTAGTCTAAAGTTATTTTTAAAAACATTATTGGACAATCAGCGAGTCAGCCTGAGCCTGTGGTGGCTGTCACCATCTGGAACTGTCACAATGCCCGGGTGATTGACAGCGGCTCCGGATCAATAGGAAGAGGAGGGGCAGGACTGAAGGCCCGACCGAGAGGGCTGGTCCTCCAACCAATCGGAGTGAATGAGGGGCGGGACCAGCTGATATTGAAGCATGCGCAGTATCAGTAATGGCGATGGGGAGCGGCTTCTTCTTCTTTGCATCCATGATTTGTAAGAGGCGGTTAACAATATGTAGGGTGCGTGAAATCGCGGGGAAGGTCGGAAACGCTGCGTAAGCACATTGTGAGTCATTAAACTCTGAAAAGAGTTTACCGGATCCAGATTGTACTAAACGGGGCTGCAGCCCCTCATTTTCGGCCTGGATTAACGGCCGCCATCTTTATTGGAATGAGTGTGCACCATGGCGCATGCGTGGTCGCCATCTTTGTCGGGGGCAACCTTTCGATGAGTGGGAGGAGCTTGTTGCCCATTGTTCAGAATGCAGCCAACTTATCCATCAAACTGTTATCACCCTTTGAGTCCCAATGTCTGAATGATGGGGCGGTGGATTGATGGAAAGAAAGGGAAATACATCCTCCTCTCCTGATCCCAATACCTGATGGTCTCAACATCTGTGGTTCTGTCCACCCATGGCAAAAACTCAAGACCCTGAGTAGACGTCATCCTCAAATGAGGGACTGCTGATGACGACGAGGGGCAAAGTATAAGCGTGGAGAGGGCAGTACAGTGGTTAGCACTGGGACTACCGCGTTGAGGACCCGGGTTTGAATCTTGGCCCTGGGTCACTGTCCGTATGGAGTTTGCAAATTATCCCTGTGTCTGCGTGGGTTTCACCCTCATGTGTAAGGTTGGTGGATTGACCACACTAAATTGTCCTTTAATTGGAAAAAGTGAATTGGGTACTCTAGTTAGTTAAAAAAAATTATTGGACAATCAGCCTGAGCCTGTGGCGGCTCTCACCATCTGGAACTATCACAATGTCCAGGTGATTGACAGCGGCTCCGGACCAATAAGAAGAGTAGGGGGACTGGAGGACCGACCAAGCACAGCTGGTCCTCCAACCAATCGGAGTGAATGAAGGGAGGGGCCGGGCTGTGATTAAAGCTGCGCGCAGTATGAGTAATTGCCCCTTAATTGGAAATAAATAAATACAAAATAAATAATTGGGTACACTAAGTTTTTTTTAAAAAGTTTAGCGGGAAGCATGAACTGGACTAGGGAGCAGGAGAAGGGAATGTTGGGAATTTCTATCCTAGACTGACAATCATAGAATCCCGACAGTGCATAAGGAGGCCATTCAGCTCATCAAGTCTGCACAGATCCTCTGAAAGAACACCCTACCTAAGCCCCCGCCCTGTTCCCGTAACCCCACCTGACAAACATATCTTTGGACATAAGGGGCAATTTAACACGGCCAATCTACCTTTGGACTGTGGGAGGAAATTGGAGCAGCCCGAAGAAATCAACACAAACAGGGGCAGACAGTGACCCACACAGACTGTGACCCAAAAGGCCGGAATTGAATCCAGGTTCCTGGTGCTGTAAGGCAGCAGTGTTAATCGCTGTGCCACCGTGCCGTCCCACACAATGATGGATTTGAGAAACTCCTTTTACAGGAAGTTAGAAAGGGAGAATTTACGCACGACAAACCCAAACCACAAATTTATTTTCTGAATTCCATTTTTGGATTGACATTTAGGGTTGACCTTTTGTAAATTTCATTTTCAGGGTATTAGAAGAGAATTTACAGACAGGAACCTTGAGCAAACTCTTGCATCACAATGTGACAGCTTCACTTGATTCATCAGGAAGTGCACATTATCGTCCTTTGAACGCAAGTGTTTGCATTTCAGGTCATTACCACTGTGTTTACACACTCTCTCTCACACACACACACACCCTCTCTCTGTCTCTGCCTCTCTCCCAAATGCTCTCCGTCCCACACACACTGTCACTCTCTCCCGCACCCTCTCTCGCTCGCACCCTCACATACTCCCCTTCTCGCCCAACTCCCCCTCTCTCACACACACCCCCTCTCTCACACACACTCTCCCTCTCTCCTCCCAAAGAGGTGATCCAGTTGTTTTTTATGACAACCCAGCAGTTTTCGTGGTCACCTTTTCCCAGTGCCAGCCCCACAAATGTCCAGATTCATTCAGCTCAATTTCACAACCTGTCTTTGTGTTTTGGTGGGTTCTCTCTCACGCCCTATTTTCTGTTTTGAATCAATTTCGCAGAGTATTAGAAGTGAAGGAACTTCAGTCAGGAAATTCAAACTGAACATCACATCAAGATCTACACTCACCAAAACATTTGTAACATAAACATCATGGGAGTTTGAAGATGGAAGGAAGATGCACCGTTCACAGTGGGGAGAAACCGTACTCGTGTTCTGTGTGTGGACAAGGCTTCAGTCGATCATCTGGCCTTTCGAAACATAAATGCAGTCACACCGGGGAAAAACCTGGGATTGTGGGAAGGGATTTGATTATCCGTCCAAGTTGAAAATCCATCAGCGCATTCACACTGGGGAGAGACCGTTCACCTGCTTCGAGTGCGGGAAGGGATTCATACACACATACCACTTGCAGACACACCAACACATTCATGCTGGGGAGAGGCCATTCACCTGTTCGCAGTGTGGGAAAGGATTTGCTCATTCCTCCAATCTGCTGAGACACCAGCGAATTCACACCGGGGAGAGACCATTTAAATGTCCAGACTGTGAGAAGTGTTATAAGAGTTCTTGGGAAATGATGTCCCATCAACGTGTTCACACCGAGGAGGCCGTTCAGGTGCTTTCACTGTGGGACTGGGTACAGGCGATCATCTGACCTCTCTGTACATCAGCGAGTTCGCACTGGGGAGAGACCATTTAAATGTCCAGACTGTGAGAAGTGTTATAAAAGTTCTGGGGAACTGATATCTCATCACCGTGTTCACACTGATGAGAGGCCGTTCAGGCGATCATCTGACCTCACTGTACACTAGCGAGTTCACACTGGAGAGAAACCGTTCACCTGCTCTGAGTGTGGGAGGGGATTCACTCAGTTATCCAACCTGCTGATGCACCAGCAAGTTCACAAGTAACTTCAGTGATTGGAGCTCGCTGTTAATCACATCCTGGACTGGAACATGTTCATTGGGGTCAGTTCCTGCTGATGTTCATAAACTCTAATCCAGTTACAAGGAATTAAATTCTGAATAAAAATCAAGTCAAATCAATTTGAGTTAAACAAAGTGTGTTGTATCTTTTTAATATCGCTAACACAAGTTAGTTCCTTTTGAAGGTCTCCTTCTCCCCATCTCCTCCATCCTCACCTCCAATAACAAGTGTGAGGCGCTCTCACAGCTTCTTTGTCACTAAGGTTAAGACAATCCGATCAGCTGCCTCTGCTGCTTTCCTCCACTAACCTACCGGACGAAACTGTCTCTAAAGCCCATTTTTGTCCAAGTTCTGAACTTCCATCTTTCTCCATTTTCTCTCCCGTCAGAATTCACCTTGTCCATGAGACCCCCGTTCTGCTCGATTGATAATTCCCATAAACTGCTGACATCCCAACTTCTCCATGTGAGCTGATATTGTGAACAGCTCTCACTCTCTGCTGGTACTGTCTCTCTCAGCATTGAATCCACTGTCATCACCCATCCTAAAAAACACTTGTTCCTCCCATCTTTACAAACTACTTCTCCATCTCCAAACTCCCTTTCCTCTCCAGTCCTTGTACTCGGTTTCCCCAAGGATCTACCCTCAGTCCCTCCTATTTCCCATCTACAAGCTGCCACTAGGTGACATCATCCAAAAGCACCGTGTTAGTTTTCACATGTAAACTGACAACACCCAGCTCTGCCTCACCACCATCCCTCTCCATTCCTCCACTGTGACTAAATTATCAAACTGCTTATCCCACATCCAATACTAGATGAAAGGTTTTCCTCCAATTAAAAATCAGGAAGACCAAAGCCGTTGTCTTCAGTCACCATTAGAAATTCCATTCCCTAACTCCCGAGTCCATCCCTCTCCCTGGGAACTGTCTGAGGCTGAACCACACTCTGCACAATCTCCATATCAGATTGAAATGAAAAATGAAATTGCTTATTGTCACAAGTAAGCTTCGAATGACGTTACTGTGAAAAGCCCCTCGTCTGTTCGGGGAGGCTGGTACGGGAATTGAACCGTGCTGCTGGCCTGCCTTGGTCTGCGTTCAAAGCCAGCGATTTAGTCCTGAGCTAAACCAGACCCTAAACCCACACAAACACGGGGAGAATATGCAAACTCCACACGGACAGTGACCCAGAACCGGGATCGAACCTGGGACCTCGTCGCCGTGAGGCCGCAGTGCTAACCCACTGTGCCACCGTGACCCCAAGATTTGACCCCAAGTTGAGTTTCTGACCCCATATCCACACCATCACTAATACCAGATATTTGAATCTCCATAACGTCACCTGTGTCCATCCCCACACCAGCTCATTTGCTGCTTTTATTTTGTGTAATAACCTTTGATGTGGCACCTTGGGAAATACCTTCTGGAAATCCAGATAAAGTACATCTACAGGTTCCCCTTTATTGACATCCCTTGTTACTTCCTCAGAGAACCTTGATAAATTAGTCAGTCACAATTGACTTCCTGAACTCTATTTTCAAACACTGTCAAAGAAAATTCAAATCTCCTCTACCCCTCTGGCTCCTTTGCCAATTACCTTAGAGGGACTCACTTTCTGTTAAAGAGCTTGTCAACCTCTCTCACCCACTTTCCCAAAAGTGAATAAATTTATTCAGGAAAAGTCCAACAAATTCAAATATTTTCCTGTTATAAGTTTATTGATGAAACAGAAACATGGTTAAAAAAAAAAACAGAAAATTACTTGAGGATCAAAGACAACCAGAGTAACAGGATGTTCACAATGTTCTGGGTCCCAAATGGTTCCCCTTCGGCTTCTCTGTACCCTGTTCTCGTGACTCCCTGCTTTGGACACGGGGCACTGGACCCTGGGGGTCGCATCACCATCTGCCCCGGTCACCCTCCCCTGAACCCTGATTGGTTGGAGGTGCAGTTCTCAGTCAGTCTTCCAGCACCTTCCTGTCTCTATTATGAAAAATGAAATGAAAATCGTTTATTGTCACATAATAGCAGTAGCTTCAAATGAAGTTACTGTGAAAAGCCCCTAGTCACCACATTCCGACGCCTGTTCGGGGAGGCTGGTACGGGAATTGAACCGTGCTGCTGGCCTGCCCTGGTTTGCTTTAAAAGCCAGCTCTTTAGCCCGGTGCTAAATCAGCCCCTATTAGCGACGCCCATGGCAGTTTCCCACCTGGGGAACAAGCCCCGTTATTCTCAGCTAAATTCTGCCCTCAGCTCCATCACCTGGCTGTCATTGACACGAGCAATAGAGACTGAAAGGTGCCCGAGGCTCAAATAGGAATACAAAACCTGTGGATTAGGATCTTCGTAAAGGTCAGCAACTTCTTGGAAAAAATCAAATTCCCAGTCAACAAATTAAAGGATCACATGACGTGACTTTTAATACAACAAACAAACAAACTAGAAGCTACTTAAACTCAGAAACCTACACATTAAACTTTAAATTAGAACTTTGCCCTTTTACATAACCTACAATCACACTCCAAGATTATAGTTACTCTGTCCTGGAAGTTGAAACTTAATTGTCTCAGGACCTGTCCAAAGTGATCATTCATTCCCGAGGATTTACTTCCGTTCTTCGACCAAGACACTGAGGGAAAAAAGGGAGAATAGAATGTGAACTGGCAAAATACATAAAAATGGACTGTTAAAGCTTCTGTGGCTATGTAAAAAGGAAACATTTTGCTCAGACAAAAGGTTTGTCCGTTCCAGATAGAGTCAGGAGAATTTAGAATGAGGAATAGAGATTTCTACAGCCACCTCGTTCAACTCTCTGGGATGTGGATCATCAGCTTTTGGGGATTTATTCACTTTCAACCCCATTAATTTTTCCAGTGCTACTTTTTCACCAATACTAATCTCTGCCAGTCCCTTGGTTCTCTGGTGTTTTGGGGACAATTTCTGCATCTTCCTCTGTGAAGACAGACACACATTGTTTAGTTTATCTGCCATTTCCTTGCTCCCCATTATAAACTCTCCTGTCTCTGCCTGGAATGGACCCACATTGGTCTTTGCTAATCTTTTCCTTTTCACATTTCTGGAGAAGCTTTTCCAGTCAGTTTTTATGTTTCTCGCCAGTTTGCTCTCATCAGTTTCTTGGTCCTCCTTTGCTGAATTCTAATGGATCTCATGGAATCTTTAACTTTTCTTGTTAGCCACGGTTACATCACTTTTCCTGTTGGATTTTTGTTCCTTAAAGGAATCTATATTTGTTGTATATATGTGAAATAAAAGTCGCAAAAATCCCAGAGGACCATAGGCTGCTCTCCCCTTTGACAGAGAGAGAGCTGACTGGAGGTGATTTAACCTGAGGGTCAGCACACCTCATAGAACATAGAACATTTCAGCGCAGTACAGGCTCTTCGGCCCTCGATGTTGCGCCGACCTGTGAAACCACTCTAAAGCCCATCTACACTATTCCCTTATCGCCCATATGTCTATCCAATGACCATTTGAATGCCCTTAGTGTTGGCGAGTCCACAACTGTTGCAGGCAGGGCATTCCACACCCTTACTACTCTCTGAGTAAAGAATCTACCTCTGACATCTGACTTATATCTATCTCCCCTCAATTTAAAGCTATGTCCCCTCGTGCGAGACATCACCATCCGAGGAAAAAGGCTCTCGCTGTCCACCCTATCCAATCCAATCCAATATATCTTTCCTGAGGTTTGGTGCCCAGCCTTTCCTCATAAGATCTTCCCTCCATACCAGGCAACATTCTGGTACATCTCCTCTGCACCCTTTCCAATGCTTCCACATCCTTCCTATAATGCGGCGACCAGAATTGCACGCTATACTCCAAATGTGGCTGCACCAGAGTTTTGTTCAGCTGCAACATGACCTCATGGCTCCGAAACATCCTTCCGCACTGTCCTCAACCAGGCGAGGGGCCTGGTTGAGAAGGCGGGGCCTTCATGAATAAACTCAGCCAGAACGGGAGTTGAATCTTCACTATTGGCCTTGCTCTGCATCACAAACCAGCCGTCCAGCCAACTGAGCTAACCGACCCTCTGATAAATATGTAATAATTCCTTAAATATTAGGTATTCCCTGTACCAATCAGTTTCCCAGTCCACCTCAGACAACTTGCCCCTCGTACCCGGATAGTTTTCTTCTGTGAGGAACGTACAGATAACTTAAACAAAAGAACCATGTAACCACCAGGGCCCATCTCCATGGTAACGTGGCATGCTTTGCGGGGTTCCAAACAGAAATGGCAACTAAATATCTTCAAACTTCCAAACACCCTTTCACTCTGTGATCCTTGTGCAATTTGAAGCCAGGTATTAGCAACAAGGCTCAAAGATCATCAGCCCACTGGAGGCAAAGTGGTGAGACCGGGCAGTCCAGCAGAAAGAAACAAATGACCATCCCCACTGACCACCTGTTAGAATGAACAAAATGCAGTCCTGGGTGTAAAGCAGAAACAATAACAGCAGAATCCAACCCCTGTAATCGATTGTGAAATTGTTGGCGTCACAGCAGGTCCGATGAAACATGCAATCCCGTCTCACATTGAGAGGTGGACGGCGTCTCCCCAGTGTGGCCTCGCTGGTGTGTCCGCAGGTGAGATAACTGAGTGAATCCCTTCCCACACTGAGAGCAGGTGAATGGCCTCTCCCCAGTGTGAACTCGCTGGTGTCTCCGCAGGGTGGATACTTCAGCAAATCCTTTCCCACACAGTGAGCAGGTGAACGGCCTCTCTCCAGTGTGAACTCGCTGGTGTGACTGCAGGTTGGATACTCGAGTAAATCCTTTCCCACACAGAGAGCAGGTGAATGGCCTCTCCCCAGTGTGAACTCGCTGGTGTCTCTGCAGGTGAGATAATTGAGTAAATCCTTTCCCACACTGAGAGCAGGTGAATGGCCTCTCCTCAGTGTGAACTCGCTGGTGTCTCTGCAGATTGGATAACTGAGTAAATCCCTTCCCACACTGGGAGCAGGTGAATGATCTCTCCCCAGTGTGAACTCGCTGGTGTGTCTGCAGCGTAGATAACCGAGTAAATCCTTTCCCACACCGAGAGCAGGTGAGTGGCTTCTCCCCAGTGTGAACTCGCTGGTGTGCCTGCAGGCTGGAGAACTGAGTAAATCCCTTCCCACACTTTGAGCAGGTGAATGGCCTCTCCCCGGTGTGACTGCGTCGATGAATCTCCAGCTGAGATGGGACTCTGAATCCCTTCCCACAGGCCCCACATTTCCACGGTTTCTCCATGTTTTGGGTCTCCCACGTCTCTCCAGGCTGGGCCTTGTCCACAACAAGGGTACGGTCTCTCCCCGCTCTGAATGCCGTTATGTTTTTGAGGCTGAGTAACTGGTTAAAGCTCTTTCCACAGTTAGTTCACTGGAACACTCTCACTCGGGCGTGTGTTGTGTGGGTCTCGGTGCTTTTCCAGTCAGACTGATGGTTGAAATGTTTAGCTGACAGTTTGGGTAAAGATTTCTCCTTCTAGATTGAAAGCCCGATAACATTCAGGTTCCAAGGAAGGAAGTGACTGTCAGATCGAGACGTGACGTTTGAGATTTCTGTCTGTAATTCCTCCTCGTCTAATATACTGTAAAAACAATTTACAAAATTCATCACTGTCAGTACAGGTTAGAAATTCAGAACAGATAATTCTAGTTCCGATGGAACATGTTTTCCTCTCTTATTCCCCGAAAGCTGTAAATCTCCATCCCACACACTCTCCCTCCATTCTCACTCTTCTGTATCTAATATTCACCGTCCTAATTCTCCTGAAGGTGCTGATTCATGTTGATTTACAGATCCAAGCTCACTGCTTCCTGTCCAGATCACAACAAATATGAGCTGCAGTCGGCCATTCGGCCCATCGAACCTGAACCATTCAATGGGATGATTGGCCGATCTACCTCAGCATCATTTTCCCACACTATCCCCATATCCCCCAACATCTTCAATGTCTGGAAACCTATCAATCTGGGGGGGGGGGGAAATGTGATACAGGTGCGGGAGTAGCTGGTTTTCCACAGGTTCTGGTGCCACTCACCTATAATCTGTCGATTATCCGGAGAGCCCGCCACTCGTCTCCCTATTCCTTGAATTCATATTTGTCATCATGTCCCTGGAAGACGTCAGAGTTTGGTCTGGTAGGATTATGCCGGAAAAAGTGAATAAATCAGTGATAAAACAGCGCAGGTGGATTCAGCGGGGTGGAGCCACCTTTTCAGCATGGTGGCCTGATCCTCAGGAGGTCTCTCGACTCCGGGGCTCTGGCAGGCGGCGAAAATGATAACTGCTGACATTGTCCGTGTTACTGACCAGAGGCTCAGTATGCTGACTCAATATCTGTGAGCTCATGAGGCCCAGTTGCAAAACACCATGAAGAGGCTCGATGATCCGGAGGAGAGAATCCTGAACGTTCAGCAAGATGCCTCCTCAACGGGGGCAAGAATTCAATCCTTTGAAAACCAGCCGAGTGGCTGGCAGAGGTCCTGGAGGACCGAGGGTCGGAGAAAGAACATTCGAGTCGTTGGCCTGTCAGAAGGTGTGGAGGGTAAGGCTCCCGTTAGGTTCTTCGGGGACCGGCTGCCACGTTTTCTCAGCTGGATGTGAAGCCTGAGTGTTCCAAATTAGAAAGAGTGCATCATATCCTGTCTCTGAGACTGAGGGATAGTTTTCATCCCAGGCCTGTTGTCATTCACTTCCACAACTTGAAAGATCGGCAGAAGGTCCTGGAGACGGTTACGGTGAGGTGGCGTCCGGCTCCAGGAGGGAGTGAGGATTCGGGACTTTTCGGCAGCAACACAAACGAAGCGTCGCGACGTCGATGAAGTTCAAAGGCAGCTCAAGGCTGTGGGGAGTGAATTCCGTCAGGCTTTATCCTGCTCCCGAAAAACGGTATCCAACAACTCCGTCAAGTCTTTCAATAATCCAATTAATGCCTTGACCTTCATTAAATCCATGAAGGGCAAGGATCTGGAGGGACGGTTTGCAGTTCGGACTAACTCAGGTTCTAATCCGGACTCTTTCCCTGTCATGGTGTTGTCGGAATTTCAGAATCACAGGAATACCCATAGGGACAGGAGTAGGCCATTCAGTCCCTCGAGTCTGTCCTGCCATTTAGTGAGATCAGGCTGATCTGTGACCTAACTCCATATCCCTGAATATCTTTGCTCAACAAAACTCTACCTCAGATTTAAACTTATGTTGGATGATCAGCCATGATCGTGATGAATGGTGGAGCAGGCTCGAAGGGCCAAAAGGCCTCCTCCTATCTTCTATGTATCTATGTTAACAACTCATCCAGCTTCACCTGCTGTTTGTGGGAGAGAGTTCCAAACCTCTCCCATCCGTGTGTGAAGTTCTTCCTAACATCTCTCCTGAACGGTCCAGCCCTGATTTTTAGACAATGATCCCCAGCTTTAGAATCTCCAACCAGTGGAAATAGTTTATCTTCATCGACCCTGTCTTTCCCTGTTAATATCTTAAGAGATATTTAACCTTCTAAATTCTTGCGAAAACAGGCCTAATTTGTGTCATCTCTCCTGGTAATTTAACCCCTGTAATCCAGGTATTGTGGGGTATTGTTTGATTGAACCTGTGTTGCATTCCCTCCAAGTGCAAAATATCCTTCCAACGGTGTTGTGCCCAGAACTGTTTACAGCCCCCAAGTGGGGTCTTCCCAGGGTTTTGTCCAACTGCAGCATAACTTGTCCAATCTCCAATCCTCCAGATATAAATGCCAGCATTTCATTAGCCTTTTTTATTAATTTCTGCACTTGTTTGTGGCATTTTAAGGATCTGAAGAGGTAGAATTCCGAACAGACTTCAGAAGATACAAAATGGATGCCGCCTGATATAAAATGGACTCTGTTTAAAGACATTAAATGTGCTGACTTACGCAAAAGACATTTGCACAACAAACTGACCTTTGAGTTATAAGTTATTATCATACTTCTCCGTTGTTCAACTGCTATCATACAAAGAGTTCCAACCACAAACCGCGATGAAGGCAGATGTTCAGTAAAAAGGCAACTGCCCGTACCGGATGTTGCAACGCAGTGTCTGTCATAGTATCTGCTAAGTAAATTAGCAGAAGTTGGCCTCGATTTCTTGCTGTTTCCTATTGCAAAATGACTAATGCATCTGCCTAACGAACTGACTCATGATCAACTGTCAACTTTGTTTACTCATGTGTATAAAGGCTAAGTCCCAAACACAATCGAGGAGAAGTTGGCAACCCCCTGTCTGAGGGTATAGGGCTTCTCCCAGAGCTCTGTCATTTAATAAAGCATTTCTCTCACTGAATAGTCTACAGTCTAGTTTCTGTGGGTTATTTTTCCCACAACAGATCTATGCACCTTCACCCCCCAGTCTCTTCGACATCCACTGTACCAAACCTCTTTCCACCTAGAAAGTACTCTGTTCCATTCGCTTTTGGTCCAAAATGTATAACCTCACACTTGCTTACATTGAATTCCATTTGCCACAAATTTGCCCATTCACCGAGTCTGTCAATATCTTCTTGCAATTCTATGCCATCATCTAGGCTGTCTGCGATGCCACCGAACTTGAATGTTTTGATGTGCCAGGTGTTCATCCAGGTACTGTTTTAAAAATGTGAGGCAACCCGCTTCTACCACCCTCTCAGGCAGTGCATTCCAAATCATCACCACCCTCTGGGTAAAAAGGCTTTTAACTCCGAACCCCCCGAAACCTTCTGCCCTTCACCATGAGCTCATCTCCCCTTCTGACTGACCTTCAACAGAGGGGAACAGCTGCTCCCTATCCACCCTGTCCAAGCCCCTAATAATTTTGTACAGCCCTAATAATCTTGCACACCTCCATCAGATTTCCCTCCCCCCACCCCCAATCTTCTCAGCTCCAATGGAAACAACCCAAGCCTAAAGGATAATCCAGAAAATTACAAGCCAGTGAGCCTTACGTCAGTGGTAGGGAAATTATTGGAGAGAATTCTTCGAGACAGGATTTGCTCCCATTTGGAAGCAAGTGGATGTATTAGCGAGAGGCAGAATGGTTTGTGAAGGGGAGGTCGTGTGTCACTAACTTGATCGGGTTTTTCGAGGAAGTGACGAAGAAGATTGATGAAGATCGGGCAGTGGATGTTGTCTACATGGACTTCAGTGAGGCCTTTGACAAGGTCCATCATGGCAGACTGGGAGAGAAGGTGAAGTTGTACAGGATCAGAGATGGCAAGATGAATACAGGACTGGCTCGGTCATAGAAGACAGAGGGTAGCAGTGGAAGGGTGCTTTTCTGAATGGATGGTTGTAATTTGTGGTGTTTTGCAGGGATCAGTGCTGGGACCTTTGCTGTTTGTAGCATATATAAATTATTTGGAGCAAAATGGAACCGGTCTGATTAGTAAGTTTGCAGATCACACAATTGTTGATGGAATTGCAGATAGCGATGAGGACTGTCAGAGGATACAGCAGGATATAGATCGGTTGGAGACTTGGGTGGAGAGATGGCAGATTGAGTTTAAACCAGACAATGTGAGGTAATGCATTTTGGAAGGTCTAATACAGGTGGAAATATACAACAAATGGCAGAACCCTTTTGAGTATTGACAGGCAGAGAGATCTGGGTGTACAGGTCCACAGGTCATTGAAAGTGACAACGCAGGTGGAGAAGGTAGTCAAGAAGCCATACGGCATGCTTGCCTTCATCGGCCAGGGCATTGAGTCTAAAAATTGGCAAGTCATGTAGCAGCTGCATAGAACCTTAGTTAGGCCACACTTGGAATATAGTGTTCAATTCTGGTCGCCACACATACTTCCAGAAGGATGTGGAGGCTTTGGAGAGGGTACAGAAGAGGTTTACCAGGATGTTGCCTATTATGGAGGGCATTAACTATGAGGAGGGGTTGGATAAACTCGGTTTGTTCTCACTGGAACGACAGAAGTTGAGGGGCAACCTGATAGATATCTACAAAATTATGAGGGGCATAGAGTGGATAGTCAGAAGCTTTTTCCCAGGGGTGGAAGAGTCAATTGCTAGGAAGCAGAGGTTTAAGTTGCGAGGGGCAAAGTTTAGAGGAGATGTGCAAGGGGAACCTTTTGACACAGAGGGTACTGGGTGCCTGGAACTCACTGCTGGAGGTGGTGGTGGAAGCAGGTACAATAGTGACGTTTAATGGGCATCTTGATAAATACATGAATAGGATGGGAATAACGTAATATGGACCACGGAAGAGTAGAAGGTTTTAAGTTAGATGGGCAGCATGGCCAGCACAGGCGTGGGAAGTTAGAAGGGCCTGTTCCTGTGCTGTACATTTATTTGTTCTTTGTTTGTTCTATCCAACATCTCTTCATAACTCAAATGTTCCATCCCAGGCAACATCCTGGTGAATCTCCTCTGCACCACCAGTTCAATCATATCCTTCCTCTAATGTGGTGACCAGAACTGCTCACAGTAATGTCTCATATGTCATTTTCACCACCCTATTAACCTGCCCTTCCACGTTCACAGATCTTTGGACAAACAAATCAAGGTCCCTTTGTTCCTCAGAAACATCCCAGTGTCACGCTGTTCATTGAATACTTTGTTGTCACATTACCCCTTCCAAAATGTGTCACCTCACACTTTTTAGGGTTAAGTTTCATTTGCCACTTATCCGCCCATTTGACCAACCCGTCAGTATCTTCCTGTAACCCAAGACACTCGACCTCACTGTTAACCACCCGGCCAATCTTTGTGTCACCACAAAGCACTGATCCGACCCCCCACATAGCCGTCCATGTTGTTTGTATCAATGCTGAATAATAGGGGACCCAGCACAGATCCCTGTGGGATGCCACTGGTCACTGGCTTCCAGTCACTAAAGCAGTCGTCACCCTCTGTCTCCTACATTTAAGTCAATTTTGAATCCACCTGCTCAATTTCAAGTCTCTCATGTGGGATCTTGTCAAAGGCTTTGCTGAAATCCATGTAAACTACATCAACTGTACTACCCCCATCTGCACACCAATTCACATGCTCAAAAAATGCAATCAAATTTGTTAGGCATGACCTCCCTCTGACAAAGTCATGCTGACTATCCTAATCAAACCTCTCCAAGTGGAGATAGAGTCCATCAGAATTTTCTCCAATAGTTTCCCTACCACTGATGTGAAACTCACTGGTCTGCAGTTCCCTGGCTTATCTCTACAACCTTTTTAAACAGTGGGACCACATTAGCTGTTCTCAAATCCCCTGGCAATTCCCCTCGTGGCCAGAGAGGAATTAAAACTTTGGGTCAGAGCCGCTGCATTCTCTCCCTCACCTCCCACAGCATCCTGGGAAACAATTCATCCAGATCTAGTAATCTAATAATCTTATGGGCGGCATGGTAGCACAGTGGTTAGCACTGCTGCTTCACAGCAGCAAGGACCTGGGTTCGATTCCCAGCTTAGGTCACTGTCTGTGCGGAGTCTGCACGTTCTCCCCGTGTCTGCCTGGGTTTCCTCCGGGTGCGACGGTTTCCTCCCACAAGTCCCGAAAGACGAGCTTGTTACGTGAATTGGATATTCTGAATTCTCCCTGTGTACCCGAACAGGTGCCGGAGTGTGGCGACTACGGGATTTTCACAATAACTGGCAGTGATAATGTCAGCCTCCTTGTGACAATAATAAAGATTATGAATGGGCCGAAGGGTCTCTTTCCGTGCTGTAAAACTCTATGACTCTAAAGATAGAGGTGGGAGAGGGAGGGAGGGAATGACTTTACAGAGAAACTGCCAAAGCCCCAACATTCACCAGCTCTAAGGACACACCTTAGCTCCCTTTCCAATCTGAAAGCAGCCTGAGCTGGATTTACATTCCCCTTAATTGACCATTGCTGGGTGATAATCCTGTACTTCCTCACCTCACACCACTGTGACAGCACCTTCACTACACAGACTGCAGCAACTGACCAAACATCACCTTCCCAGTTATTCCTGAAGGCACCGCCTTCCCAACCTGGCCCCTTGCCTGAGGTGTGGTGATCCTCAGGTCACATCACCGCCGGTCAGCTCTCTCCCGGGACCAGGCCCTGGTTCACAGCCGCCAACTTGGGGAGGCAGAGCGCATGCGCTGGCGTCTTGGTGATACTGCAGCTAGTGGGCGGGGCCTGAAGGTTTCTGATCCCAGCCGGGTCCTAGTGCCGGTCAAACAACTGCATTGCAACTGGTTTTTAAAAAGTTTCACCCACGCCTGGGCTGAAGCTGATGTTTGTGGACTGGAGGCGTCTCTGGATTACGTAGACATTCAGTGTGAGGCTGCAGCCTCTGTATAGCTACCTGAAGAGGGTGAGACAGCGTTTGATTACAATTCGTGGTCCTTTCCAGTCCATTATCAGGATGTTTGTGAGATATTTTCTTACCCTCTGGGTGATCTTTCTTTATTTAAAATACATTTCAGCAGCAGGCTTACTGGTAATTTTTAAAGGAAAGGTTATTTATTATCACACTATTTCCCTGGATGTTTGAACATCTCAGTCTCTCGTCTCTTTCACACTCACTGGCACATACACAGAAATTAGGTACAGATCAAGTTGAAGCTGGAATGATGAAAATGGAATGTAGACTAATCTTTATATCGCTGCAGGCCTGTTGTCTTCTTGTTCAGCTGATCATTTAGTTGGAGTGAAGGGTTTTTAGAAACAAATAATTCTCATGAGGCTCTGAAGCTTCTTGTAGATGAATAGCCAGGAGGTTGGTTCTCAGGTGGACCTGGAAGCTGGATTAAGTTCAGTACTGTGGCTGCACTGGGAGACATTCAGCTCTGCTGTTTCAACTGGTTCCTGGTGCTTCAGATACTTCTCACACACACATTTGTTCAGAGTTTATTGTACTGCATCCCTGACAATTAACTGCAGGGTTAAAACTCTCAGACCCAGAACACCCCGATACAATAACAGTTTACGATGCTCACTCACGCTTATCTCTGTCCCAATTCGAGCTCATTCTCCAGTGTTCAATACGGCACTTGGAGACTAACACTCCAGAGATTTCATATTCCTCAAATGCTGGTTCATCCTGACACAACGAGACATTTAAACTTCACATGTGGTTGCAACGTTTCCTTATTCAGATCCGTGTTTAACTAAATATTGGTCACAGAATCTATTATTACCCACAGTTTAATGTCCAATTCTTTTCAACAGTTACATTATATTTCCCATACCTGAGAGAGGATCAGAAACGTACAACTAATCGTCTGCATAAAGGGGCACTCTATGTTCCTCCCCCTCTCCCCTCTCAATCCTTTCCATTTCACTGACGATCCAAGCGCAATGGCCAACCGTTCAATCGCTCGCGCAAACAATAGTGGAGACAGCAGGCATCCCTGTCTTGTACCCGTGTAGTCAGAAATATCCTGAGCTCACAGCATTGGTCCGGACACTAGCCATAGGAATTATATCGCAGTTTCACCTAGGAAATAAAAGTACGCCCAAACCCAAATCACCCAGACCTCGAAGAAGTAGCTGCCCTCCACACGGTCAACGGCCTTCTCCACATCCATGGAGATGGTTACCTCCGGCACCTGCTCCATAGGGGGCGACATGACCACATTCAAAAGCCTGCTGATGTTGGACGATAACTGTGGCCCCTGACAAACCCTGTCTGGTCCTCAGAGATCACTTCTGGTGTGCACTCCTCCAAACATTTTGCCAGAATCTTAGCTGGTGTTTTCACATCAGTATTGATTCATCAGGGATGAGAGAAATCAGGCCCAACTTCTGTGTGGCCGGCAGCAACCCCCTCAGCAGAGAGTCATTGAACATTCCCAGTAAGTACGGCACCAACAAGGCCGCAAACTGTTTGTAAAATTCCACCGGAAAACCATCTGGCCCCAGGGCTTTCCCCGATTGCTAGGAACGAATACAGTCAATAACTTCCTCCAACCCCATTGCTCATCACTCTATCTACCACTGGGAAGTCCAATCCATCTAAACATTGTCCCGTCTCCGAGCCATCCTCCAGTGGTTCAAACTTGTCTCGCCCTCAATGAATAACCTCAAAAGCTCCATTAATCTTATCCGGGGCAGTAACCAGCTCTCCCCCCCTCATCTTTAACCTGAGCTGTTCCCTGTGTGGCTGCCTGCCGTCTCAATTGGTGAGCCAATAATCAACTGGCTTTATCCCCATACTCATAAAATGCTCCTCGCAAACTGTAAAGCTGGCTCACCGCATTCCCCGTCGATTCAAACTCAAACATCATTTGTACATCTTTCTCTCTGCCAAAAACTCTGCCTTAGGGGCCGTGGATTACTGCCGATCCATCTCCAACATTAAATCTACCGACCTCTGCCTTTCAGCCCTGCCAGCCTTATCCATGAGGGAGATTTTATTTTAATATTTTGAAGCGAGTTGTTCTGATCTGCCTGAAAGCAGATTCAATGGTATCTTTCCAAACATAAATACTTGAAAGGGAATAATTTGCAGGGCTGTGGGGAAGAGCAGAGCAGTTAGATGAATTTGTCTTTTCAAAGAGAAAGCAGGAGGAATTTTGGGCCAAACAGACTCCTCCTTCAGCGTGTGCATCTGAGCCTCCTGCCTTTATGCAGGTTAAAAGGGACAGATTTCATTGCAGCCTCTTCCCTGTATATGTATTGTAAGAGAAGTGTTTCTCGTTCGCTCTGAGTGACTGATGTAACCGGTTGGAGGCCCATTTCCCACTCAGTCCTCCAGCACCTTCCTGTCTCTCTATTAGTGCGATGCCCATGGCAGTTTCCCAACTTGGGTGCAGGCCCTGTTATTCTCCTCCAAATGCAGCCCTCAGCTCCGTCGCCTGGTTGTCATTGACACGAGCAATAGAGTCAAAAAGGTGCGCGAGTCTCAGTCGAAAACTGTGGCTCTAAACCAATGCTCTCACATTTGTTGAAGTTAAATCCATGTTATCGAGACTGGGGTCTTTATTATTAGATTTAGGCAAAAGTTGGGGGGTTTTAAAGGGTAACTTTCCCTTTCAAACTTTGTATTGTCTATTGTGTCAACCATGGCTCAGTGGGTAGCCCTCTCACCCTGAATCAGAAGGTTGTGGGATTAATTCCCAGTCCAGGAGCCCCGAGGACAAAAATGACATCCAATATTCCTCGTGCCAGCACTGAGGGAATGCTGCACTGTCGGAGGTTCCTTCTTGCAAATAAGATGTTCAACTGAAACCCCGTCTGCCCCTCTCAGGTCCTGTAAAAGTTCCCGTGTCCACTATTGTGAAGAGGAGTTGCGGGGGGGTGATCCCCGGTGTCCTGGCAAATATTTATCCCTCAATCAACATCACTAAAATCAGATCATCTGCTCATTATCACATTGCTATTTGTGGGATCTTGCTGTGTATAAATTTGCTGCTGTTTTTCCTACAACACACCAGTTACTACCCTTCAAAAGTACTCGATTGGCTGTAAAGCACTTTGGGATGTCCTGTGATTGTGAAAGGCGCTACAGAAATGCAAGTTTTAAAATCGAAGATTGATGTTATCTGATCTTCTTATCTATAACTTAATTGATCTCAGCCACCCCCAACATACCATTGAATAAATTCACTTTGTTTCACTGTTCCAGTCACGTTTTTAACCAATTAAAGAAAAGGCAGAATTCTCTGTATAGTAAATTTAAAATGTTTATTAAAAGAAAAAGGTTTACTGAACGACTTGAAGACATTGACGTTTACAACTTCATGCAGGTGATCAGTCTGTGGAAGCGTAACCCTCCCTGGCTCCTTCTTTGACAGTAATTTCCTTGGAACTCGGCCTCGAGTCTTCAGTACTTGGCCAGCAAGGAAGTCCTTTGGAACGTCGACCTTTATCCCCAAAGTGGCCAAACAGGGGCTGGTTTAGCACACTGGGCTAAATCGCTGGCTTTTAAAGCAGACCAAGCAGGCCAGCAGCACGGTTCAATTCCCGTACCAGCCTCCCCGAACAGGTGCCGGAATGTGGCGACTAGGGGCTTTTCACAGTAACTTCATTGAAGCCTACTTGTGACAATAAGTGATTTTCATTTTCATTTCATTACCTCATGTCAGAGTTGGGCATGTGGTAACATGACCACTGGTCAATTGGGCACCAGTATAATTTAATTTGATCTCCAATTACTGATACCACCTTCTCTCATTAACTTTGACAGGAATACAATCAAACTGTTTCATACTATCCCTTTACCTGATTCTGCACAATTCTTTATTCATACAGTTTCGAATGTTGAGGCTAATCAGGGCTGGAAGGTCTCTCTTGCCGGTACATTTATCCTCATTGCCCACACACAGCAATTAAGCTTTTACAATTTTACAGCAAATAAAACTCAATCCTTGACTATAACTACTGATTCATTCATTGCTACTATTTTGACCACTTTATGAGTTCCATCCTTAATAATAATAATCACTTGTCACAAATAGTCTTCAAATGAAGTTACTGTGAAAAGCCCCTAGTCGCCACATTCCGGCGCCTGTTCGGGGAGGCTGGAACGGGAATTGAACCTGCGCTGCTGGTCTTGTTCTGTATTACAAGCCAGCCGTCTGAGCCCACTGTGCTAAACCAGCCCGTGTGCTAAACCAGCCCCTTTGATCGAATGGAATATTTCCATTTCCAAGGGATTGATCATCGATTTCAGGAAGCGTAGCACGACACACACTCCCGGTTGCATCAATGGCTCAGAAGTGGAGATGGTCGATAGCTTTAAGTTCCTGGGGGTCACTGTGATCAACAGTCTGTCCTGATCCACTCACGTTGATGCAACAGTCAAGAAAGCCCAACAACGTCTCTACTTCCTACGGGAGCTAAAGAAAATTGGCATGTCTGCATCGACTCTCACAAACTTCTACAGATGTTCGATAGAGAGCATCCTATCCAGCTGCATCACAGCTTGGTATGGCAACTGCTCGGTCCAAGATCGCAAGAAACTGCAGAGTGTGGTGAACTCAGCCCAACGAATCACACAAGCTTACCACCACCACATTGATTCTGTATGCACCTCCCGCTGCCTCAGGAAGGCAGACAGCATTATCAGAGACCCCTCCCACCCAGGCATTGCCTTCTTCCAGACCCTTCCATCAGGCAGAAGGTACAGAAGTCTGAAGACCCGCACATCCAGACATAGGAACAGCGTCTTCCCCACAGCTATTAGACTCCTCAACAACTCCCCCTCGGTCTGATCTGTTTCCTTCAAAAACGCTGTTCACGACGTCCTATGCTGCTCTTGCTCATGTATTTGCTTTGTTTGGCCCCTTGTTCCGCACTGCAACCAATCACTGTTTATCG
Source organism: Scyliorhinus torazame (assembly GCF_047496885.1). NCBI lineage: Eukaryota > Metazoa > Chordata > Chondrichthyes > Carcharhiniformes > Scyliorhinidae > Scyliorhinus > Scyliorhinus torazame. The sequence goes on along the minus strand of NC_092711.1, from coordinate 71,934,881 downwards.
ATGTACCAATTGTCAATGTTCTCTGTCGATTATTCTTTGTGCCTACTATGTACGTACTGTGTACGTTCCCTCGGCCGCAGAAAAATACTTTTCACTGTACTTCCGTACATGCGACAATAAATCAAATCAATCAAACATTTAACTTTTCTTGTTTGCCATGTTTGAATCACTTTTCCTGTTGGAATTTTGTTCCTTAATAAAATCTAGATTTGGTGTATTTTTGTGAAATAAAAATCACAAAATACCCAGAGGACCACAGGCTGTTTTTCTCCTTTGAGAGAGAAAGTGAGAGAGCGCGAGCGAGCTGACTGGCGGTGATTTAACCTGAGGGTCACCACACCTCAGGCGGGGGGTAATGCTGATAAGGCCGGGCCTTCATGGCTAACCTCAACCGGTGTGGGAGTCGAACCGCGCTGTTAGCCTCGCTCTGTGTCACGAACCAGCCGTCCAGCCAACTGAGCTAACCGACCCCCTGGTAAACATGTAATAATTCCTCAAATATTTGCTATTCCCTGTCTCCCATCAGTTTCCCAGTCCATCTCAGACAACTTGCCCTTCAAACCCGGATAGTTTTCTTGTGTCAGTAACACCCAGAAAAGTGAGTAACACCCAGAGATTTTGTTTTTTAAATTTAGAATACCCAATTCTTTTTTTCCAATTAAGAAGCAATTTACCGTGGCCAATTCACCTACCCCGGGTTTCGGGGGCGAGACCCACTCAGACACGGGGAGAATGTGCAAACTCCACACGGACAGTGACCTGGATCGCTGGGTATATCCAGATCAATTAAACAAAACAAATGTAACCACCAGGACCCATTTCCATGGCAACGTGGCACGTTTTGGGTGGGGGGTGGGGCTGTTCCAAGGTGAAGTGGGAAATAAATATCTTCAAACTTCCAAACACCCTTTCACTCTGTGATCCTTGTGCAATTTGAAGTCAGGTATTAGCAACAAGGCTCAAAGAGCATCTGCCCACTGGAGGCAAAATGGTGAGACCTACCAGTCCAGCAGAAAGAAACCCTCCGACCATCCCCACTGACCACCTGTCAGAATGAACAAAATGCAGTCCTGGATGTAGAGCAGAAACAATAACAGCAGAATCCAACCTCTGGAATCGATTGTGAAATTGTTGGTGTCACAGCAGATGCAATGAAACATGCAATCCCGTCTCACAGTGAGAGGTGGACGGCGTCTCCCCAGTGTGAACTCGCTGGTGTCTCTGCAGGTTGGGTAACTGAGTAAATCCTTTCCCACACTGAGAGCAGGTGAATGGCCTCTCCCCAGTGTGAACGCGCTGGTGTCGCTGCAGGTTGGATAAATGAGGAAATCCTTTCCCACACTGAGAACAGATGAATGGCCTCTCCCCAGTGTGAACTCGCTGGTGTCTCCGCAGGGTGGATAACTGAGTGAATCCCTTCCCACACTGGGAGCAGGTGAATGGCTTCTCGCTAGTGTGAATTCGCTGATGTGACTGCAGGGTGGATGAATCAATGAATCCTTTCCCACACTGAGAGCAGGTGAATGGCCTCTCCCCAGTGTGAACTCGCTGGTGTCTCTTCAGGTTGGATAAATTACTGAATCCCACCCCACACTGAGAGCAGGTGAATGGCCTCTCCCCAGTGTGAACACGCTGGTGTGACCTCAGGTTGGATAAATTACTGAATCCCACCCCACACTGAGAGCAGGTGAATGGCCTCTCCCCAGTGTGAATTAGCTGGTGTCTCTGCAGGGTGGATAACCGAGTAAATCCGTTCTCACACTGAGTGCAGGTGAACGGCCTCTCCCCAGTGTGACTGCGTCGATGAATCTCCAGCTTCGATGGGACTCTGAATCCCTTCCCACAGTCCCCACATTTCCACCGTTTCTCCATGTTTTGGGTCTCCTCCTGTCTCTCCAGGTTCGACAATCAGTTCAGAATACGGGTAGGGTCTCTCCTCGCTGTAAATGGTGTGATGTTTTTTCAGGCTGTGTAACTAGTTAAAGCTCTTTCCACAGTCAGTTCACTGGAAAACTCTCACTCGGGTGTGTGTTGTGTGGGTCTCGGTGTTTTTTCAGTCACACTGATGTTTCCACGGTCAGTTCACTGGAACACTCTCACTCGGGTGTGTGTTGTGTGGGTCTCGGTGCTTTTCCTGTCACGCTGATGTTTGAAATCTTTAGCTGACAGTTCGGGAAAACATTTCACCTTCTAGATTCAAAGGCGGGAGATATTGAGGTTCCAGGGAAGGGAGTGACTGTCAGATCGAGACTTGACTATTGAGATTTCTGTCTGTAATTCCTTCTCATCTAATATCCTGTAAAAACAATTTACAAAACTCATCACTGTCAGTATAGGATAGAAACTTAGAACAGACAATTCTAGTTTCTACGTCACATTTTTCCTCTCTCTTATTCCCCGAAAGCTGTAAATCTCCATCCCACACAATCTCCCTCCATTCTCACTCTGCTTATCTAATATTCACCCTCTCTAGTCTCCTGAAGGTGCTGATTCAGGCTGATTTACAGATCCAAGCTCACAGCTTCCTGACCAGGAGATCGCAACAAATATGAGCTGCAGTTGGCCATTCGGCCCATCGAGCCTGCTGAACTATTCAATGGGATCATTGGCTGATCTACCACAGCACCGTTTTCCCACACTATCCATCATATCCCTCGACATCTTCAATATCTACAGGAGGGACATAGAGAACCAAGTGGAGTGGCGTAGCAACAACAATCTCTCCCTAAATGTCAGCAAAACTAAAGAGCTGATCATTGACTTCAGGAAGCAAAGTATCGTACACACCCCTGTCTGCATCAATGGTGCGAGGTGGAGATGGTTGACAGCTTCAAATTCCTAGGTGTGCACATCACCAAAAATCTGTCCTGGTTCACTCATGTCGACTCTACGACCAGGAAAGCACAACAGTGTCTATACTTTCTCAGGAAACTAAGGAAATTCAGCATGTCCACATTAACTCTTACCAACTTTTACAGATGCACCATAGAAAGCATCCTATCTGGCTGCATCACAGCCTGGTATGGCAACTGCTTGGTCCAAGATTGTAAGAACCTACAGAGAATCGTGAACACAGCCCAGACCATCACACGAACCTGCCTCCCATCCACTGACTCTGTCTACACCACCCGCTGCCTAAGGAAAGCAGGCAGTATAATCAAAGACACCTCCCATCCGGGTTATTCTCTCTTCCAACTTCTCCCATCAGAGAAAAGTCTGAGAACACACGGTGACAGGGTCAACAACAGTTTCTTCCCCGTTGTTACCAGACTCCTGAATGATCCTCTTATGGACTGAACTGATCTCTTCACACATCTTCTCTACTGAGTAGTAATGCACTCTGTATGCTCACCCCTTGCCTGTGCATTTATGTAGGTCCTATGTTTTTTTTCACGTATGGAACGATCTTTATGGACTGTACACAGAACAATATTTTTCACTGTACCCCGGTACATGTGACAATAAATAAAATAAATCAATCAATAATCTCTCATTGTAACCTAACCCCTGTAGTTCAGGTATCGTGGCATATCGTTTTAGTAAACCTATATTGCACTCCCTCCAAGGCCATCTTCCCGAAGGTGTGGTGCTCAGAATGGCTCACAGTTCTCCAAGTGGGGTCTTACCAGGGTTTTGTATAACTGCAGCATAACCTCTGTGACTTTATACTCCAATCCTCTAGATATAAATGCTAGCGTTCCTTTTTGATTATTTTCTGCACTTATCCATGGCATTTTAAGGATATGTGCACCTTCGACAGCCACTGTACTCAATCTCTTTCCATTTAGAAAGTCCTCTGTTTTATTATTTTTTGGATCAAAACGGATAACCTCACACTTGATTACATTGAACTCCATCTGCCACAAATTTGCCCATTCACCTGGTCTGTCAATATCTCCGTGCAATTTTATGCCATCGTCTGGGCTGCCTACAATGCCACCTAACATTGTATCAATAGCAACAGTGAAGAGGCCTTTCGCCCATCAAGTCTGCCCGAGTCAGAATCCAGGAGGGAGATAGAGAACCTAGTGGAGTGGTGCAGCGACAACTATCAATCCCTCCATTCCAGCAAAACTAAAGAGTTGGTAATTGACTTCAGGAAGCAAAGTACTGTACACACCCCTGTCAGCATCAACGGGGCCGAGGTGGAGATGGTTAGCAGTTTCAAATTCCTTGGGGTACACTTCTCCTAAAATCACCTGGTCCACCCACATCGACGCTACCACCAAGAAAGCACAGCAGCGCCTATATTTCCTCAAGAAACTAAGGAAACTATCTGGCTGCATCACAGCCTGGTATGGCAACTTTTCGGCCCAAGACCATAAGAAACTTCAGAGAGTCGTGAACACAGCCCAGTCCATCACACAAAGCTGCCTCCCATCCATTGACTCCATCTACACCTCCCGCTGCCTGGGGAAAGTGGGCAGCATAATCTGCCACCCGGCTTACTCAATCTTCCAACTTCTTCCATCGGGCAGGAGATACAAAGGTCTGAGAACACGCATGAACAGACTCAAAAGCAGCTTCTTCCCCGCTGTTGCCAGACTCCTAAATGACCCTCTTATGGACTGACCTGATTAACTACACCCTTTGTATGCTTCACCCGATGCCGGTGTTTATGTAGTTACATTGTATACCTTGTGTTGCCCTATTATGTATTTTCTTTTATTCCCTTTTATTTTCATGTACTTAATGATCTGTTGAGCTGCTCGCAGAAAAATACTTTTCACTGTACCTCGGTACACGTGACAATAAACAAAATCCAAATCCAACACTGACACACGAAAAACGCCTGACCCACCTACCTAACCCCATTTGCCAGCAGTTGATCCATAGCCTTGAATGTTATGACGTGCCAGTCTTCATCCAGGTACTTTTTAAAGGATGTGAGGCAACCCGCCTCTACCACCCTCCCAGGCAGTGCATTCCAGATTGTCACCACCCTCTGGGTGAAAAGGTTTTTCCTCAAAACCCCCTGCCCCTCACCATGAACTTGTGTCCACTTGTGACTGACCCTTCAACTGAGGCGAACAGCTGCTCCCTACCCACCCTGTCCATGGCCATCATAATCGTGTCCACCTCGATCTGGTCGCCTTTCAGTCTTCTCTGCTCCAATGAAAATAACCCACGCCTATCTGAAGGAATCTTTAATTTATAGGAATCTTAACCTGTCGAACCACGCCAAGTTTGGGGGAAGCTTAGTTGATGAATCAAGTCCTGGCGCAATACGACAAGTTGTAAGATTTGTACTATTTGTAGACTGTGTTAAGTTGTTCGATTCCTTGTATTATTCGACTGTGCATAGTTGAAGGAATTTATATCATCTCTGCTATTCGGTGACCAGTAGCACTTTGCGAATACTGGAACTCAGCAGAAATTTGCAGTATAAACTCCTCAGGTGCCAAAAAGAATTGTTTTATTTGTAGTCGCTTGATTACAATTTGAAAGTCATTTAAAAGGCAATTCGTAGACAATTCAAAGCTTTCAGAGAATTACAGACATTATCTTTCTTTGCTTAGGCAGACAGCTCGAAAGTAACTTTTAAAAGGTCAAAGTCTGGCAATGAAACATGAAGAGAGAGAGAAAGTGTTGAATCCCAAATTTCTTTATCCGTCAGTCTGGCCTCAATAAAAGTCGAGATGGATTTGCAGGTATAACATTAGTTATTTTATTCAGCTTGCAAGCTACCTAGTCCACAGTGATACAGATAACATGTTGCTCTCTGCAGCCCCGGGAACTAAGTGAACGTCCCAGACAAAGAGATCAGTACTGATACATTCAAATGGCATCAAGTTTCACATACTCGACACCCATAGGTCAGCCTATGTCCCTCCTGACTTGTTTGATCTATTCTGATTGGCTCACTTCCAATCCCTTTCTCCGGCCCCTATCAATGCAGCATCACTCTCATAGACACACCTCTTCCTGCTTTTTCCATGCGGTCTAAAATCCTTTGTCTCTACTTGCCAGAATCAAAGTGGCTTATTTCTACATTACATTAACTAATATCTCTAAAGTAACTATTTTATATCACATTCATCAAAAGCTAATCTTCAGCTAAACTCAAACTCAAAGTCAAAAGTGGACTAACATCACTGACACAGACTGTTAGACTGACAGAACCCCCAAAAGACATCTCTAAAATGGAGACTATAAAGGACAAAACTGACTAAACTAACAGAAAGACAAACTGACAGAACCCCCAAAAACAATAAAAACTAAAATGGAGACTATAAAGGACAAAACTGACTAAACTAACAGAAAGACAAACTGACAGAATCAAAGACAACACAGCACAACACACCCCCAAAGACAATACTCCCAAAGACAACACACAACACACTTTCAAAGACAATAAAACCTAAAAACTAAAAACAACCTAAAATGGCGGGGAGAAACTTTTTAGTTATACACTTTCATATCTGTCTTAAGTCGTCTAATTACACCCCAATATAATCCTAATTGGTTTGGGTTAGACTCAAACACATTTGATTTGATGGCAAGCCGTCCATCTTCAATGTGCAACATCAGCTTTTCTGACCCAGCTGTTATCTGCATTCTGAACAATGTTGCTGTGTATTCAGTCCCTGTCCTTGACAATTAGCACAAGCAGTGTCAAATTATCTTGCAACTGTGCTGTTTTAATGTCACACTGTCTTTGAAAATATGTATTTGCCAGAAAAACGTACCTCAGTAAAAGTGAATTATGCTGTATAAATGGGTATTTAAAACTGGGGCTCAACATTTATGCTTAAACAGCTATCTTTTACCTATACTAGTTGTATTCGAAATACCTGGCTTCGACACTATCCAACCTCGCTTCATAACTTAAATGTTCCATCCCAGGCAACATCCTCGTGAATCGCCTCTTCACCCCCTCCAGTGCAATCACATCCTTCCTGTAATGTGACGACCAGAACTGCACACAGTACACTAGCTAATAATAATAATGATAATCTTTATTAGTGTAACAAGTAGGCTTACATTAACCCTGCAATGAAGTTCCTGTGAAAATCTCCTCGTCACCACAGTCCGGCGCCTGTTCGGGGACACAGAGGGAGAATTCAGAATGTCCAATTCACCTAACAAGAAGCCGTTCCCCATTTAGAAAATAGTTTGCCGCGATTATTCCTTCCAAAGTGCATAACCTCACACTTTTCCATATTCTAATACATCTGCTACATCTTTGCTCACTCTCCTAACCTGTCCAAGTCCTTCTGCAGCCTTTTCGTTTCTTCAACACTACCTGTCCCTCTACACATCTTTCTAGCATCTACAAGCTTAGCAACAGTGCCCTCTGTACCTTCTTCCAGATCGTTAATGTATTGAATAGTTGTGGTCCCAAAACTGACCCCTGTGGAACACCAATAGTCCCCGGCTACCATCCTGAAATAGACCCCTTTATCTCCGCCTGTCAACTAATCCTCTAACCATTCCAGTACCTTGCCCCGAACACCATGGGCTCTTTTCTTATTTAGCAGCCTGTTGTACGGCACCTTGTCAAAGGCCTTCTGGAAACCCAAATGGATCACATCCATTGGCTCTCCTTTGCCTAACTTCCTTTTTACCTCCTCAAAGAATTCTAACAGATTTGTCAGGCATGACCTCCCCTTGATGAAGCCGTGCTGACTCAGTCCTATTTCACAATGCACTTCCAAGAACTCCGTAATAATGGACTCTAAAATCTTATCAACAACCAAAGTCAGACTAACCGGCTGATAATTTCCCATCTTCTACCTCTTTCCTTTCTTAAACTGGGGTGTTACATTAGTCACTTCCCTGTCCCCTGGGAGCCCCTTGACTCCAGTGAATCCTGAAAGATCACCACCAATGGCTCCACAACCTCCGCAGTTATCTCCTTCGGTACCCTGGAGTGTAGTCCATCCGGTCTGGGTGATTTATCCATCTTCAGACCTTTCAGCTTCCCCAGCACCTTCTACTTAGTGATGGCCACTACACTCAACTCTGCCCCAGACTTTCTTTCCCCCACTCCCAGTTTTCTCTTTCCCTCCCCTCTGTTGGATCGCCCTCCTTGCCCTTGAATATGGAGCATCTTGTGAAGGCACTGCTGGTAGTACTGCTCCAGTGCTTTTGAGGTGCCTGCTCTTGAGGTAGCCGTTTGAGGGTAGAAAGAGTGAGGGATAGCCAACAGCTCATGGAAAGCAATGGCATGCACGGTTTCATCAGCACTGCCAATACAATTGATGACCTAAGCAGTCAATGGCCCCACTCCACTGAGAGCAAAGTGTGGAGGGGAACTCATCAAGGACAGAGTGTCAGTCAGTGCTCACTGGAGGGAACATTCTGAAGAACCCCTCGACCGAGACTCTGTCTTTGGCTTTAACGTCCTCAAGTCCATTCCTCAGTATCCTATCTGACCCAGTCCCCGTGGTACCCCGATCTGGAGCGGAGTGAAAAAGCCATTCAACAGCTGAAAAACACCACGGCCTCTGGGGCAGAATGAATTCCTGCTGAAATTCTGAAGCATGGCGGGGTTACACTCCTGGCATAGCTACACAATCTCATATTCTTCACCTGGGAAGAAGGATGCATGCCGGGGATCTCAGTGACACTGTGACTATATTCAAGAGGGACAAGTCTGATTGTGGTAACTGCACAAGCGACTCCCTGCTGTCTGCCACAGAGATCATTGCCAGGATCCTCCTCAATGATCTCCTCTTCGTGGCCAAAGAGCTCCTTCCAGAGTCACAGTTAGGTTATCTCCCTTCACGAGGCACCAAAGACATGATCGACACTATTTGACAAACACAAGAAAAATATACGGAACAGCAGCAATCGCAGTTCTTTGTCTTTTCTGACCTCACAAAAATGCTTTACGCCGTCAAAGTGATGTTTTATTCAGTATGTTCTTCAAATTTGGTTGTCCTCAGAAATTGGCCACCATCCTCCGCCTGCACAATGATGACACACAATCCATGATCCTCATCAATGGAAATACCCCAGACACTTTCTCAGTGAAGACTGGGATCAGACAAGGCTGTGTCACTGCACCAACCCTCTTCCCCTTCACGGTAACACAGTTGTTAGCACTGTTGCTTCACAGCACCAGGGACCTGGGTTTGATTCCCACTTAGGTCACTGTGCAGAGTCTGCATGTTCTCCCCGTGGGTCTCCCATAAGTCCCGAAAGATGTGAGGTGATTTGTAAGTTGAACTGGACATTCTGAATTTTCCCCCAATTTACCCAAACAGGCGCCGGAGTGTAGCAACTAGGGGATTTTCACAGTAACTTCATTGCAGTGTTAATATAAGCCTACTTGTGACAATAATAAAGATTGTTATTATGGTGTTCATAAACTCCAACCTTGTTAAAAGAAATTAAATTCTGAATAAAAATCAAGTGAAATCAATGTGTTAATCATAGTTAATCACTGCAGTGTTAATGTGAGCCTACTCATGACACAAATAAAAATTATGATCTCACCTCCGGCAAATTACCAGCGGGTGTGGAGATAATCGACAGGACAGGAAACCAACACCACCTTCAAAACAAAACCAGAATCAGTTGAACCTCAGACATTAAGCTCCAGTTTGCAGATGTCTGATCTGTTTGTTAAATCCATCCATCTCCCTTGATTCTATAACCATTAATACTCTTGTCTCACAAACTTCTGTCAATCTCAGTTTTTATAGTTTCTATTGACAGAATCTGAACAGAATTCCAGATTTCACTATATTTTCTGTGAAGTGATTTCTGACTTTGCTCCTGAACAGCCCAGTCTCAGTTAAACAAATAAATATCACTGATTTGGACATTTAAATGGTGACAATTGTTTTACTCTTAACTGGTTATGTAAAAGAATTTCAAAAACATAATAATTTGAGTAAAACTCTGCGGAAGCTGGAAATGTGAAGTGAAAACAGAAAGTTGTGGAAATCCTCAGCAGGTTTGGCAGCTTCTGTGAAGAGAGAAAGAGAGTTAACATTTCCAATGCAATCTGATTCTTCTTCAGAACTGAGTGTTTGCAGCATTGTGGGTTCATTTGCCAAACATACTGAATGTGAACTTTGTGGTTCTTACAGATATTTGGCTGTAAATCTGATTTCAGACCTTCCTCTGAACACTTTCCAACCTCAGCTCCAGCTCATTGTCCTTCACTAAAGACCCGGATAGAGAATCCCCGCAACAAGATGGCGGCGGCCGCCGGGTGACCCGGGAGTTGTCACCGGGCAGGAAGTCCCGCCCACTCCCTCTTCCCTAACCAAGATGGCCGCCCCAGCGCTCTGCTCCAAGAACAAAAGACCCGCTTTCCACTCCCAAGATGGCGGCGGTCGCCGGTTTCCCCAGGGCCTGTGAGTGAGGAGGAAGCCCCGCCCACTCCCTCTTCCCATACAAAGATGGCCGTCTAAGCGCTCCGCTCCAAGAACAAAATACCTGACTCTCTTACCCAAGGTGGCGGCCGGTAAATTCAGTGAAAATCCACACCCGGATTGCTCTCCTCCTATTGGTCACCAGCCACCGTCAATCACTCCCCAGCTGTTGTGAGCTGAGGCACGCGCAGTGCGGACATGAAGCTGGACTCAGGCGGGTGAGTGGAGGCCCCAAACCCCCAGTCTGCAGACAGGATTGGATTTGGATTGGATTTGTTTCTTGTCACGTGTACCGAGGTACAGTGAAAAGTATTTTTCTGAGAGCAGATCAAGAATTGGGGCTGGAGAACTGAACCCAGGCAGAGGAGAGGGAGGGAGAAAACTGGGAGTGGAGGAAAGAAATGGTGCAGACGGTGAGATGGGTTTGCATTTCAGCCCAGGGAGGAGGGAGAGTGTGTGGGACGGGGATTTACAGCTTTGGGGGAACAAGAGAGGGAAAAATGTTCCAGAGGAATTAGAATTGTCTGTTCAGAATTTCAATCCTGGACTGACAGTGATGGCTTTTGTAAACTCCTTTTACAGGATATTGGAAGCGGAAGATTGGCCGACAGAAAACTCAAACCAAACATCAAGATCTGACAGAGTCACTCAATTCTTTCGAACCTGAATATCACAGTCTTTGAATGTGGAAGGAGTAATGTTTGTCTGTTCAGTTTGTGGGAAAAGATTTCAATTATCAGTGTGATTGGAAAAGCACAGAGACCCACACAGACAGTGAGTGTTCCAGTGAACTGACTGGAAAGAGCTTTAACCGATTACATAGACAGAAAAACCATCACACCATTCACAGTGGGGAGAAACCGTACATGTGTTCTGTGTGTGGACGAGAGTTCAACTTGTCATTCAACCTGGAGAGACACAAGGACACCGGCACCATGGAGAAACCGTGGAAATGTGGGCACTGTTGGAAGGGATTCAGTTACCCTTCTGAACTGGAAATGCATCGACGCAGTCACACTGGGGAGAGGCCATTCACCTGCTCCACCTGTGGGAAGGGATTCACTCAGACATCCAGCCTGCTGACACACCAGTATGTTCACACTGATCAGACACCTTTCAAATGTTCTGAATGTGAGAAGAAATTTAAAAGCAAAAAATATCTGTTGAGACATCAACACATTCACAGTGAGGAGAAGCCATTCACCTGCTCCTTGTGTGGCAAGGGATTCACTGCTACATCTAACCTGCAGAAACATCAGCGGGTTCACACTGATAAAAGACCTTTTAAATGTCCAGACTGTGGGAAGTGCTTTAAAACTTCCGGGGAAGTGACCTGTCATCAACGTGTTCACACTGACGAGAGGCCATTCAGGTGCTCTCACTGCGGGACTGGCTTCAGGCGATCATCTGAACTTGCTGTACATCAGCGAATTCACACTGGGGAGAGACCGTTTACCTGCTCTGTATGTGGGAAGGGATTCATTCAGTCATATCACCTACTGAAACACCAACAGATTCACTCTGATATTAAACCTTTTAAATGTCCAGCCTGTGAGCGGAGCTTTAGAAGCAGCAATGGTCTAGTGATGCATCAGCAAATTCACACTGGGGAGAGACCATTCACCTGCCCTGAGTGTGGGAATGGATTCACTGACTTAGAACTTGTGCTGAAACACCAGCGACTTCATGAGTGTCTGCAGGAATTGGATTCTGCTGTTTTTGCTGCTGTCAATCAGAATCAGGACTGAATGTGTGGGTTAATCCTGAGGTGTGTAAGAAATGTGCCTCAGTCGTTCTCTTCCATGGTTCAGAGCTCCTAGATTCAGACAGAAGGCTCCTTTACAACTGTGTTTAGAGGCAACAAGATTAATGATGAATGCTGTAAACTTCGGGAGTCACAATTTACCCAAAGAGGGGTCGATGTTATTGGAGATTTTAAAGCAGTTTATGAAGAAGCAACAGTTTAGATTTGGTACAACAGCTAAATCGGCAGAAAGGACATGTGACTGATAGCTTGTGAGAATGGATTACTGGTCTCAGGGGCGGTGATACTGATCTCCGGGGCTGGAGGTGACGGTCTCCTCGGAATGGTTTACTGATCCCGGATCAGACACTCGGACAGATGGAGCTGATCTCCGGGGCTGGAGGTGACGGTCTCCTCAGAATGGTTTACTGATCCTGGATCAGACACTCGGACAGATGGAGCTGATCTCCGGGGCTGGGGGTGACAATCTCCTCGGAATGGTTTACTGATCCCGGATCAGACACTCGGACAGATGGAGCTGATCTCCGGGGCTGGAGGTGTCGGTCTCCTCGGAATTGTTTACTGATACCGGATCAGACACTCGGACAGATGGAGCTGATCTCCGGGGCTGGAGGTGTCGGTCTCCTCGGAATTGTTTACTGATCCCGGATCAGACACTCGGACAGATGGAGCTGATCTCCGGGGCTGGAGGTGTCGGTCTCCTCTGAATGGTTTACTTATCCCGGATCAGACACTCGGACAGATGGAGCTGATCTCCGGGGCTGGAGGTGTCGGTCTCCTCGGAATTGTTTACTGATCCCGGATCAGACACTCGGACAGATGAAGGTGATCTCCGGGGCTGGAGTCTCTTGTGTTCTCCTTCCTCTGGATCCAGTCAGAATGTTTGGTGTTAGTCTGAATCCAGCACCGATCACTTTGAAAATCTTTCCTGTCCAAAGTGATTTTCCTGTCGAACCGTTTTAACCTTTACTCAGACAGTTGGTTTATATTCGGGTCGTCAGATCCAACCTTCTCCAGTTTAGAAATCTGGTTCCAGGGTTTGTGACAGAGAGAACAGGCCTGTGCTGTGTGTGTCACCCAGCAAGCTGCTGTGGAGGCTTTGTTACTGAGAGCCAGAGAGAGCTCATTCTAGTCACAGTCAATTAATTTCTGACATTTAAGAACATTATTAGATGGTGATTTGTTTTACAAAATGTGCTGTCCAATCAGAGATGATGCAAAGCTGTGATCTATTCCTGACTGAAGGTGAAGTTTCCAGCTGAGAATCTTCGGTCTGAAGTTTCCGAGTGTTTTTGTGACATTCCTGAGTTTTCCAATGTGAGGCAGCGACAACAACAACTGGCATTTACCCATCAACAGGTTAAAATGTCGGAGACCCTTCACAGAGGGACAGAAGCTGGGTGGAAAAGGTAAGGAGACCGGTTTAGTGAGGGGCTTCCAGCCCTCAGGACCTCGGTAGGTGAAAGTGCCTCTGCCAATGGTGGAGTGAAGCAAGTCGGGAGAGCTGAAGGGGGTGAGGTTTTTTTTGTGATTGTTTTATGGGATGTGGACGTCACTGGAAAGGCCGGGTTTAGTTACCCATTCCTAATTGTCCTTCAACTGAGTGGCCAGCTCAGCACTAGAGTTAACCACATTGCTGTGGGTCTGGAGTCACATGTAGGCCAGACCAGGTAAGGAGGGCAGATTTACTTCAGTTCACTGAAGGACATTAGTGAACCAGATGGGTTTTTCCAACAATCGATGATAGTTGTCACGGCCGCTGAGACTAACTTTAGAATTCCAGGTTTATTCATTGGATTTGGGATTTGAATCCGTGTCTCCAGAGCATTAGCCTGGGCCTCTGGATCACTAATCCAGTGACATTACCACGATGTCACCTTCTCCCCTAATAGGAGGAGTGAGGGGGCTTGGAGAGTTGTAGGGCTAGAGGAGGTTCCAGAGACTGTGTCATGGAGAGAGTGGCTACCTCCATGGAGCTTCAAGCACGGCTCTGAAATGGGTCGGTGTAGGTCATGACCTCGGCCGTGCAGGAGATGTCTGCTGCCTTGAACAGGATGACAGATACTGTCAACACGTCACTGATCTCCCCCAAGCTGGTCAGCAGCAGAGTGGGAGGAATGATGTGACGCTGGTCCAGGCGAGGGATGGTGGAGGAAGGCGACATGGATCTGGGAACTCCACTCAAAGAGCTCCCACCTTAGACCCGTTCCCCCCCAAACCCACAGGCAGTATCCAACATGCCGCCCCGTCTCCAGCTGAATCTGCCCCGCACAGGTACAGATGGGTCAGTCTGTCCCAGGACCCTCAGGGGCTCTGAAACCCAGAGGGTGGAGACCACAAGCCTCTGGGCAGTGAAAGCAGGGATGTGAGCAGCCTGTCTCTACCTCTGCTGAAACCACACAGGATGCATCAAGTAGAAGCAACAGGGTCTGGGCTCCAAATTGTAATTCACCAAGTGTCTGAAATGGGGGTTTGACAAGATATGAAATTTCTTTATTTAATAATGATGCACAAACTGTATTGACTGGAACCACTTCCAGCTCTTGTCCGTTCTTACATCCCGGGGCCAGCTCAGCCTTTCACTGACTCCATGCTGAATGTGAATCCAGGCTGGGAGCCATTGGGTGGATGTGCAATGGGAGGATGAGTGGGTGAAGGAATGTTCAGTGAACAGGGAGGGGGAGGGGGGTTGGTGCTGCTGGTGGGAAGTGTTCATTCTGAAGGAGTCCCACCTGAAACAGAGACCATTCATTTCTCACTTTGAAATGATTGAGCTGCTGTCTGTCCCCATTCTTGTTCAGTTTTTCAATATTTATATATTTAAATCTCGACTGAAACATATTCTTGTTGTGACCCTGAGATCCAGAGGATTTTAAATCTGTTAAAGTCAATCCCCATCGAGTGCACAGGAGGACTCAACTGGTCCGAACTTTTTATGTTACAGATGAACCAAGATCTTACAAGATGTTTATCAGGGAATTATTTTTATCTGAGACCAGGGATGGTCAAACTGTCCCAAAAGTCTGGGCTTTGAGGCCCACATACATTTAGGGCAGCATGGCAGCATAGTGGTTAGCACAATTGCTTCACAGCTCCAGGGTCCCAGGTTCGATTCCCGACTGGGTCACTGTCTGTGCGGAATCTGCACGTTCTCCCCGTGTGTGCGTGGGTTTCCTCCGGGTGCTCCGGTTTCCTCCCACAGTCCAAAGATGTGCAGGTTAGGTGGATTGGCCATGCTAAATTGCCCCTAGTGTCCAAAATTGCCCTTAGTGTTGGGTGGGGTTACTGGGTTATGGGGATAGGGTGGAGGTGTGGGCTTAAGTAGGGTGCTCTTTCCAAGAGCCAGTGCAGAATCGATGGGCCAAATGGCTTCCTTCTGCACTGTAAATTCTATGATAATCTATGACATGGAGCACCATTCCTGGATGACCTTCATCCCTGATTTTAATCACATCCCAATTGGGGGCCGTGCCATCAGCTGCCTGGACCCCAATCTCTGGAATTTCATCCGTAAACCCCTCCCCTTCATTTTCCACCTTCAAAACTCTCCTTATAACCAAACTCTTTGACCAAGACTTTGGTCATCTGACCCAATGTGTCCCCCTTTTCCAGTGAAACTGCTTGGCACATTTTATCATGTTTAAAACTCATTATAAATAGAGCTCTTGTTGTAGCTCATTGAGATCTGATCACTTACTGAGTGAGTGAGTCTGTATAAATGTAACTCAGATACACACAGCTTGTGTCATAGTTCAGTGCGATCTGATCACTGAGTGAGTGAGTCTGTATAAATGTAACTCAGATACACGCAGCTTGTTAAAACAGTCCTGGGGAGGAGGAATTTCTGAGCTGCCTGCTGGATTTCTGTTCTCCACAATTGGGAAAAGGTGATTCTTCCCAAACATGAAAATTACCAGTAATAACTAGGGGCTTTTCACAGTAACTTCATTAAAGCCTACTTGTGACAATAAGCTATTATTATTATAAAGTTGTTAAATATGATTAATTGTGAGCTGGGATATTTCTTAGAATGAGAGTGAAGGAGTGCGATTGAGCCACAGTCTGAGTCACCAGTTTAAGGACAGGAGGAGAGAGAATCTGGAGAGGAGAAAAGAATCAGGAGGAAACTGGAGACTGAATCTGGAACAATGAGCAGAGAGGGATGGGAGTGTGTGGGACCGAGATTCATAGATTTGGGGGAATGTACCAGAGAAACTGGAATGGTCTGTTCTGAATTTCTATCCTGCATTTCCACTGAAAACCTCTAAACTCCTCTTACTGGGAGTTAGAGAGAGGGGATTTGAAGACAGAAAATTCAACGTCACAACCTTGACAAGATCTTTCAGAATGACTGGAGAAAGATGTGAATTCAGGGCTTGGGCAGTAGGAAGCTTTAGGGACAGTTTGGCTGGTGGGCTAGTGGGAGGGAGGGAAGCAGCAGAGGCAGCTGATCAGATTGTCTCAATCTCAGTGACAAAGAAGCTCCATCAGCTCCTCGCTTGTTGGAGGTGAGGATGGAGGAGACAGGAGAGGGAGAGCTCATCAAAAGGAACCAATTTGCATCTGAGATATTTAAAAGATTCAACACACTGTATTTAACACAAAGCTGATTTATTTGGCTTTTAGCCAGAATATGAGTCCCTGTAAGTGGGCTGGGGTTTATTAACATCAGCAGAATCAGACCCCAATGAACCTGGGTCAGTCCTGGTTGTGATTAACGGAAAATTCCAATCACTGTAGTTATTTATGAACTCGCTGATGTCTCAGCAGGCTGGATGAGGTTGTGAAAGCGTTCCCACACTGGGAGCAGGTGAAAGGTCTTGTGCCAGTGTGAATTCGGTGGTGGTCGTGAGTTGTGATGATCGTCTGAACCCAGTCCCGCAGCGAGAGCATCTGAATGGCTTCTCGTCAGTGTGAACACGTTGATGGTACATCAGTTCCCAGGAACATTTAAAGCCCTTCCCACAGTCTGAACATTTAAAAGGTCTCTTGTCTGTGTGAACTCGGTGGTGTCTCAGCAGGGTGGATGAGGTAGTGAATCCCTTCCCACACACGGAGCAGGTGAAGGGCTTCTCCCCAGTGTGAATTCTCTTGTGCGTCAGCAGGTCAGATGACTGAGTGAATCCCCTTCCACACTTGGAGCAGATAAATGGCCTCTCCCCACTGTGAATCCTCTGGTGTACAGTGAGTAGGGACGATCGCCTGAACCCAGTCCCGCAGTGAGAGCACCTGAACGGTCTCTCGTCAGTGTGAACACGTTGATGCAGCATCAGTTCCTGGAAACTTTTATAGCATTTCCCACAGTCTGAGCATTGAAATGGTCTCTCCACAGTGTGAACTCGCTGGTGTCTCAGCAGGTTAGCCGAAATAGTAAAACTCTTCCCACACTTGGAGCAGGAGAACGGTTTCTCTCCAGTGTGACTGCGTCGATGTGTTTCCAGCTCTGATGGGGAAATGAAACCCCTCCCACAGTCCCCACATTTCCGCGGCTTCTCCCCAGAGTGACTTTGCTTGTGTCTCGACAGGCCTGATGATCGACGGAAGCCTCGTCCACACACACAACACGTGTACGGTTTCTCCCCACTGTGAATGGTGCTGTTTCCTTCCATGTTCAAAATCCGCTGATATTCAGGTTACGGTAAATGAGCAATGGAGCTGATCCTGATCTGATGAAGTTTCCCGACTGCAAATCCTCTCCTTCGAACACCCTGTGAAACTGATTTAAAACAGAAAATAGGGAGTGCGAGAGAACCCACAAAAACACAAAGGCAGGTTGTGAAATTGAGCTGAATGAATCTGGTCATTTGTGGGGCCGGCACTGGGAAAAAGTGACCATGAAACCTGCTGGATTGTTGTAAATACACAACTGGTTCATAGAATTTTATCATAGAATTTACAGTACAGAAGGAGGCCATTTGGCCCATCGAGTCTGCACCGGCTCTTGGAAAGAGCACCCTACCCAAGGTCAACACCTCCACCCTATCCCCAGAACCCAGTAACCCCACCCTACACTAAGGGCAATTTTGGACACTAAGGGCAATTTATCATGGCCAATCCACTTTACCTGCACATCGTTGGACTGTGGGAGGAAACCGGAGCACCCGGAGGAAACCCACGCACACACGGGGAGGATGTGCAGACTCCGCACAGACAGTGACCCAAGCCGGAATCGAACCGGGGACCCTGGAGCTGTGAAGCAATTGTGCTATCCACAATGCTACCGTGCTGCCCTAATGTCCTTCAGGGAAGGGAACCTGCCAACTGGTCTGGATCTAGAACAAAGAACAAAGAAAAGTACAGCACAGGAACAGGCCCTTTGGCCCTCCAAGCCCGTGCCGACCATGCTGCCCGACTAAACTACAATCTTCTACACTTCCTGGGTCCGTATCCCTCTATTCCCATCCTATTCATGTATTTGTCAAGATGCCCCTTAAATGTTACTATGGTCCTTGCTTCCACCACCTCCTCAGGTAGCGAGTTCCAGGCACCCACTACCCGCTGTGTAAAAAACTTGCCTCGTACATCTCCTCTAAACCTTGCCCCTCGCACCTTAAACCTATGCCCCCTAGTAATTGACCCCTCTCCCCTGGGGAAAAGCCTCTGACTATCCACTCTGTGTATGCCTCTCATAATTTTGTAGACCTCTATCAACCTCCGTCGTTCCAGTGAGAACAAACCGAGTTTATTCAACCGCTCCTCATAGCTAATGCCCTCCATACCAGGCAACATTCTGGTAAGTCTCTTCTGCACCCTCTCTGAAGCCTCCACATCCTTCTGGTAGTGTGGCGACCAGACTACACGAGACTCTGACACACTGCGAGAAGGAGAGAGAAAGGGAGTAGTAAAGGCTGAATAATTGAAAGAAGTATTTAAATATCTTCAGAACAAGCAGAACATTGACAGAATCTCCCAAACCATCGACCTCTACCACCTCGAAGGAGCAGGGTAGCAGGAATATGTGAACATCATTTCCAAGTTCCCCTCCAACTCGCACACCATCCTGACTTATCTGACATACACTACTGGATGGACAAAGCCATTGTCTTCATTCCCCATTACAAACTCCACTCCCTCAACGCCGACTCCATTTCTCTCCCTGGGAACTGTCTGAGACTGAATCACACTCTTCACAATCTCTGGCATATGAAAAATGAAATGAAATGAAAATCGCTTATTGTCACGAGTAGGCTTCAATGAAGTTCCTGTGAAAAGCCCCTAGTCGCCACACTCCGGCGCCTGTTCGGGGAGGCTGGTACGGGAATATTTCACCCCAAGCTGTGTTTCTGTCCACATATCACTGTCACCGCCTATTTCCACTCAGTAACATTGTCCAGTTATGTCCCTGTCTAAGTTCATGTGCTGCTGAAACTCATCCATTCCTTTGTTCCCTCTAAACTGGACTATTCTAATGTGGGTCTTGTCGATCTCCCAGATTCAACTTCACAGGAACTGGAGGTCATCCAAAGCTCATCTGCTCCTGTCCTCACTCACACCAGGTCTTGTTCACCATCACCTCTGTGCTCCCTCACCTACATCGTGGTAATCGCCAGTCCGATAATCGTCTGGGCTCATCTAATTGTGGTCCTCCCCCGGCTCCAGTTCCTCCCCTGTGCTCACAATCTCCTCCCTGAACTGCCTGATCCCCTTCAGTCTGTCTCCACCAGCCACACTGAGCATGCTCAGAACACAGCACAGCCCTGCGTCCTCACCCTGGGTTCCTTTAGTCACCGATACGGGACTTTCTGACCGATTGGGCATTCTGGGTAATCTCACCACCATCGAGATCAATCAGGCAAACCTTTTCCCCAGTTGGTAAAACGGAAGATCCATGGATGAGAGGGGATAGTGGACAGGAAGCAGAATCAGAGGTTCAGACATTGTATTAAATACTCCCAGCATGAGCACATTAATCTGATAGGAGATCACTTCCACACGAGAAGACAGCAGTGTGAAGCCTCCTGAGATTCTGGTCCCTTCCCAATCAGTGATTACTGGAGCTGGGATACAGAAAAGAGTCGGAATAAATTCAGGGATTTATTTGTTCAGTTTTACAAATGGGTCTGGAGTCACATTCGAAGTTTGTGCAGACTGTGAGTACCTGGCTTTATTAACCCTCCCTTTCCAGAACTTGGGGGAAGGTGTCTGGTATTCAGGACAAATATTACAGGAACTATTTTAAAACTTGTGTCATCATTGATGCTTTATGAGTACGGGTCATGACCAAAGCATTCGTGGGATCTATTTCTTATAACAGGAGTTAGTTAATAAATCAGGGGTCTGAGCTGCATAAATAGAGGTGTTGAGCACTAAAACAAGAAATTATAAAGTCCTGGTTAGATCACAACATTATATCCAGCTCTGGTCACCAGTCCTTATGAAGGATATGAGGATCCTTACAAAGTGCTGAGGAGATTCAGGATGGTTCCAGGAGGGAAGTTAGCGGCAAGGTTAGGTTGGAGAAACTGGGCTTGTTCTACACAGAGCAAATGAGATTGAGGGGAGATTGATGGAGGTGTACAAAATTAATACAGACATAGATCAGGTCGATAAAGAAAAGCTGTTCACATGAGAGAACCTGAGATGCAGCGGGGAATATGAAGACCTTTTTTTACACAGAGTGATAACCTGGATCTCACAGCCCTGGAGGGTGGTGGAAGTGGAAATGATTCATCACTTCACAAGAAGAAGGATGATATACTGTGCGACTTTTATCAAGGATTTGGCTGCACGCTGGACGATTGCTTCATATTTTAATTATCTGTCCCACTCCCACTCTGACCTCTCTGCCCTTGGCCTCCTGAACTGTTCCAATGAAGCTCAAAGGGAGCTCCGGGAATAGCAGCTCATCTTTCCATTCAACACTTTACAACCTTCAGAACTCAGCAGTGAGTTCAGCAGTTTCTGCAGCAACCAAGGTTTCAGGATCTGGAACTCTCTCCCTGAAAAGGTGCCAGAACCGGATTCTGTGTTTAGAATGTGTCTGCTCGTCCGAGATTCCCCAACCAGTGGAATTAGTTCCTTTCTATCTACCTCGTCAGTTCCAATTAACATCCTGAAAACTTTGATCAATTCCCTTTTAATCTTCTAAATTCCAAAGATTACAACCCTCATAATCAGGTGGCAAAGGGGTTAGGGAGGGGAAAGATATAATTAATGGAATAATGCTAAAGATTGTGCAGGGACACAGGGGACTGGGGTTTCGAAGTGCTTTTCTCTCTGAAGTGACATGATATATTCAGAGAGTAGTTAGCAAAGCAGTTCTGTAGAAAGATCATTTAGATCCGAAAATTAACTCTAATTCTCTCTTCACAGATGCTGCCAGATCTGCTGAGTTTATCCAGAATTTTCTGTTTTTACCTCAGATTTCAAGAACCCACAGTATTTTGCTTTTATTAAATTGCCTCTTGAGCTGATAAATGGTGTTAATGAGCACAAAATAGAAGTTTTACTGCTTTATAAAGCTCTGATTAGGCCACAATTCGAGAATTGTGTCTATTTCTGGTCACCACTCTTCAGGAAGAATGCGAAGGTCCTTGAGAAGGTGCAGAAGAGATTTTGCAGTATGGTTCCGGCAGAGGGGGTTGAGGAGATTTAATTCAGGTGTAGAAAATTCTGATGGGTTTAGGTAAAATAGACAAAGAAAATCTGTTCCCATTCACTGATCGTACGAGGACTCGGGGACACATTCAGGTTTTGGGTAAAAGATATGGGAGATGTGAAGGGGACCGATTTTACAGTCAGTGGTAATGTCTCTAAAGTTACGGCTGAGGGGAGGGCAGAAATGGACACGATAAATATTTTCAAAAGGAAATTGGATAAATATTTAATGGAAACCTGCGAGGATAGAGGGATGGAACAGGGGAATTGGACTGACTGGATTGCTCTAGAGCTAGCATAGACTCACTGGGCCGAATAGCCTCCGCTGTGCCACAATGACTCTCTGACTATTTTTTATAATCACACCGTATAATTTAACTTTGGGATTCAGCAGTGGCACAGTGGTTAGCACTGCTGCCTCACAGCGTCAGGGACCCGGGTTCAATTCCGGTCTCTGTGTGGTGTTTGTACATTCTCCCGTGTCTGCGTGGGTTTCCTCTGGGTGCTCCGGTTTCCTCCCACCGTCCAAAGATGTGCAGGATAGTGGATTGGCTATGCTAAATTGCTCCTTAATGTCCAAGGATGTGCAGGTTACGTTCTAGGTTATGGGTATAAGGTGGGGTGGATGGAGGAAGCATAAATGGGTAGAGTGCTCATTTGAAGGGTTGGTGCAGACTTAATGGGCTGGATGGCCCCCCCTCTGAACTGGAGGGATTTGATGATCTTATGATCACTCAGGGAAATCTGTGCTCTACACTCCCTCTGAGGCCATTCTATTCTCCTAAGGTTTGTTGCCCGGAGCTGAGCTTTCAAGGTGTGGTCGAACCAGGGTATGTGAATCTTGGGGCTTTTCCAGTCACACTGAGACCTGGAATCTTTTCGCACAGACAGAACAGACAAACATTTTACCTTGCACACCCAGATGCTGCTGATATTCAGGTTCTGATGTATCGCTGACTCTGTCAGATCACAATGTGATGCTTGGTTTAAATTTCCCATCAATCAGTCCTCCACTTCGAACTTCCTGAAAAAGAAAATTACAAAGACCTTCAACTGCTAGTGTGATATATTAATTGAGGAGACATAAAAATTGTCTTGGTTTGAGTTTGCTGTGTGTAAATCCTCCCCTTCTAACCCCGTAAAAGGAGTTTCCAGAATCCATCACTGTCAGTCACAACATTCTCTCCTCCTGCTGACAGGACAGGGAGCACTGCGCATGCGCCCTGCTGCAATATGGCTGCCGTTATTCTGGGCTTGTGATGCAGAGCAGCCCAACAACGTCCTTTGCAAACACAGGATCAGGAGTTTCTTATTCGGGCTTTGAGGCATTCATGCTGTGTTTATGAGCCCCCCCCCCTCCCTCCCAGGCACTCCGCTGTCTCGTTCCCCCACACCTCGCGGCCCCGTGACTCAGTTCACCCGATCATTGGTCCCCTCACCGCCCAAGTCCAGACACGTACCACACTGCGCATGCCCCACTTGCAGCTTGGTGGTGCGCCTGCGCAAGAAGCTCCTGTGGGCTGAATAGGACACAGTCGTTCACGTGGAGGATGCCGGGTATATATCCAACCATGAATACATAATATTGCTCAATTGAAATTGTGGCTTTGTGGTCCGATTTCGATTGGGGCCATATGTCAAGATGTCATATGATTAAATTAATTGGTACAGCAACCAAAGTGCATGTGAAGTATATAGAACTATACAGCGCAGTACAGGCCCTTCGGCCCACGATGTTGCACTGAAACAAAAGCCATCTAACCTACACTATGCCATTATCATCCATATGCTTATCCAATAAACTTTTAAATGCCCTCAATGTTGGCGAGTTGCGGCATGGTGGCATAATGGCTAGCACTGCTGCTTCACAGCTCCAGAAACCCGGGTTCAATTCCGGCCTCGGATAACTGTGGGAAGATTGCAGTTTCTCCCTGTGTCTGTGTGGGTTTCCTCCGGGTGCTCCGGTTTCCTCCCACAGTCCAAAGATGTACAGGTTAGGTGGATTGGCCGTGATAAATTGGTGTCCAAAAGATTAGGTGGGTCACCGGGATAGGGCGAAGGCATGGAATTAACTGGGGTGCTCTTTCCAAGGGCTGGTGCAGGCTCGAATGGTCTCCTGCTGCACTGTAGATTCTATGATTCTTCATCCATGTGACTCAGCTGTTATGTCAGCAAATAGGATGACCGAGTGAATTCATTTCAACATTCGCCTGGAGGCACATTCACCTTGGACCCAAGATGGCGCCAGAGCATGGCAACTCTCTGCGAGCTCTACCTCTTTTTACATCTCTTGTAATCGTACAAATCTTTTAAAACTAATTGAACACGAACATTATCACTAACCTTTACTCCTGTACGCTTCACCCGATAACGGTGTCTATGTATTTACATTGTGGACCTTGTGTTGTCCTTTTATGTATTTTCTTTTTATTTTATTTTCTTTAATGTACTAAATGATCTGTTTGAGCTGCTCGTAGAAAAATACTTTTCACTGTACCTCAGTACACGTGACAATAAACAAATCCAAATCCAAAGAATTTTGTGGTGGGATTTTACACCTGTGATTGAAGCTCAGTCAGTGATTTTAAACCCTTCTGCTAATGAGTTCCACATTCTTAGCACTGTTCAGTTTAAGAAAAGCCAAAAAAAACTACAGATGATGGAAATCTGAATTAACAACAAAAATAGTAATCTAATAATCTTTATTAGTGTCACAAGTAGGCTTACATTAACAGTGCAATGAAGTTATAGCCCCTAGTCGCCACATTCCGGCGCCTGTTTGGAAACACTGGGGGAGAATTTAGAATGTCCAATTCACCTAATAAGCACATCCTTCGGGACTTGTGGGAGGCTTTAGAGAGGGTGCAGAAGAGATTTACCAGAATGTTGCCTGGTATGGAGGGCATAAGCTATGAGGAGCGATTGAATAAACTCGGTTTGTTCTCACTGGAACGAAGGAGGTTGAGGGGCGACCTGATAGAGGTATACAAAATTATGAGGGGCATAGACAGAGTGGATAGTCAGAGGCTTTTCCCCAGGGTAGAGGGGTCAATTACTAGGGGGCATAGGTTTAAGGTGAGAGGGGCAAAGTTTAGAGTCGATGTACGAGGCAAGTTTTTTACGCAGAGGGTAGTGGGTGCCTGGAACTCACTACCGGAGGAGGTAGTGGAAGCAGGGACGATAGGGACATTTAAGGGGCATCTTGACAAATATATGAATAGGATGGGAATAGAAGGATACGGACCCAGGAAGTGTAGAAGATTGTAGTTTAGTCGGGCAGTATGGTCGGCACGGGCTTGGAGGGCCGAAGGGCCTGTTCCTGTGCTGTACATTTCTTTGTTCTTTGTTTGTTTGTTCTTTGAAACTGGAGCACTCGGAGGAAACCCACGCAGACACGGGGAGAACGAGCAGATTCCGCACAGACAGTGACCCAAGCCAGAATCGGAATACTCAGCAGATCTGGTAGTATCTGTGGAAAGGGCATGGTTAACATTTCATGTCTAAGATCTTTCATCAGAACTACACTGCATCAGCACAGATCTGAAAGGTCAACTGTTTCTCAATCCCCAGATGTTGCCAGATATGCTGGGTATTTTTAGTATTTTCTATTTTAATGTCTAGTGTGCTAAACAGCTGGCTTGTGATGCAGAGCGAGGCCAGCAGCGCGGGTTCAATTCCCGTACCAGCCTCCCCGAACAGGCGCCGGAATGTGGCGACTAGGGGCTTTTCACAGTAACTTCATTGAAGTCTACTTGTGACAATAAGCGATTATTATTATTATTAGTTAAAGAGAATTGCTCCTTAGATACATTACTAAGTTGTATTTATTTTTATCCTTATACAACATCTTTCAGTTGTCTACCCTGTAAAACACTTCTATACGGTTATATTGCTCAATCATTCACTTTTCCGAAGGAAACGTCGCTAGCCTGCTCAATCTATCATGGTGGGTATAACCTGTCAGTATAGAATTGCTCCAATAAAACTTTCTTGCATCCTTTCCAGTGCTGCTAAATACACTTTATAATAAGGAGATCTGAGCTAATTAGAGCAGCAAACTCGCCATTCTCCCCAAACGCCTGCAAGTTGTAGTGCTTAAGTTTTTTCCCCCCATTAGCTGAATATAAGATGGAATGAGCAGGTTCAGCAAGCCAATCTCTAACATTATGGGGCATCTACAATGGTGTGTCCTTTCCCTACAGTGAAACAGTGGGATGTTTCACTCCTAATCTGTCAATTATGACATGAAGAATAGCGTGTCTGAGAACAACAGGTTTTCAGTGAAGTGGCTCGAGGTCAGATTATGTTTTAAACATAATTTCTGAGCAGTGATAGGCTGTACTTGTAATTTATGTGTACTTTTATTTACAGTTCAGTCCTGCTTGCTCAGCTCTCATAATTGTCCTTCAAGTTCATAATTCCCCAAGTTCAAAATACTAGCCTTCTCACTCTTCTCTCCCTCAAACTGAATGTAAAATTCAAACATGTATGATCGCGGCCACCTAGGGCTGCCTTCACCATGAAGTTACTAATTAATCCCATTTCATTGCACAATACCAAGTTGAGTACCTCCCTTTGGGTGGTTCCAGAAATCAGGACACACAGAGCAGCAAAAAATGTTTGTAGTTGGACTCGGCACACAAAGTAAGTTTGTTGAGTCAACAACTTAATATAATGGGTTTACAGATGACAATTAACATAGTAACTCTGTCAAAAATGTCGAATAGTAATAAAAGCAAAATACTGCGGCTGCTGAAATCTGAAATAAACACACATGTCCATCCGAGGCCAGCTGCAATGCTCCAGTGATGCCCAATGTAAACTGGAAGAACAACACCTCATCTTCCTATTAGGCACTTTACAGCCTCCCCCATCTGCCCTTCGCTGTTGCTTCCATTTCATAACCGTCTGTCTCACAATTTTTCCACCGTTAATACTCTACATTCCTTAATGGCCCCTTTGTCTTATGTCCTTGACAAATTTGCCCATGCGGCTCGTCAGCCCAGTGGTTAGCACTGTTGCCTCACAGCACCTGGGCCCAGTCTCAATTCAGCCTTGGGAGTTTGCACATTCTCCCCTTGTCTGCATGGTTTTCCTCTGGGTGCCCTGGCTTCCTCCCACAGTCCAAAGATGTACAGGTTTGGTGGATTGGCTGTGCTAAATTGCCTCTTAGTGTCCAAAGGTGTGCAGGTTAGGTGGCGTTACGGGGATTGGGTGTGGTAGTGGGCCTAGGTAGGGACTGGGAGCTCTTTCAGATGATCAGTGCAGACTTGATGAGCCGAATGGCCTCCATCTGCACTGTGGGCATTCCATAATCTGTCAGTGGATTGGCCATGCTAAATTGCCCCTTAGTGTCCAAAGATGTGCAGGTGAAGTTGAGTTACGGGGTTTCAGGGATAGGGCGGGAGCCTGGTTAGGGTGCTCTTTCAGAGGATCGGTGCAGACTCAATGGGCTGAATAGCCTCATTATGCATTGTAGGAATTCCATTCTATTCTATTCTATTCTCCTTTTCCCCAGGCCTTCTATTCTGCCCCACCTCCTGTGCCACTTTCCAACTATATAATTCTGTCCATTCCTACCCTACCCTCCTATACTGCTGTGAAGGCTCATTTAAATGAGTGTACTGCTCAACTCTGTTTCTCTCCACAGATGTTGGCAGACCAGCTAACTTTATCCAGCAATGTCTGATTTCATGCTGACAGTAATGTTGCCATAAAGACAGACGCCAGCAATATGGTAATTGAAGCAGAGGAAATGACAGAGATGGTTACAAATCACTTGTTCTCGGTCTTCCTGTGGAGGGAAAGCAGAAAGAGAGACGCAGAAAGAAGGTTCTGTGTGGATCTGCTGACAACCGCCTTTCTTTTTCACTGACGGGATTTGACCAACGGAATTGTTCACATCTTGTACAAGGAAGGATCAAATACAATTGGCACCTCCATTTCAAATCTGTTGTGAAGTAACATTCTCTCATTTGATTTGAAAGCTGACTGTTGTGAAGCTGCAACCGAGCACACTGGGCTTTGTGCCGCTGTTTCTGTGGTGTCCTGGTCCTCACATTCGCCGATTGAAAACCGGACAGAAACATTATCAAATCTTTCACATTAACCGTGAGACAAGTTAGAATGATTTAAGTTTGTTGCTGGATGTTATCGGGATCTCGGGTGCTACAGCCAATTCTATTTACTTTTACCCCGACCTCAAAATGCATTCAGCAAAATCAAAAATGCTGAATTGTCCTGAAGCAATGAGATGGAAAATATATTCGCATTTTGACAAAGTTCACATATTAGCGGTTCGTCAGTCCACAACAGAATTGAATGGGTTTACAGATGCAGGTTTAATCACTGAATGAAACATGCCCATAAAGGCAGACACAAGTGATTCTGTGACAATTAGAGGAAATGGCAGAGATTTTAATAGAATCAAATTTTTAAAAATCTGTCTTCATGATAGCAAAATAAGAAAAACCACTCGGGGAGATGAGAAAAACGAGGCTCGGTACAGATCCTGTGGCGTCCCTCTTTCTTCAACACGAACGGGATGAAGGCGTCAGAATGTCTCACACACAGAACAAAAAGGAATCAAATATAATGAAAATATTGTCCTCAAATCTCTACCTGTAAAACTATCCCATTTCATTTCCATGCTGACTGTGCTCAATCTCACATGAGCACAATGGGGTTTGTATTTCCCGGTGACTCGAATTATTTTCTTTGTCAGTCATGTTTGCAAATCAATGTTGTATATTTCAGAGAGTCTCACTTTCAAATGAGGACATAAATGTCAGATAAGATTAAGTTTTGAGTAGCGGAACAGATGCTGAGTAAATTGATTGACATTTTTAGAAGCAACATGAGAATGATGTTATTACTGAATGAGCAGAAATCATTCCACCCTGAGAACGCTTCTCCATTTGAAAATTCATTTGAAACCAAATAAAGGGGACGACTTAAGCAAAGTGATCTCAACAGGGCTTTGTGAAGTTCTAAAAATCATTTCCCTCTCTAATAGACAGACTGTGTGAACAGGCTACACATCAAATATAATTAAATTCTGTATATCAACTCAGAAATAATGAAGAGATGCTTGATCAGGGAAAAACACCTTCATAAATTTGATATGAAATCAATTGCGTGATTACATATTGTTTACATCGTAAACTACATAATTTCCGTGTCCACATCTCCTGGTCCAGTGAAACGTTGATCATTAAGTCAAACTGGGCATGGATTCGACAGAAATTCATTTTTCAAAAGCGAATTGGACGATCAGCTGAAATGGAGAAAACTCAAGGCCGTTGAAACAGAGAAAAACATTGAGACTAATTAAAAGATTGTTCATTTGAAAAGCTGGTCGAGGTGATCGAAGTGCCACTTATTGCGGTTTGCCATTTGATGGTTACATTGATTTATTGGTCTCTCTGCAGCATTCCTAATGAGTACAGCCGAATTCTAAAAAAACAAAGGCTCTAAAGTGTAACTGAGTGACAGAAGAGTGTGACCTTTCTACACAGGCCCAGTGGAGTTGCTGTTAGCCAGCGGTTTCTGTAGTGTAGTGGTTATCACGTTCGCCTCACACGCGAAAAGTCCCCGGTTCAAAACCGGGCAGAAACATTATGGACTGGACGTTCCTCTTTTGACGATGAGTTGTATTCTTGCTGTTTTTTGTTTACTCTTAAGCGAATCCATGACCTTACACTCGTTTCAAATGATACCCTGCAAAATCCACCATTATGGGGACTGGGAGGAATCGGTCAGAGAGTTCACACGTGTTAAGTGTGAATGGTTTTCTAATGTGCTGTGACATTTTCTGATTCTAATAATAATCTTCAATCAATTTATCTGCCGCTTGTCTAAGTTTTCAGCCGAATTGGACTCCCTCAAAAGAAGGTTCTTCAGTGCAACAAGAATGTAGGTTTCCTGTTCTCGGTCAGAGGGTCAAACTCAGTGCCTGTTTCTGTGGTGTGGTGGTTGTCTTGCTTACTTTACACTCAAAAAATCCTGGATTGGAAACCGCGTAAAAACATTGTCGAGGCCCATTCGTTTAAGTGTTTGGGAAAAGTTGCATAATTGACATTTTCATTGTTACTCATCCCGAATAACCCTTGAACTGAGTAAATCTGCCGTGCGGAACCCCGGTCCCCAGAGCTTCAGCCTGATTCTCTGCATTGCCAGTTTAGTGCCAATAACACAACTCAACACCAACCACTCCCCCAGTGAATCCGCAATAACGCAACTCAACACCAACCGCTCCCCCAGTGAATCCGCAATAACACAGCTCAACACCAACCACTCCCCCAGTGAATCCGCAATAACACAACTCAACACCAACCACTCCCCCAGTGAATCCGCAATAACACAGCTCAACACCAACCACTCCCCCAGTGAATCCGCAATAACACAACTCAACACCAACCACTCCCCCAGTGAATCCGCAATAACACAACTCAACACCAACCACTCCCCCAGTGAATCCGCAATAACACAACTCAACACCAACCACTCCCCCAGTGAATCCGCAATAACACAACTCAACACCAACCACTCCCCCAGTGAATCTGCAATAACACAATTCAACACCAACCACTCCCCCAGGAATCCGCAATAACACAACTCAACACCAACCACTCCCCCAGTGAATCCGCAATAACACAACTCAACACCAACCACTCCCCCAGTGAATCCGCAATAACACAACTCAACACCAACCACTCCCCCAGTGAATCCGCAGTAACACAACTCAACACCAACCACTCCCCCAGGAATCCGCAATAACACAACTCAACACCAACCACTCCCCCAGTGAATCCGCAATAACACAACTCAACACCAACCACTCCCCCAGTGAATCCGCTGTTGAATATTACCTGAATATAATATCTTACAAAACAAATGTCATTTGTTCTCATATATGCCGGCAAGGTATTCCGGAGAAGCAGAAGTGCTGAAAATTCCCGGTACACTGAGCAGGAACAGAGATGCTCCTATTTAGACTCGGCACAAATATTAACAGTTCCTTCAATGGCGATTAATGCAGGTCAGAGGCTGGGAATCTCGCTGTTATTCTATTAAATTGATTAACACTAAAAGACCGGCTGGGAATCCTGCGGAGAGTAATTCACCCCCTTGCCCCCCCCCCCCCCCCCGCCCCCGCCCCCCCGCCTCCCCTCCCCCCTTTCCAGCCTCTTCACCATCAACAGTCACAAGTCAGGAATTAAATGGCTCAAAGGGCAAAGCTGGCTCGGTGGATTGGCCATGCGAAATGGCTGGGTTACGGGGGGTGGCCTAGTTAGGGTGCTCTTTCCAAGGGTCGGTGGGGACTCGACGGGCCGAATGGTGTCCTTCTGCACTGCAGGGATTGTATGATTCTACCAATATTGATCTCCTTCAGTTCCTCCCTCTCACTAAGCCCTGCATCCCCGACATTTCTGGCATCTGATTTGTGTCAGTTTCTGTCTCTTTAGAATACACTGGAATTTGTCAAAAAGGCGACTAAAAGTCAATCTAATAATCTAAACGATCAACTGAATTGGGTCAAAGTTATTGAAAATGCATTTTTTCACGGACAGAAACTGATGTCGAAACGTCTGCCACGAGCCAGCCAGGACCCGAACCTGAAACGTCCTGATCCTGAGTCAGGCGCGTTATCCATTGCGCCACTGGCTCACAGGGTAAAGGTATCGCTACATCTCCTCCAACAGGTCACACAGGCTGTTTATCCCAACGTGTTTTACAACTATCGGGATTCTCTCAGGGTCGCCCCGGCGGATTGGATCAGAGTCAGGGTTGAATTTTTTTTTCTATCCCTTTACTCTCTCATTCCCTTCTTTCAGATTTGGTTACTCCCTCACCCCCCTTTCTGTCCCTCCCTCCTCCTCCCTCTCTCTGTCCCTCCCTCCTGTCTCTCTGTCCCTCCCTCCCGTCTCTCTGTCCCTCTCTCTTCGTCCCTCACTCCCCCTCTCCCTCTGTCCCTCCCCTCTCTCTGTCCCTCACTCCCCCCTCTGTCAGGGTTGAATTTGGCGGCAGTGTAAAATACACCAATGCTGTTCCCAGTGTGGGAGGTCATTCCCGAAAAACAGAAAGAATGAGTTGGGATTTCTGGGATCGTGTCCAGCGTCTGTTTGTGGGGAAATGCGGTTGGTGAATGCGGCTTGGATAACACTTACCAGGCCATAAAACAATAAGTGAATGAATTTAAGTTTGGAAATTCCCAGCTCCTTTCTGTCTGCAGGTATTTCCCGCTCTGAGCTGCACAATGAACAACAAACCACACCGATAAAACTAACTTTTATTTCCTGTCCGTTCAACTGGTGTCGGTGCCGGCAATGTTTATGGACAAACTGCAGCTTCTGTGTATGTTTCCCCCGCTGCATTTATTCCCCTGGAACTGACACTCTCATTTTCTGTTTTCATCAAATGTCCGAACGGTGTAAAGTTCCGATCATGTCCACCAGAGGGCGACATGGTCACACGTTTCCTCCTTATCAAATACCCGCCACAATATTCCCCTTCAGGTTCTGACTCAGTCAATGGTTCCTCTCTGTTTTCAAACATACGAACAGATTAAATAAAAGCAGAAGCTGGCGATTCGGCCCCTTCAGGCTGCTGAGCCATTCAATAAGATGTGGAGTTGCCGCCGTTGGACTGGGGTGGGCACAGTAAGAAGTCTGACAACACCAGGTTAAAGTCCAACAGGTTTGTTTCGAATCATTAACTTTCGGAGCGCTGCTCCTTCATCGGGTGAGTGAAGAGGTGGGTTCCACAACCATATATCTAGACACAGTCAATGATACAAAGACTCGCATTCAAATTATCATCTTGCATCGTTGACTGTGTCTATATGTGGTTACGGAAGCCACCTCTTCATTCACCTGAGGAAGGAGCAGTGCTCCGAAAGCTAGTGATTCAAAACAAACCTGTTGGAATTTAACCTGGTGTTGTCAGACTTACTATTCAATAAGCTGGCTGATCTGTTTGTGTTTCGAATTCCACATTCCCATCATGCAAAGATACGAAATTTGATTCTGTGATAGTAAATGGTCTGTTTTATAGAATGATACACACACGGGAGCACATACTAACGGATAAGATAGAAGCAGAAGTCGGCCATTCGTCCCTTCAGCCTGTTCTGCTATTGTGATACTCTTCTGTGATACTGAATATTCTGTTTTCTAGAATGATGCAGCACATGTGCAGAGTTCGAAAGAAGCTCAACAAACACTCGAGGAACAGCAGCGCATCTTTCCACTGGGCTCAATACAGCTTTCACACTCAGAGTGAGTTCAACAGTTTCACGCTGTAAATGCTGCCCCCATTCTGTGTGTCCTTACATCGCAGATTTGGGTTTGAATCTTGTTTCCACTTGTTCTTTGTGTCCGGGCGACAGTTGTTGATCAATCTGCCATTGACAGCTCCTCCAGAGACATCTTTTGTTTCTTTGTTTCTTCCATTGCTCTGACAGAGAGCTGGCACAGACACGGCAGCCCGAATGGCCTCATTCTGTGGTGTAATTATTCTCTGATTCGATGCTAACCTCACCCTGTGGCCAGGGATGCCAAGGCCTTTTCTCATTTAATCTCTCCTGACATGCCCCCAATCAGAGCCCTTTCCTGTTGTTCTGTTTGCTCCCTCCGGGATTTCACTTGCTTCTAATTTTCTACATTTCTAACCTTTCCCGGTTTTAGTGGAAGGTCATGGAGGTGAATGTGATTTTTGTTTCCCTGACCACAAATGCTGCCTGACTTCCTGAGATTTCCCAGCATTTTCCGCAGATATCTGATTGGCTTTGGACGGCAATGTAAGTATCTTTTGGATCAATCAACCGCTTTTTACCGGCTCGTTGGTCTAGGGGTAAGATTCTCGCTTCGGGGTTTATACTGCACGGAAATGTGAGAGATCCCGGGTTCAAATCCCGCACGAGCCCTTTGATGAGGTTTTCTGTTGGTCACGCGATATGTTTTCTTCATTTCTTTGCGGCGCAGACGGCGGGATTCATTCACATTGGGTTTGCGTTGAGAAGCTGAGCTCACGCTGCAGGGAACCAATACGTTCCCGAGAAAATGGAGACATTTTCGAAAAGCTTGACTATGTGAGAGGGATTTGTTAAGCTTCACAAATCCCTCTCACATAGTCAAGCTTCTCGAAAAGCTTAACAAATCAGAGTGAAGCTTAACAAATCCCTCTCTAATATCTCCATTCACTAATCCAGGTGACTCCATGATGGTGGATTCAGGCAGCTCTCTGTCTGTTTTATTTTATCCATTCGGGAATGTGAACCTCGCTGGCTGCTCCAGCATTTCGCCCACAACTATTCGCTATTGAGAAGGTGGCGGTGAGCTGCTTCTTGAACCGCTGCAGTCCATTGGTGTAGGTACACCCACAGTGCTGTTAGGGAGGGAGTCCCAGGATTCTGTCCCAGTGACAGTGAAGGAACAGCCGATACAGTTCCCAGTCAGGATGGGGAGTGGCTGGGAAGGGAACTTTCAGGGTCTCGGAGTCTTGGGTTTGGAAGGTGCTGTCTAAGATGTCTTTGGTGAGTTCCTGCACCCATCCAGGCAAGTGGAGAGTATCCCATCACACTCCTGACTTGTGCCTTGTAGATGGTGGACAGGTTATGTGGAGTTAGGAGGTGAGTTACTCGCTGCAGGATCCCAGCCGCTGACCTGCATTTGTCGCCATTGAACGAACTGTTAATATTTGTGCCGAGTCAAAATAGGAGCATCTGTGTTCCTGCTCAGTGTGCCGGCAATGTTCAGCTGACCCTGAATGAGGTACCTGTCAGAGCAAATGACACGTGCTTGAAAGTTATTATATTCAGGTAATATTGGACAGTGGATTCACTGGGGGAGTGGCTGGTAGCTGAATAGTGTAATTGTCTCGAGACCAGTGAAGCAGAGAACCAGGCTGGAGCTCTGGGGACCGGGGTTCCACGCGGCAGATTAACTCAGCCACTCAATTCAAGGGCAATTCAAGATTGGTGTAAATGGAGAAAGAAAATGTCAATCATGTAACATTTCCACACACGGAAATGAATGGGTTTTGACAATGTTTCTGTGCGGGTTTAAACCGAGGACCTTTAAGCAAACATGATCATCACTACACTACAGAAACAGGGAACAGCGCTTAATGCACTGACCGGGAATAGTAAACTGTGCGTCCTTATTGCAATGAAGAACCTTTTATTGTCAGAGTACTATTCAACTGAAAACTTAGGCAAGTGGCGGAGAAATCGATCCGACATTAGAATCATAAAATGCTATAATCAGCAATGACATTAGAAAACCATTCAGAGTTAACACGTGTGAACTCTCTGACTGCGATTCCTGCCAGTCTCCATCACAGTATTTTGCAGGATATCAATCGGAACTTTGCGGGTGTAAGATAATGTATTCGCTTAACTATTGAACAACAAATAGCAAGGATACAAGTCATCTGCAAATTTAGATGAGTAACGTCAATAAAGTTTCGAATAAGGGACATTTGGTGTGTGAGGGGAATGTGTTAACCTGTACACTGAAAAACAGCTGACTGCCAATGAGCCCATTGGACTGGTGTTTGGAAAATGTGTTGTCTTGTCTGTAAACGTGATAATACTCCAACAAAAATATAGACATTGAAAAGAGCAAACCGATTAGTCTCAATGTCCTTCTCTCTTTCTGTGATCTTGAAGTTTCTCTATTCCAATTATTCTTCCAATTTGCTTTTGAAAAAGGTGTTTCTGCAGAATCCTTGCGCAGTTTGATTTAAACGAGAACGTTCCCCTGGTCCAATGACCAGAAGATTTGGACACGAAGATGGTGTAGTTTACGATATAAACATTATGTAATCATGCAATTGGTTTCATTTTGAATTTACAAAAGTGTCTTTTCTGCTGAAGAATCGTCATTATTTCTGAGTTGATAACAGAATCTAATTAATTTGCTCTCCATCCTGTTTACAGAGTCTGTCTATTAGCGAGGGAAAGGATTTGTAAAGCTTAACACAGCCCCTAGAGATCACTTTGCTGAAGTAGTTTACTTTATTTGATTTCAAATTTATTTTTAAATGTAGAAATGTCCGCTCAGCAAATATCTCCGGGTGAAATTATTTCCTCTCATTCGATAATAACGTCATTCTTATGTTCCTTCGAAAAACATCAAACAATTTTACTCAGTATTTGTTCCATTATTCAAAACTTGATATTATTTGATATTTATGTCCTCATCTGAAATTGAGACTCTCTGAAATATACAACATTGAATTGCAAACATGACTGACAAAGAAAATAAATCGAGTCACTGGGTAATACAAGTTCCCTTGTGTTCATTTGAGATTGGCCCCAGTCAGTTTTTAAACACAATCAAATATCTTCACGGGTCAGAGATTTAAGAATGATATGTTCATTATATTTGACCCTCTTTGTTCTGGGTATGAAACATTCTGCAGCCTAAGTCCCGTTCATGTATAAGAAAGGAGGGGTGACAGCAAATCCGCACTGAGCCTGGATTTCCTCATCTCCCTGAGTGGCTTTTCCTGTTTCTCTCCCACAAAGCCCGATTTTCAAAAAGGTGTTTTAGTTAAATCTCTGCTATTTCCTCTACTTCAGTTGGAGTATCATTTGTCTCTGTCTGTATGAGCACACATTACCATTAAATATGTTTCAGATGGTGATTAAAAATGTTCATCTACATTCATAAATCCATTAAATTCTGTTAAATTGGATCATCTTTTTCTGATCTTTGTTTCTTCAATATTCACTACCTCCGCCTTCTCTGAATGAAGTTTGAGGCCGAGATGAGACCAAATATATATCTAATACATGGGATTCAGGTGACATGCAGAAACAATCGCATGTTCTCCAACTTCCCTCAAACTAAGCGACAAGTATTCGATGTTCCTGCCCAGTTTTGAACGGAGGACATTTTGCGGCGTTGGATGAACATGAGAACCACTACACTACAGAAACAGTAAGAAGTCTTACAACACCAGGTTAAAGTTCAACATGTTTGTTTCAAACACTAGCTCCTTCCTCAGGTGAGCAGTGCTCTGAAAGCTAGGGTTTGAAACAAACCTGTTATACTTTAACCTGGTGTTGTAAGACTTCTTACTGTGCTCACCCCAGTCCAACGCCGGCATCTCCACATCATGGCTACAGAAACAGGCAGCAGCGAAGCAGCCAGTGGACCTGTGCTATGTTCAACTGCAGTGTCTTGCTGCAGCTTCTGATGGTTAGGCTGAGAGGCCATGTCACTTATTACTCTCCTCTACCTTCCCCACATGTTTATTTCTAGCAACATTTTCATTACTTCCATTGACCTCTCTTCCCTCACAATTGCTCCCCCCAAGCATACATTCACACCACTTGGGCAATTTGCTCCCTGTTCCTAGTCTTCCTCTGACACACTGCTTACTTTAGTTCTGCCATTAACACAGTCTAATCTCTTAACGTGCCACTATCAGCACCTTTCTTAGCCTTGTAAGAAGTCTCACAACACCAGGTTAAAGTCCAACAGTTTTGTTTGGAGTCACTAGCTTTCGAAGAGCAGCTCCTTCACCAGGGGCGTTTCTTCGCCTTAATCACCCCATTTACATTCCTTTTTTCTTTCTATCCAAGACATTTTAGTCATTCTCCACCTATTGCTGGCCCTCTATCCAGTCCCAATTCTCCACGAGACCCCCGCCCGCCACCCCATCCACCACCCCCGCCCATCCACAATAGTCTGAATCTGACCCCCTTTCCAGTTCTCCAGCTTTGACAAAGCGTCACCCAGACCCGGAACGACAGCTGCCATCTCGCTCCACAGAGGCTGTCAGACCTGCTGAGATTGTCCAGTATTTTCAGTTTTTGTTTCTGATTGAAGCATCTGCAGTAAGTTGCTTTTATCTTACAATTAGACATGATTGACACAATTATTATGTTCATCTGCATCCACAGAGGCTGTCAGACCTGCTGAGATTGTCCAGTATTTTCAGTTTTTGTTTCTGATTGAAGCATCTGCAGTAAGTTGCTTTTATCTTACAATTAGACATGATTGACACAATTATTATGTTCATATTCGCAGTTTGTTCATCCACAAACTGTTGTGGATGAACAAACTGCGAATATCCAAACTGTCTTAAAGCAGGGAAATCTTTATCAGCTCATTGCTTCTGGAAAATTCAGTACTTCAGACTTTACTGAATCAATTTTTGTGGCTGATGTGAGACTAAATCTCCTATTCCTCCAACATACAAGATTCAGGTAATATTCAGGGACAAACGTATGTTGTGCAAAGTTTTCCTCAGACTAAATGAGAAGCATTTAATGCTTCTAGCAAGTTTCGAACCAGACACCTTTCACACGTTAGGTGAATGTGATAACCTCCATGCTACAGAAACAGCTGGCAGCACAGTACCCAATGGCCCTGTGCAACGTTCAACTGCACAGTCTTGCTGCAGATTTCAATGGTTCGGCTGAGAAGCCAGGTCACTGATTACATAAAGACAGCTGTTCCTTTAAAACCTGTGTCTCAACTTGTAAAACCATAACAAATGGAACTTATATTGAACTTCAGCATTTGTTCAGCAAATATCTAATGGAACAATGCTCTCTGTTCAATCATTAATGCATCATTCTTATCTTCCGACAGAAAATTTCCACCAATTTTACTCAATATTTGTTCCATTATTCAATGTTGAACATCAGAATATTTATTTGTTATATATGACTTCATTTTGAATCGAATAGTTTCCAAGACTTCACTCTGAATATCTCCGAAATGTGCACCATTGAATTGCAAACATGAGTGACCAAGAAAGCGTGGGTCACTGGGTAATACAAATCCCATGAATCTTTGTTGTGATTGTAGCCATGATTTGGAGGTGCCGGCGTTGGACTGGGGTGAGCACAGTAAGAAGTCTTACAACACCAGGTTAAAGTTCAACAGGTGTGTTTTGAATCACTAGTTTTCAGAGCGTAGCTCTTTCTTCTTCCTCTTCACCTGAGGAAGCTGTGCTCCGAAAGCTAGTGATTCTTAACAAACCTGTTTGACTTTAACCTGGTGTTGTAAGGCTTTTACTTTGTTGAGATTGACCGCAGACAGCTTTTGAATAAAGTCAAATATAATTAAATGGAAGTGAATTGAGAATTATGTGTTGCTTATATTTGGCCCCTCTGTGTTTTGGTGTGAAACGTTCTGCAGCCTAAATCCCGTTCATGTATAAGAAAGGAGGACTGACAGCAAATCCACACTGAGCTTGGATTTCCTCATCTCCCTGAGTGGCTTTTCCTGTTTATCATGAAGGCCGAATCTTTTAAAAGGCGGTTCAATTAAATCTCTGCCATTTCCTCTAATTCAATGACAGTATCGTTTGTGTCTGTCTGTATGAGCACCCATTACAGGTAGATATGTTTTGTACAGTGATAAAAATATTAATCTTCGTCTACAAAGCCGCTGAATTCTTTCGTGAACTGAGCAAACTGCCAAGGTCCGCACTTTGTTTTTTCATGTATGGAACGATCTATCTGGATGTACACAGAACAATACTTTTCACTTACCTTGGTACACGTGACAATAAATCAGTTCCAATCAAAGAGACAGTTTTGTACTTCAGATTGAACAGTGAGCCTTCTTAAACCTTATTCATTCATGGGAGGTGGGCGTCACTGGCTGGGCCAGTATTTACTGCTCATTCCAATTGCTCTTGAACTGCTTGTCTTGCGAGTCTATATCAGAGGGCACTTACAAATAAACCACAACATTGCTGTGGATCTGGAGTCACCTGTAGGCCAGGCCACATAAAGAGAGCGGATTTCCTAGGGGACATTAGTGAACCAGATGGGTTTTTACAAAAATTATAGAATCATAGAATTTAGTGCAGAAGGAGCCCATTCAGCCCATCGAGTCTGTGCTGGCCCTTGGAAATAGCACCCTACCTAAGCCCACACTCCCACCCTAATCCCCCTAACCCCACCCAACCTTTTTGAACACAAAGGGAAATTTAGCCTGGCAAATCCACCTAACCTGCATGTTTGGACTGTGGGAGGAAACCAGGGCACCCGGAGGAAATCCATGCAGACACGGGGAGAACGTGCAGACTCCGCACAGGCAGTGAACCAAGCCGGGAATCGAACCTGGGACCCTGGAGCAGTGAAGTAACTGTGCTAACCACTGTGCTACTGTGCCCCCCCCTATTGACAGTGTCAACATTAGACTTTTAATTCAAGGCTTTTATTGAATTTCAATTTCAATATCTGTCATAGGCAAATTCGATCCCAGATCCCGAGAGCATTAACCTGGGTCTCTGGATTACTAGCCCAGTAACAATACCATTCTGCCACTGCCTATTCCACATACACTTGGCAGAATACGATGTCTCGTGTTGTGTTCTGTGATCTTGTCTTGCAATGATTCTACAGAACTGCTGGTGACTTAGTCAGAACGATGATTTATTAATGTACATGTGGTAATGCTATACAGACCAAGTTATCACAGAGTCACATGGGACTCTCTTGGAACTACCCTGATGTGCGACTGTCCTAGTGTACGCTTTACAACCTTCTGCTGGTAGCCGGATGTTCCCTGACTGATGTCTGACAACACCTGGTGGGAGGTCACACTGCTGAGTACATGTAATATTATCCACAGGCTTATCACCACATCTAGTAACTTTGCAAGATTATAGAGTCATTTATTTTTTCAAACAAATTCTGATAGCTCTGCAGTTTCTGGAAACATTTTGGTTGATAATGTGATTTTTAAAAATAAAGATCTAGTCTTTACAATATAATTACCTAATACACCAATTCACTTATCATAATCAATGTTCACCACTGAATAATCATTAACTTAATTATTGTTTTTTGCGATGAAATCAATACATAGTTAATGTGGAAAAGGTACAGAAGGTGAAATAGCTGCAGAAAGGCACATGTTAGAGGTGTAAAAGGGCTTCCTTGACCTTATTGCTAAGGCCAGTGAATACACTATGAAAATAACAATTTACGGGCACCAAAGCTGCGCAATGGTTAGCACTGTTGCCTCATGGTGCCGACCCTGGGTCACTGCCGTGTGGAGTTTGCACATTCGTCCCGTGGTTTTGTTGGTTTCACCCCCGCAACCCAAAGATGAGCAGTGGAGGCGGATTGGCCACGCTAAATTGTTCCTTAATTGGAAAAAATGAATTGGGTGCTCTAGATTTTTTTTTAATAACGAAAATAAAACTAAATGTGATTACACATGCGCACTTACAGCTTCCTACATTACAACAGTGAATATGTTTCAAAAGTACTCCATTGGCGTTAAAACACCTTAGGAGGTCCAGTGGTAGCGGGAGGTTTTATAGAAATGTACATTTGTTCTAATTGTCCGCAAACGAGGAAATATTACACTTGGTGTCCTCACCAATTTATTGATAAAGTCTTAATTTTGTGTAATAACCACGTCAATGACACCATTTTGAATACTCTGTGAAATTCCAGACACACCATATGTACAATTATTTGTTGTAAAACAGAGCGAGTTGTTGTGATTTGGAATGCACTGTCCATAAATGGTGCCAGAATCTCATTGGGCTGTAACTTCCAAAAGGGAATTTGATGCATTCCGAAAAAGAAAACAAAATAGTTGAACTGTGGGATTAAATGGGTCGCTGTACAAAGAGATAGCTTGGGGAAAATGGGCCAAATAGACTCCTCTATGCTCTTGGAGCCTGTGTACATGTAAAGCGAGGAGTAATGACCTGTAACCTACTGCTTATGAGGGTAGGAGATGCAGAGATTTCAATAGGAAATTGTGGACAGGCACTGAGAGATATAAACCCACAGGGATTTGGGGATAGAACGGGGCAATGGACAGACTGGTTTCCTCCACAGCGAGCTGACACGGTCCCAAAGGGCTGAATGGCCCCATTCCCCACCCTCCAGATGCTGTGATCTCAGGAGAGAAATTCAGCTGCTCCAGTCACTCCAACTAACTGGAGTCCCTCATCTCTGGTGCCATTCTTGTAAATGTCCTCTACACCGTCTCTCAGAACTTCACATTTTTCCTAAAGTGTGGGACCCATACATAGGGTTCCATTCTAGAGGGATAGAATTGAAAAGCACGGAGGAAATGTTCAACTTGTTTAGAACCAGGGTTGGACTACACTGGGAGCACTGACAACATTGGTGATCTCCATTTAGAAAAAGGAAATAGAGGCACTGGAGAAGGTGTGACAAAGATTCATAATATACAGAACTGAGAGCATTTAACACTCAGGAAAGGCTGGGGCTGCTTTTTTTTGGAAAAGAGAAGACTGAAGGGTGACCTGATGGAAGTCTTTAAGATCACAAAGGGGTTCAACAATCCAATAGGAATTTCAATAGAAACCTCTTTATCCAGCGAGTGGTGAGAATGTGGAACTCACGACCACAGCGAGTGGTTGAGGTGAACAGCATGAATCCATTGAACAGGAAGCTAGATACATACATGAGAGAGAAACAATAGAAGGTGATGCTGATGGGGGAGATGTAGAGGGGTGGGTGGAGGATCATGTGGAGCATAAATACTGACACGGACCATGGCTAACCTCAGCCGGTATGGGAATTTAACCTGTGCTGTTGGTGTCACTCAGCACGAACCAGCCATCTAGCCAACTGAGCTAACCGATCCCCGTGCAAATCTGAAATAATTCCTTAAATATTAGTGATTGCTTTTCTCCCACCATACTATTTAATGTAGTTTCCTCACCTCAGTGCACCTCAGATAACTTTCCACTGCGTACCCTGATAGTTTTCTTCTGTGAGAAGCTCCACGATAAATTAAACAAAAGAACCATGTAGCCACCGTAGCCCATCTTCATGGCAATGTGGCATGATTTTGGGGGTTTCCAAACAGAAATGGTAATAAAACATCTTCTAACCTCCAAACCCCTTTTCACTTTTTGATCCTTGTGACATGTGCAACCAGATATTCGCAAGAATGCTCAGAGAGAACCAGCCCACTGGGGGCGAAGAGGTGAGACCGGCCAGTCCAGCAGAAATAAACCCTGTGACCATCCCCATTGACCAACATAAATTGAACAAAATGCAGTCCTGGGTGTAACTGAGAACAGAAACAGTAACAGCAGAATCAAATCCCCGTAAACAGTTGTGAACTTGTTGGTGTCTCAGAAAGTGCGATGAATTACAAAATCACTTTGCACATTGAGAGCAGGTGAACGGCCTCTCCCCAGTATGAACTCCCTGGTGTGACTGCAGACGGCATAACCGAGTGAATCGCGCAAATAGACGTAAACGAGTGTGAAATAATCGGGATTATGGAGACATGGCTGCAGGATGACCAGGGATGGGAACTGAATATATTCAGTATTTAGGAAGGACAGACAAAAAGGAAAAGGCAGTGGAGTGGCAGTGCTGGTTAAAGAGGAAATTAATGCAATAGTGAGGAAGGATATTAGCTCCGACAATGTGGAATCTGTATGGGTAGAGCTCAGAAACACTAAGGGGGAAAATAAATTAGCAAAGAGATCCCCAAACTGCAGTGATGATGTTGGGAATGACATAAAACAGGAAATTAGGCTGATTGTATAAGTTTCTATATGTATGTGAAGAGAAAAAGATTGGTGAAGACAAATGTAGGTTCCTTACAGTCAGAAACAGGGGAATGTATAATAGGGAACAAAGAAATGGCTGAGCAAATAAATACATACTTTGGTTCTGTCTTCACAAATGAGGGCACAAATCAGATACCAGAAATGTTGGGGAACGCAGGATTTAGTGAGAGGGAGGAACTGAAGGAGATTAATATTAGTAGAGAAATGATATTGGGGAAATTGATGGGACTGAAGGCTGATAAATACCCAGGGACTGATAATCTGCATCCCAAAGTAGTTAAGGAAGTGGCTCTATAAATAGTGGATGCATTGGTGGTCATCTTCTAGGATTCTATAGACTCTGGAACTGTTCCTGCAGATTGGAGGGTGGCTTATGAAACTCCAGTATTTAAAAAGGGAGATGCGGAGAAAAATTGGGGAATTTTTGATCAGTAAGCCTGACCTCGGCAGTGGGGAAATTCAAGAATCCATTATCAAAGATCTTATAGCAAAGCACTTCAAAACCAGTGGCAGGATCAGACAGAGTCAGCATGGATTTATGAAGGGGAAATCATGCTTGACAAATCTACTGGAATTCTTTGAGGGTGTAACTGGTGGAGTTGACGCGGGGGAGCCAGTGGATGTGGTATACTTGGACTTTCAGAAGGCATTTGACAAAGTCCCATAAAGGAGATTAGTGCGTAAAATTAAAGAACATGTGATTAGGGGTAGTGTCTTGAGATGGATAGAAAACTGGTTGGCAGACAGGAAATAGAGTCGGAATTAATGGTTCTTTTTCAAATTGGCAGGCAGTGACAGAGTACCTCAGGGATCGGTGCTCGGACCCCAGATATTCACAAAGTATATTAATAATTTTTTTTAAAAATTGAAAGTATCCAATTCTTTTTTTCAAATTAAGGAGCAATT
Source organism: Scyliorhinus torazame (assembly GCF_047496885.1). Taxonomy (NCBI): domain Eukaryota; kingdom Metazoa; phylum Chordata; class Chondrichthyes; order Carcharhiniformes; family Scyliorhinidae; genus Scyliorhinus; species Scyliorhinus torazame. The sequence continues at coordinate 71,890,727 of NC_092711.1, read as the reverse complement.
TAGCATGCCCAATTCACCTACCCTGCACACTTTGGGTTATGGGGGTGAGACCCACGCAGACATGGGGAAAACTGTCTCTACACGGACAGTGGCCCGGTGCCAGGATTGAATCCTGGTCCTCAGCTCCGTGAGGCAGCAGTGCTAACCACTGTGCCACTCTATATATTAATGATTTAGGTGAGGGAACAAAATGCAATATCGCCAAATTTACAGATGACACAAGTTGCGTGGGAGGGTGAGCTGTGAGGAGTTTGCAGAGATCCTTCAGTGTGATTTGGTCAAGTTGAGTGAGTGGGCAAATGAATGGCAGATACAGTATAATTTGGAGAAATGCGAGGTTATCCACTTTGGTAGCAAAAACAAGGCAGACTATTAGCTGAATGGCCATAAATTAGGAGAGGGGATTGTGCAACGAGACCTGGGTGTCCTTGTACACCAGTCACTGAATGTAAGCATGTAGCTACAGCAGCCGGTAAAGAAGGCAAATGGTTTGCTCGCCTTCACTGCGAGCGGATTCGAGTACAGGAGCAGGGATATCTTGCTATAATTATACAGGGCCTTGGCGACGCCATACCTGGAATATTGTGTGCAGTTTTGGTCTCCTTATCTGATGAAGGATGTTCTTGCTCTAGAGGGAGTGCAGCGAAGGTTTACCAGACTGATTCCTGGGATGGTGGGACTAACGCACGAGAGACTGAATCAGTTAGGATTGTATTCGCTGGAGTTCAGAAGAATGGGGGGGGGGGGGAGAAATGTCATTGAAACCTATAATATTCCAACAGTGGTTGATAGGGGAGATGCAGGAAAGATTTTCCCGATGGTGGGAATGTACAGAACCAGAGGTCGCAATCTGAGGATACGGGGTAGACCGTTTAGGACAGAGATGAGGAGTAATTTCTTCACCCAGAAAGTGGTGAGCCTGTGGAATTTGTTACCACAGAAATAGTTGAGGCCAATACATTATATGTTTTCAAGAAGCAGTTAGATATAGAACTGAGGGCGAAGGGGATCAAAGGATATGGAGGGGAAAGCGGGATTAAGCTACTGAGTTGATGATAAGCCATGATCTGAATGAATGCTGGAGCAGGCCTGAAGGGCCAAATTGCCTCTTCCTGCTCCTATTTTCTGTGTTTCTATGTAATCCCTTCCCACACTGAGAGCAGATGAATTACTTCTCCCCAGTGTGAACTCGCTGGTGTGTCTGCAGGTGAGATAACTGAGTGAATCCCTTCCCACACTGAGAGCAGGTGAATGGCCTCCCCCCCAGTGTGAACTCGCTGGTGTGTCTGCAGGTTGTATAAACATGTGAATCTCTTCCCACAGAGGGAGCAGGTGAATGGCCTCTCCCCAGTGTGAACTCGCAGATGTCTCTGCAGGATTGATGAATTAATAAATCCCTTCTCACACTGAGAGCAGGTGAATGGCCTCTCCCCAGTGTGAACTCGCTGGTGTGCCTGCAGACTGGATAACTGAGTGAATCCCTTCTCACACTGAGAGCAGGTGAATGGCCTCCACCCAGTGTGAACTCGCTGGTGTGCCTGCAGACTGGATAACTGAGTGAATCCCTTCCCACACTGAGAGCAGGTGAATGGCCTATCCCCAGTGTGCACTCGCTGGTGTGTCTCCAGACTGGATAACTGTGTGAATCCCTTCCCACACTGAGAGCAGGTGAATGGCCTCTCCCCAGTGTGAATTCTCTGCTGTCTCAGCAGGGTGGATGAATTAATGAATCCCTTCCCACATTGAGAGCAGGTGAATGGCTTCTCCCCAGTGTGAACCCGCTGGTGTTTCTGCAGGCTGGATGAATCAATGAATCCCTTCCCACACTGAAAGCAGGTGAATGGCCTCTCCCCAGTGTGAACCCGCTGGTGTGTTTGCAGACCGGATAACTGTGTGAATCCCTTCCCACACTGAGAGCAGGTGAATGGCCTCTCCCCTGTATGAACTCGCTGGTGTGCCTGCAGGGCATATAAATGACTGAATCCCTTCCCACACAGGGAGCAGGTGAACGGCCTCTCCCCAGTGTGACTGCGTCGATGAATCTCCAGCTCAGATGGGCATCTGTATCCCTTCCCACAGTCCCCAATTTCCACGGTTTCTCCATGTTTTGGGTCTCCTTGTGTCTCTCCAGATTGGACAATCAGTGGAAGCCTTGTCTACACATAGAACATGTGCACTGTCTCTCCTCACTGTGAATGGTGTGATGTTTTTTCAGGCTGCGTAACTGGTTTAAGTTCTTTCGACAGACAGTTCACTAGACCACTCTCACTCGGGTGTGTGTTGTGTGGGTCTCGGTGCTTTTCCAGTCACACTGATGTTTCCACTGTCAGTTCACTGGAACACTCTCACTCGGGTGTGTGTTGTGTGGGTCTCGGTGCTTTTCCAGTCACACTGATGTTTCCACAGTCAGTTCACTGGAACACTCTCACTCGGGTGTGTGTTGTGTGGGTCTCGGTGCTTTTCCAGACACACTCACGTTTAACATCTTCTGAAGCCAACAGACTGGACAAACATTTCTCCTTCTCGCCAATGATATTCAGATCAGAAGGAATCGAGTGAGTTTGTCACATCGAGATGTGATGTTTGAGATTTCTGTCTACAATTCCTCCTCTTCCAATATCCTTTAAAAACAATTTCAAAAGTCATCAGTTAGTACAGGATAGAAATTCAGAACAGATAATTTTAGTTCCCATGGAACATTATTTCCTCTCTTGTTCTCCAAAAGCTGTAAATCTCCATCCCACACTCTCCCTCCATTCTCACTCTGCTGTATCTAATATTCACCCTTCCAATTCTCCTGAAGGTGCTGATTCATGTTGATTGACAGATCCCAGCTCAGCTCACTGCTTCCTGACCAGGACACAGATTAGAATAGGAGCAAGAGTAGGCCATTCGGCCCACTGAGTGTGCTCAACCATTCAATGAGATCCTTCGACGACCTACCTCAGCACCATTTTCCCCACACGATCCCCATATCCCTCGATATCTTCAATATCTAGAAACCTATCAATATTTGTCTTGAACATACTTGATGACTGAGACTCCACATTTCTCTGGGGTACAGAATTCCAAAGCTTCACCACATCCTCGAGTGAAGAGATCCCTCCTCATCTCAGCTTTCACTCTATTTTCCTACTTGTTCCCCATAACCCTTAACTCCATTGTCAATAAAATATCTGTCAAACGTGTGCTTCAATATATTCAATGACCCCCAGATACAACTGGTCCCTGTGGAAGGGAAATCCAAAGACTAACAACCCTCTGAGGGAAGAGATGACTGGAAATCTAAAACGTAGCTGCAGTCTTATATTACAAGGCGAGAAATAATAATATTTACTTTATTACAGAATGGTAAATAATATATTTAATCTGTACCTGGAATGATCTGGAAGAAGGAACTGAAGGCACTATTGCTAAGTTTGCAGATGGTACAAAGATCTGTAAAGGGACAGGTAGTATTGTGGAAGCAAGGGGGCTGCAGAAGGATTTGGACAAGCTAGGAGAGTGGGCAGTGAAGTGGCAAATGAAATACAATGTGGAACAGTGACAGGTTATGCACTTTGGAAGGAGGAATTTAGGCATAGACTATTTTCTAAATGGGGAAATGTTTAGGAAATCAGAAGCACAAAGTGACTTGGGAGTCCTTGTTCACGATTCTCTTGCGGTTAATGTGCATGTTCAGTTGGCAGTTAAGAAGGCAGATGCAATGTTAGCATTCATGTCAAGAGGACTAGAATACAAGACCAGGGATATATTCTGAGGCTGTATAAGGCTCTGGTCAGACCCCATTTGGAGTATTGTGAGCAGTTTTAGGCCCCGTATCTAAGGAAAGATGTGGCTGGACTTGGAAAGGGTCCAGAGGAGGTTCACAAGAATAATCCCTGGAATGAAGAGCTTGTCATATGAGGAATGGTTGAGGACTCTGGGTCTGTGTGCGTTGGAGTTTAGAAGGATGAGGGGGGATCTTATTGAAACTTATAAAATACTGCGAGGCCTGGATAGAGTGCACGTGGAGAGGATGTTTCCACTTGTGGGAAAAACTAGAACCAGAGGACACCATAGCAGACTAAAGGGATGATCCTTTAAAACAGAGATGAGGAGGAATGTCTTCAGCCAGAGGGTGGTGAATCTGTGGAACTCTTTGCCGCAGAAGGCTGTGGAGGTCAATTCATTGAGTATCTTTAAGACAGAGATAGATAGGTTCTTGATCAATAAGGGGATCATGGATTATGGGGAGAAGGCAGGAGAATCGGGATGAGAAAATATCAGCCATGCTTGAATGGCGGAGCAGACTCGATGGGCCGAGTGGCCTATTTCTGCTCCTATGTCTTATGGTATTATGGTACCATATAAGAACACGAGACATATCTCTGTCCATTATTAGTTTAATGTCCCCTGAAATGTCAGCCATCACCTGGGGAACCCATCCCTTTAATTGAGAACATTAGGAAAGAGACAATTCTTTTTAAAAATAAATTTAGAGTAACCAAGTATTTTTTTCCAATTAAGGTGCAATTTGGTGTGGCCAATCCACCTACCCTGCACATCTTTGGGTTGTGGAGGTGAGTCCCACGCAGATACGGGGAGAATGTGCAAACTCACATGGACAGTGACCTGGGCAGGGATCGATCCCGGGTCCTCGGTGCCGTGAGGCAGCAGTGCTAACCACTGCGCCACCATGCCGCCCATAAGAAAATATTTTCACCAGAGAGCTTGGTGAATGGGTGTGAGAAGGGGGTGACGCTGCAGCCGTTGAACCAGTTTTGGCTGGTTCGACAAGCTTAGCTTCTGGGTCGGAACCTGGAAGGGTGGGTTTGGATTCAATTTGTGTATCTAGGTCGGGTTTTGGTGGGAAATGGGACGGTGGTGGGATGGGTTAGCTAGCTGATGACTATCGACCTGTTTTTGTTTTACTCTGAGGGTATGGGTGTATGTGGCTGCCACCTTGGTGGACCCTTGGCCTGTACTTTTTGAAGATTTACTGGATAGTCCCTTACGGCTGATTCCATGATGGGGAGGGGGGGTGGGAGACCCCTGATTCGGGGCTGGTCACCTGGAACGTAAGGGGTTTGGGTGCTCCAGTGAAGAGGTTGAGGGTTTTCGCTCACCTAAAGAATCTAAATGCTGGTGTGGTGTTCTTGCAGAAGACTCACTTGTGGGTTAGAGATCAGACCAGACTGCGGAGGGGTGAGCAAAGTGTTTCACTCGGGCTTTGACAAAGGGCTCAAGGCGTTGCAATTCTAATCAACACACTTATCCCTCTTTCATTCACTAGGATTGGCTTCCTTTTCTTTCCATCTCGGCCACCGCTTTGCATCATCAATAAGACATTGGGACTCAAAGACTAATCCAGTTTGATGGACAAGTTGTCTCCATTCTGAACAATGGGGAACAAGCTCCTCCCACTCATTGAATCATCGCCCCGACAAAGATGACAAACGCGCATGCGCCCTGAAGCACATCCAATAAAGATGGTGGCCCTTAACCAGAGCCGAACATGAACTGCAGCTCCGCTCGGTACAAACTGGGTCCCGTAAACTCTTTTCCGAGGCTAATGCCTCACACAAGGTGCTTGGGCAACGTTTCCGCTCATCCCCGCGATCTTTCGGATCTGAAGACACAGTTCTTCTCCTTCGACATTACCCACACTGCGCATGCTTCAATCACAGCGGGTCCCGCCTCTCATTCACTCCGATTGGTTGGAGGACCAGCCGCTCCCAGTCGGCCCTATAGTTCCGCTCCTCCTCTTCCTATTGGTCTGGAGCCGCCATCAATCACCCGGGCATTGTGACGGTGCAGATGCTGAGAACGGCCACAGGCTCAGGCTGACCCCCAGAGGATAAACAGCAAAGGATTTGTCATGATATTCAAACACACACATCATGATAGACACACCAACAGACAAATCAGAACACACAACACCACAACCAATGACAGAAAGATATAAAAGCACAGACACGACCCCCGGTGGTCAGTATTAGCTGCAGAGGAGGACCAGGACACATCTGCTACCAAACACACTCAGGGAGACAGCACGTGCAGAGTATCCAGAACAAACTGTATTATAAGAGTTAAAATAAAATAGAGTTGTACCACATACAACTGTGTTGGCTCATCTGTGCACCAGAGCACCCAACACCACATGGTACAGGAGTGGATCGATACCTGCCGGCATACCTCCGTGTACACAGACAACCAGCAGTGCCCAGGCAAAATGATAGAGCTCCCGGTTCCGCAGCCGCTCCAGTGCTACGGCGATCTCCGCGAAAACTGGCGGCGATTCCGGCAATGGTTCGAATTGTTCCTGGTGGCAGCTGAACTCCAAGGCCTGGATGATAGCGAAAAAATTGAATTTCTCCTCACCATCGCCGGTGCAAGGGCAAGAGAAATATTCACAAGGTTCAGGTTCTTCAGGAGGCAGCAAAGGTACGATTACCAGGCAGTCCTGGACAAATTCTCCAAATACTGTGAAGAAAACGCAATCCAATCGGCAAGTAAAGGTAAGAAAAGCTGCAGTACTCACCTCGTGGCTGGGATCCCGGAGCCCGAATTCCCAGAGGCCGAAATCCCGGGCCTGAGAGAGGGCTGGGTCGAGGTCGGCGGCCATCTTGCTAAAGGTATAACGCTAGCACAGTTGCGCGAGCAGTGCGCAGAACCGGAAGTTTCGTTTGCGCATGCGCGAGATGCTGCACGTGCGCAGTCAAGAATTCTATGATGAAAACGGCCATCGGTAAAGGAACAGCGATTTGAGCATGCGCAGTCGCTTCCTACGTGCTACATACCGAGCGTCAGGATGTCAGAGGCCCCAGACTGCACCAATTTAAAGGGGAAACGTCCCAAATCCAATTTAAAAGGGAAACGTCCCAAACCAAAAAAACAAAAATCTGTTAAAGCTGTAAAACAACGTTCCCTCACCTGGAAAGACAGCACAGTGCCGCAAATTGACCCAGGAGATGAATTTGACCTCCGAAGAACCCTCCGACAAGCAGTTACCTACGCACAAGCCGATGATTCCGACCTCGAATACTTCGATGACGATCTTTACAGTGTTTCCGGACCTCGCGAGCCCAATGATAGCTCCGTGGTCCTATACGACTATGACTCGGACGAACCTTTCGTGTTGCACATTGGCGGCCCCCACATTGAATCCGACGCAGATGCGGATTCATTTTTCGGATTTGAGGATCTTCAATCCAGCAGATATGACGTTCCAATTTATCAGTACCGGATGATGCTGCAGCCTGACATTAACAGACAGGGAGCGGTGCAAGCACACGGAGAGCGCCCTGCTGCCACACAGAGCGTGGCCCACGTCCCGCTCAACGTTCCCGACTCTATGAAAGAAGACATGCAAGACTCCAGAGCGCAGTCCTCGCATGAACCAGAAGTGACTCCAGTGTCACAAGCCTCCACAGCAAGCTCGTGGACAGACTCCACAATTGCAGAAATGCAAGACTCCAGAGCGCAGTCCTTGCATGGACAAGAAGTGACTCCAGTGTCACAAGCCTCCACAGAGAGCTCGTGGACAGCCTCCACGATAGAAGCAACGCAAGACTCCAGAGCGCAGTCCTTGCACGAACAAGAAGTGACTCCAGTGTCACAAGCCTCCACAGAGAGCTCGTGGACAGCCTCCACGATAGAAGCAACGCAAGACTCCAGAGCGCAGTCCTTGCACGAACAAGAAGTGACTCCAGTGTCACAAGCCTCCACAGAGAGCTCGTGGACAGCCTCCACGATAGAAGCAACGCAAGACTCCAATGTGCAGTCCTTGCAGGAACAAGACCATGAGGGTCTAGCAACCTCTCCTGACCAACCAGCGGCAGATGATGCAAGTCTGCCATGCTCACGTGACCAGCAAGAAGGCTATAACAGCCTACCATGCTCCACTACACAGCAGCATGACCATGAAGGTCTCTCATGCTACAATGAAGGGCACAGCGCTGATGACTGTTCAAGCCCAACTGAAGACAAGCCAAAGGAATCGCCTCGTCCAAGCCCGAAGAAAAAAGGTTTATGCGCTGACCTTCAGGATCATTATAGCTGAACAGAGATTAATAATGCTGCACGGCCACAGAAGGATGCTGAGGATTTGCTAAAGAAATTTATTGAATGTTTAACTTGCAAGGAGCAGACTGAGAATTGCCAGTGTTTTAGTACGGATCGAAAAAATGGACAAGACATTGATCCTCAGGTAATGGAAATAACACAACCTGAATCATATCTACAGCAGGGACAAATGTCTCCCTTCAACACAACGCCGCAAAATCCCAACTTCGGAGACCAGCAGTTAGTCAGTAATGACTCTTCAAACCTTGAGGGGAACATTAATTGCATTGAACCTATACACACTCCACTGATAAATGAGCAGAACATTGGAGCAAGAATCCTGAGGACACCGACATCGAGTAGCCAGATAACGAATTTAAAACCCACAGCAGTTTCAAGTGAACCAAGTGTGCTTTCCACGAATGGTGAAGATGCAGATAAGGTCGACCCGATTATCCATTGTACCACACTAACCCCAGTGATTAAGCAGTTATGTATGGGGAGTATAATGTGGGCAATTGAGAACAGTAAAAGAGAGACTGTGACCATGCCAGTCCCAGCAAAATCAGACCCAGAGACCATGAAGGCATGTACATTAGACAAAGATACATATGAGGTACCTGAGAAGAAAAGTGAAACGGAATGTTCTTTGGAAAATAGTACAATGTCGATAGAAACATTGGATCCTATATTCAAGACCATACATATGGGAGAATTTGGGGGTAATAAACAAGGTTCTGCAATGTCTGGGGGAAGATTTAAAATTCCAAAGAAGAAAAGCCCAAATGAAGGACAACGGCAAGACAATGACAGTCCACCGACATGGTGTGCACCACCAGATGAAAACTCTGACAATTTATCCAACCCTAGTGAACAGCAAGCTGCTAATGAGGATCTATCCACGGGATGTGAGACGAGTGACGACAGCATCCCACTTCCCATGCAAAAGGTGCAAGGTGACAGACCTCGCCTAGTGCGTACCGAGGCACTCGACGATCACGGTGGGACCACTGACGACTGCGGTGGCGGCGCACCGCTTCCACCCTCGATGGCTCGAGCCTCTCCACTGGTTGGTGCATTCCTGCATGTTCCGACTCCAGAAGTGCAGCTTCAGGGAATCTCGGCTGCCTCCAGTGAACCTGTTGGGACTCCGGACGGGGGGCATCGACGGAAGGCAGACCGGACTCCAGATGGGGAGCAGCCAAGCGCCGACTCTGATTTGCGCACGCCAGACCTTGCTCCGGACGGGCGGTGTCGCGGCCTCGGTGATGGCACGCTCAGGGTGATGGCGGATGCCACGGCGACAGGGAATGGATCGCGTGGCAGTCCCACTGGGTCGGCAGTGGCAACCAGCACCGGCGGTCCAAGATGGACACACCAATTCGCGCCATCGCCAGACGTTGATGCGAGCAACAATTCTCTCTTCAAGGCGACATGCTTCGACGTTTCTCTGCGGAGTCGCCCTTCCGGCACAGCAGGTGGCCGGAACCAGCGTGCACGGTCTCGGCCAACTTCCACATCTGGCACAGTCATCGCCTTGCATGATATTAGTGATGGTGCTACTTCGATGGCAACGACCCATCGGCTACAAGATGCCGTCCACCACAAACATAAAAAGAAAAAAGACTCCACCTTGTTCCTGGCATGCAGGGCGGATGGATTGGTGCGTAGGCGCAATCAGCGAGCTTTGCGCCGCCTTCCATGCTCGCAACTGAACCGTACGCACACGCCGGATCCGCCACTGGTTCCCAAGGATGACTTCGTGGAGATGCCACGGATCATGCCCCTTCCATCACCACCAGAACCAAACCACAGCCAAGGCACCACTAACAAAGATGTTGAATGTTATATTTGCACGAATGAAAAAAACAAGCACTGCACGAAGTACAACAAATGGTTAAGTAGAGACTTCGGCAACAGCATCACCTCCAACAGTCCAAGGTGAACCAGTGTGACCCCAAATCTCCACAGCTGAACCGGCTTGAGGACCAGCCCATTCTTGAGGCGGTCACCCATTAGACTGGACTTATAACGCTGTTCATACGTTCAAAAAGTCAAACACTTCTGTATTATAACCTGTTGTTGTTTATTGTTCCAGATATCGTCTGACCGGACCAATGTTCAAGTTTTTTTTTCTCTCGCATCCAAGTTTTGTTATGGTACAACCTTGTTAGTGTGACGCACCCGACATCGCCCCATGTAAATAGTTACGTCATATACACACGCTGTACACAACACACACACACACTCTTAGATGCACTCACGACACAATTATATTTATAACCACGTAGGCACATATCTTTGTAAAAAGGGGGGATGTCATGATATTCAAACACACACATCATGATAGACACACCAACAGACAAATCAGAACACACAACACCACAACCAATGACAGAAAGATATAAAAGCACAGACACGACCCCCGGTGGTCAGTATTAGCTGCAGAGGAGGACCAGGACACATCTGCTACCAAACACACTCAGGGAGACAGCACGTGCAGAGTATCCAGAACGAACTGTATTATAAGAGTTAAAATAAAATAGAGTTGTACCACATACAACTGTGTTGGCTCATCTGTGCACCAGAGCACCCAACACCACAGGATTCACTCACTTTGAAATGAACAAATACAGTGTCTGTTCCAGTAATGAGTCAGGCTGCAGTGTGAGTGAACACATCATTGGATCCAATGTAGAATCATAGATCCCAGAGAGTGCAGAAGGAGGCCATTCGGCCCCTCAAGTCTGCACCGACCCTCTGAAAGATCACCCTACGTATGCCAATCCCCCATCCTATCCCCGTAACCGCACCCAGGGACAATTTAGCGCAGCCAATCCACCTAACATCTTTGGACTGTGGGCGGAAACCAGAACACCTGGAGGAAATCTATGCAGACACAGGAAGAGTGTAAACTCCACACAGACAGTGACCCAAGGTCGGAATTGAACCCAGGTATCTGGCACTGTGAGAAAACAGTGCTAACCACTGTGCCACCCCATTACTCTGTCAATGTTACTATTAGTCAATAACCTGCCTGTTATTCCAATCCTGGTGTGTGTTTCTCTGTCACTGTTATTATTAAACATAATATCCGCACTGTGTCAAAATCGGAACACGTTTTGCTTCTCATTGCGACTTGAAAATTCAGTACTTCTGGCTTTGTTGAATGAATATTTGAGGCCGAGTGGAAATCAAATATAAGAGCCGTGTAATGTAGGAGATTCAGGTGATATTCAGTACAGTCACCAGAGTTCCTATTGGCCATCGGCGGCTCTCCGTTTTGAGCGGCGAGCTGCCTGGTGGCGAGTTGACCTGAGGATCACCACACCTCAGGCGAGGGGTTAAATTGAGAAGACAGGCCCTTCATGAATAACCTCAGCTGATGTGAGAATTGATCATGCCCTATTGACCTTGCTCCCCTTCAAGAACCAGCTGTCAAGCCAACTGAGCTAAACCGGATGCCAAAATGTTGAACTCAGAGCCAGCCAGAAGTCGAACCTGGAATCTCCTGATTCGTAGTCAGACGCGTTATCCATTGCGCCACTGGCCCATAGTGGTGAATTGCTTTTGATATTTTTCTTTGATGAAGACCAGTTACGAGATTGAGGTAATATTCAGCAACAGACTAAACCTGAAGCAGGTGATGTTTCTGCCGGTTTCAAACTGGGGACCTTTCACCTGTGAGGCGAATGTGATAACCACTACACTACAGACACAGCTGGCAATGTGGCAGCCAATGGACCAGTGAGACGTTCATCTGAACTGTCTTGTTGCAGCAGGGGCTGATTTAGCACAGTGGGCTAAATAGCTGGCTTGCAATACAGAACAATGCCAGCAGCGCAGGTTCAATTCCTGTACCGGCCTCCCTGAACAGGTGCTGGAATGTGGCGACTAGGGGCTTTTCACGGTAACTTCACTGAAGCCTACTTGTGACAATAAGTGATTATTATTCTCATGGTTCGGCTGAGAGGCCGTGTCATTTCTCACAAGAAGACGTCTGTTTCTTGAAAACCGATGCCTCAACTTACAAGACCAGAAGAAATAGAACTTATATTGAACTTCAGCATTTGTTCAGCAAATATCTAACAGAACAATGCTTTCTCTTCAATTAATAATGCATCATTCTGATCTTCCTACAGAAAAAAATCATCCAACTTTACTCAATATTTGTTTCATTATTCAATGTTTAACATCAGTATTTTTATTTATTATATGTCTTCATTTTGAATTGAATAACTCTGAAATATACACCATTGAATTGCAAACATAACTGAGCAACAAAGGAAACTTGTTAAGTGGGTAATACAAAGCCAATGGTGCTTTGTTGAGTTTGACCAGTCAGCTTTTAAACAAAGTCAAATATCGTCACATGGAAGTGAATTGAGAATTATGCGTTGCTTATATTTGACCCATCTGTGGTTTGGTGTGAAACATTCTGCAGCCTAAATACTGTCCATGTATAAGAAAGGAGGGGTGACAGCAAATCCTCACTCAGCCTGGATTTCCTCATCTCCCTGAGTGGCTGTTCCTGTTTCTCCATCAAGAAGACTTTTTTTCAACAAGCTGGTTCAGTTACTTCTCTGGATTGCCTCTAATTCAGTTATTGATTTGTTTGTGTCTGTCTATATGAGCACACATTACCATTAGATATATTTGAATGGTGATTAACAAGTTAATCTGTGTCTACAGAGCCATTAAATTCTTTTGTGAACTGAGCAAACTGCCAAGATCCGCACTTCGTTTTTTCATGTATGGAACGATCTGTCTGGACGTACACAGAGCAAGACTTTTCATTGTACCTCAGCACACGTGACAATAAATCAATTCCAATCGAAGAGACAGTTTCTTACTCATCTTCAGATTGAACAATGAGCCGCCTTAAAATTATTCATTCATGGGAGGTGGGCGTCACTGGCTGGGCCAGCATTTACTGCTCATTCCAATTGCCCTTGAACTGCGTGTCTTGTGAGGCTATTTCAGAGGGCACTTACAAATCAACCACAACATTGCTGTGGATCTGGAGTCACGTGTAGGTCAGGCCATGGAAGGAGAGCAGATTTCCTGAAGGACATTCGTGAACCAGACAGGTTTTTAGAACAATCCACAATGTCATCATTAGACTTTTAATTTGAGACTTTTATTCAATTTCAATATCTGTCGTAGCCAGATTCAATCCCAGATCATTAAACTGGGTCTCTGGATTACTGGCCCAGTAACAATACCATTATGCCACTGCATCGCCCATATAGTCTTGGCAGAAGGTGATGTCTTGTAACTTCTCAAAATTATAAAGTAAAGTAATTAATTTGTTTAAACAAATTCTGATAGCTCTGCAGTTTCTGGAAACATTTTGGTTGAAAGTGTTATTTTTAAAATAAAGATCTAGTCTTTACAATATAATCACCTAATACACTAATGATAATCAATGTTCACTACTGAATAATCATTAATTTATTTATTTTTTTGCTGTGAAATCAATACATAGTTAATATAGAAAAGGTACGGAAGGTGAAATGGCTGCAGGAAGCTACATGTTGGAGGTATAAAAGGGCTTCCTTGACCTTGTTACTAATGACAGTGAATACACTATGAAAATAACAATTTTAAAACTAAATGTGATTACACATGCGTACTTACAGCTTCCTACATTACAACAGTGAATATGTTTCAAGAGTACTCCATTGGCTTTAAAACATTTTAGGAGGTCCAGTGGTAATGAGAGGTTTTATAGAAATGTTAATTTGTTCTAATTGTCCATAAACTAGAATATATTACACTCGGTAACCTCTCCAGAATCATTAATAAAGATTGAGTCTTAATTTTGTGCCAGAACCACGTCATTGACACCATTTTGAATACTCTGTGAAACTCCAGACACACCATATGCACAATTATTTGTTGTAAAACACAGCGAGTTGTTGTGATTTGGAATGCACTGTCTCAATGGTGCTGGAACCTCATTGGACTGTAACTTCCAAAGGGGAATTTGATGCATTCTCAAAACAACATAGTCGAACTATGGGATTAAATGGGTCGCTGTACAGAGAGCTGGCATGGGAAAATGGGCCAAATAGACTCCTCTATACTCTAGGAGCCTTGTGTACATGTAAAACGAGGAGTAACAACCTGCAACTTGCTGCCTTTGAGCGTAGGAGATGCAGAGATGACAGAAGAATTTCAATAGGAAATTGGACAGACAAGGAAATAAACCTGCACAGATTTGGGGATAGAACGGGGCAATGGGCAGACTGGCTTACTCCACTGGGAGCCGACACGGTCCCAAAGGGCTGAATGGCCCCATTCCCCACCCTCCAGATGCTGTGATCTCAGGGGAGAAATTCAGCTGCTCCAGTCACTCCAACTAACTGGAGTCCCTCATCTCTGGTGCCATTCTAGCACAATGGATAGCACTGTTGCTTCACAGCACCAGGGTCCCACATTCGATTCCCAGTTTGGGTCACTGTCTCTGCGGATTCTGCACGTTTTCTCCGTGTCTGCGTGGGTTTCCTCCGGGTGCTCCAGTTTCCTTCCGCAAGTCTCGAAAGATGTGCTTGTTAGGTGAATTGGACATTCTGAATTCTCCCTCGGTGTACCCGAAAAGGCACCAGATTGTGGCGACTAGGGGATTTTCACAGGGACTTCATTGTAGTGTTAATATAAGCCTACTTGTGACAATAATAAAGATCATTATTATTGTAAATTTTCTCTCCACCCTCTCTAAGAACTTCACATCTCTCCTAAAGTGTGGGGCCCATATATAGGCTTCCATTCTAGAGGGATAGAATTGAAAAGCACGGTGGAAATGTCCAACTTGTTTAGAACCAGGGTTAGACTACACTGGGACCACTGTCAACATTGGTGATCTCCATTTCGAAAAAGTAAATAGAGGCACTGGATAAAGTGCAACAAAGATTCATAATATACAGAACTGAGAGCATTTAACACTCAGGAAAGGCTGGGGCTGCTTTTTCCTGGCAAAGAGAAGACTGATGGGTGACCTGATGGAAATCTTTAAGATTATGAAGGGATTCAATAATCCAACAGGAATTTCAGTAGAAACCTCATTACCCAGCGAGTGGTGAGAATGTGGAACTCACTCCACAGCGAGTGGGTGAGGTGAACAGCATGAATCCATTGAACGTAATGCTAGATACATACATGAGGGAGGAAAAATAGGAGATGCTGATGGGGGAGATGTAGAGGGGTGGGTGGAGGATCGTGTGGAGCATAAATACTGACATAGACCATGGCTAACCTCAGCCGGTATGGGAATTTAACCTGTGCTGTTGGTGTCACTCAGCAGAACCAGCCATCCAGCCAACTGAACTAACCGATCCCTGTGTAAATCAGTAATAATTCCTTAAATATCAGTGATTGCCTGTCTCCGACGACACTATTTAACGTAGTTTCCCAGTGCACCTCAGACAACTTGCCCCTCATACCCTGATAGTTGTCTTCTGTGAGGAAACACCATGATAAATTAAACAAAGAACCATCTAATCACCATAGCCCATCTTCATGACAATGTGGCATGATTTTGAGGTTTCCAAACAGAAATGGTAATGAAACATTTTCTAACCTCCGAACACCCTTTTACTCTTTGATCCTTGTGAAATGTGAAACCAGAGATTCGCAAGAAGGCTCAGAGAGAATCAGACCACTGGAGACGAAGTTGTGAGACCGACCAGTCCAGCACAAAGAAATCCTCTGACCATCCCCATTGACCAACAGAATTAACAAAATGCAGTCCTGGATGTAATTGAGAACAGAAACAATAACAGCAGAATCCAATCCCTATAATCAGTTGTGAATTTGTCTCAGAAAGTGCCATGAATTACTAGATCTCTTCGCACATTGAGGGCAGGTGAACGGCCTCTCCCCAGTATGAACTCCCTGGTGTGACTGCAGATGGCATAACTAAGTCTGTTGCGCAACTAGACGTGAACGGGTGTGATATAATCGGGATTATGGAGACATGGCTGCAGGGTGACCAGGGATGGGAATTGAATATATTCCGTATTTAGGAAGGACAGACAAAAAGGAAAAGGCAGTGGAGTGGCAGTGCTGGTTAAAGAGGAAATTAATGCAATAGTGAGGAAGGATATTAGCTCCGACAATGTGGAATCTGTATGGGTAGAGCGGAGAAACACCAAGGGGCAAAATAATTAGTGGGCATCGTATATAGATCCCAAACTGCAGTGGTGATGTTGGGAATGGCATAAAACAGGAAATTAGGCTGATTGTAAATGTTTCTATAAGTATGTGAAAAGAAAAAGATTGGTGAACACAAATGTAGGTTCCTTAAAGTCAGAAACAGGGGAATGTATAATAGGGGACAAAGAAATGGCTGAGCAAATAAATACATACTTTGGTTCTGTCTTCACAAATGAGGGCACAAATCAGACACCAGAAGTGTTGGGGAACACAGGATTTAGTGAGAGGGAGGAACTGAAGGAGATCAATATTAGTAGAGAAATGGTGTTGGGGAAATTGATGGGATTGAAGGCTGATAAATCCCCAGAGCCTGATAATTGCATCACTAAATACTTAAAGAAATGGCTCTAGAAATAGTGGATGCATTGGTGGTCATTTTCCAGGATTCTATAGACTCTGGAACAGTTCCTGCAGATTGGAGTGTGGTTTATGTAATTCCACTATTTAAAAAGCGAGACAGAGAGAAAACAGGGAATTATAGACCAGTAAGCCTGACATCGGCAAGAGGAAAAATCTAGAATCCATTCCCAAAGATTTTATAGCAAAGCACTTATAATAATAATCTTTACTGCCATAAGTAGGCTTACATTAACACTGCAATGAAGTTCCTGTGAAAAGCCCTGAATCGTCACACTCCGGCGCCTGTTCGAGTACACAGCGGGAGAATTCAGAATGTCCAGATTATCTAACAGCACGTCTTTTGGGACTTGTGGGAGGAAACCGGAGGGGCCAGAGGAACCCACAAAGACACGGGGAACATGTAGACTCTGCACAGACAGTGACCCAAGCCAGGAATTGAACCCGGGTCTCTGCCGCTGTAAAGCAACAGTGCTACCGTGCAGCCCTAGAAAACTTAGAAAACAGTGGCAGGATTGGACAGACTCAGGATTGGACAGAAACCATGCTTGACAAATCTACTGGAATTCTTTGAGGGTATAACTGGTAGAGTTGACGAGGGAGAGCCAGTGCATGTGGCATATTTGGACTTTCAGATGGCTTTTGACCAAAGTCCCGCATAAGAGATTAGTGTGTAAAATAAAAGCACATCGGATTAGGGGTAGTGTATTGAGATGGATAAAAAACTGGTTGGCAGGCAGGAAACAAAGAGTAGGAATTAATGATCTTTTTCAAATTGGCAGGCAGTGATTAGTGGGGTACCGCAGGGATCGGTGCTCGGACCCCAGATATTCACAAGATATATTAATGATTTTTTAAAAAAATGAAAGTACCCAATTCTTTTTTACTAATTAAGGGGCAATTTAGTGTGGCCAATTCATCGACCCTGCACATCTTTGGGTTATGGGGGTGAGACCCACGGAGACACAGGAAGAACTTGTCTCCACACAGACAGTGATCCGGGGTAGGATTGAACACTGATCCTCAGTGCCATGAGGCAGCAGTGCTAACCACTGTGCTACCCTATATATTAACTATTTAGATAAGGTAACAAAATGAGAAGGCAGATTATTATCTGAACGACCATAGATTGGGAGAGGGGGAATGTGCAACGAGACCTGGGTATCCTCGTACACCAGCCACTGAAGGTAAGCATGCAGCTACAGCAGGCGGTAAAGAAGGCAAATGGTATGCTAGCCTTCACTGCGAGCGGATTCGAGTACAGGAGCAGGAATATCTTGCTATAATTATACAGGGCCTTGGCGAGGCCGTGCCTCGAATATTGTGTGCAGTTTTGGTCTCCTTATCTGAGGAAGGATGTTCTTGCTCCAGAGGGAGTGCAGCAACGATTTACCAGACTGATTCCTGGGATGGTGGGACTGACGTATGAGAGAGTGAATCAGTTAGGATTGTATTCGCTGGAGTTCAGAAGAATGGGGGATCTCATAGAAACCTATAATATTCCAACAGGACTTGACAGGGTAGATGCAGGAAAGATTTTCCTGATGGTGGGAGTGTACAGAACGAGAGGTCGCAGTCTAAGGATACGGGATATACCATTTAGGACAGAGATGAAGAGAGATTTCTTCAACCAGAGAGTGGTGAGCCTGTGGAATTTGTTACCACAGAAATAGTTGAGGCCAATACATTGAATGTTTTCAAGAAGCAGTTAGATATAGCACTTAGGGCGAAGGGGATCAAAGGATATGGAGGGGAAAGCGGGATTAGGCTATTGAGTTGGATGATAAGCCATGATCATAACGAATGGCAGAGCAGGCGCGAAGGGCAAAATGGTCTCTTCCTGTTCCTATTTTCTATGTTTCTATGTAATCCTTTCCCACACTAAGAGCAGGTGAACGGCCTCTCCCCAGTGTGAACTCGCTGGTGTGTCTGCAGACTGGATAACTGAGTGAATCCCTTCCCACACGGAGAGCAGGTGAATGGCTTCTCCCCAGTGTGAACTCGGTGGTGTCTCCGCAGGTTGGATGAATGAATGAATCCCTTCCCACACTGAGAGCAAGTGAATGGCCTCTCCCCAGTGTGAACTCGCTGATGTCTCTGCAGACTGGATAACCAAGTGAATCCCTTCCCACACTGAGAGCAGGTGAATGGTCGCCCCCAGTGTGAATTCGCTGATGTCTCAGCAGGTTGGATGAATGAATGAATCCCTTCCCACACCGAGAGCAGGTGAATGGCCTCTCCCCAGTGTGAACTCGCTGGTGTGTCTGCAGACTGGATAACTGAGTGAATCCCTTGCCGCACTGAGAGCAGGTGAACGGTCTCTCCCCAGTGTGAACTCGCTGATGTCTCAGCAGGGTGGATGAATCAATGAATCCCTTCCCACACTGAGAGCAGGTGAATGGCCTCTCCCCTGTGTGAACTCGCTGGTGTCTCAGCAGGGTGGATAAATCAATGAATCCCTTCCCACACTGAGAGCAAGTGAATGGCCTCACCACAGTGTGAACTCGCTGGTGTCTCTGCAGGGTGGATAACTGCGCGAATCCCTTCCCACACTTAAGAGCAGGTGAACGGTCTCTCCCCAATGTGAATTTGCTGATGTTTACACAGGTTGAATGAATCAATGAATCCCTTCCCACACTGAGCGCAGGTGAACGGTCTCTCCCCAGTGTGAACTCGCTGATGTCTCCGCAGGGTGGATGAATCAATGAATCCCTTCCCGCACCGAGAGCAGGTGAATGGCCTCTCCCCAGTGTGAACCCGCTGGTGTGTCTGCAGGCTGGATAACTGAGTGAATCCCTTGCCACACTGAGAGCAGGTGAACGGTCTTTCCCCAGTGTGAACTCGCTGATGTCTCAGCAAGGTGGATGAATCAATGAATCCCTTCCCACACTGAGAGCAGGTGAATGGCTTCTCCCCAGTGTGAACTCGCTGGTGTCTCAGCAGGGTGGATGAATCAATGAATCCTTTCCCACACTGAGAGCAGGTGAACAACCTCTCCCCAGTGTGACTGCGTCGATGAGTCTCCAGCTCTGATGGGACTCTGTATCCCTTCCCAGAGTCCCCGCATATCAACGGTTTCTCCATGTTTTGGGTCTCCTTGTGTCTCTCCAGGTTGGACAATCAGTGGAAGCCTTGTCTACACACAGAACGTGTGCACTTTCTCTCCTCACTGTGAATGGTGTGATGTTGTTTTCAGGCTGTGTAACTGGTTTAAGCTCTTTCAACAGTCAGTTCACTGGAACACTCTCACTCGGGTGTCTGTTGTGTGGGTCTCGGTGCTTTTCCAGTCACACTCACGTTTAAAATCTTTTGAAGCCAACAGATCGGACAAACATTTCTCCTTCTCGCTGATGATATTCAGAGCCCAATGATATTCAGATCAGAAGGAATCGAGTGAGTTTGCAACATCGAGATGTGATGTTTGAGATTTCTGTCTGCAATTCCTCCTCTTCCAATATCCTTTAAAAACAATTTACAGAAGTCATCAGTTAGTACAGGATAGAAATTCAGAACAGACATTTCTAGTTCCTCTCTCATTCTCCAAAAGCTGTAAATCTCCATCCCACACAATCTCCCTCCATTCTCACTCTGCTGTATCTAATATTCACCCTCCCAACTCTCCTGGAGGTGCTGATTCATGTTGATTGACAGATCCAAGCTCAGCTCACTGCTTCCTGACCAGGCGGCAGAGTATAATAGCAGCAAGAGTAGGCCATTCGGCCACCGAGTCTGCTCAACATTTCAATGCGATCCTTGGCCGTTCTACTTCTGCACCATTTTTCCACAAGTTCCCCATATCCCTCGAAATCTTCAGTATCTAGAAACCTGTCAACATTTGTCTTGAACATACCTGATGACTGAGGCTGCACATTCCTCTGGGGTAGAGAATTTCAAAGCTTCACCAGATCCTCGAGTGAAGAAATCCCCCCTCATCTCACTTTTCTCTCTATTTTCCTACCTGTTCCCCATAACCCTCAACTCCTTTGGCAATAGAATATCTGTCAACCTGGTGCTTCAATATATTCAATGACCCCCAGATACAACTGGTCCCTGTGGAAGAGAAATCCAAAGACTAACAACGCTCTGAGGGCATGAGGTCCTGCAGCAGGAGTTCAGGGAGCTAGGCAGAAAGTTAAAAGACAGGACCTCTAGGGTTGTAATCTCGGGATTACTCCCTGTGCCACGTGCCAGTGAGGCTAGAAATAGGAAGATAGAGCAGCTAAACACGTGGCTAAACAGCTGGTGTAGGAGGGAGGGTTTCCGTTATCTGGACCACTGGGAGCTCTTCCGGGGCAGGTGTGACCTATATAAGGACGAGTTGCATTTAAACCGGAGAGGCATAAATATCCTGGCCGCGAGGTTTGCTAGTGTCACACGGGAGGGTTTAAACTAGTATGGCAGGGGGGTGGGCACGGGAGCAATAGGTCAGAAGGTGAGAGCACTGAGGGAGAACTAGGGAATAGGGACAGTGGGGCTCTGAGGCAGAGCAGACAGGGAGAAGTTACTGAACACAGCGGGTCTGGTGGCCTGAAGTGCATATGTTTTAATGCAAGAAGTATTACGGGTAAGGCAGATGAACTTAGAGCTTGGATTAGTACTTGGAACTATGATGTTGTTGCCATTACAGAGAACTGGTTGAGGGAAGGGCAGGATTGGCAGCTAAACGTTCCAGGATTTAGATGTTTCAGGCGGGATAGAGGGGATGTAAAAGGGGAGGCGGAGTTGCGCTACTGGTTAGGGAGAATATCACAGCTGTACTGCGGGAGGAGACCTCAGGGGGCAGTGAGGCTATATGGGTAGAGATCAGGAATAAGAAGGGTGCAGTCACAATGTTGGGGGTTTACTACAGGCCTCCCAACAGCCAGCGGGAGATAGAGGAGCAGATAGGTAGACAGATTTTGGAAAAGAGTAAAAACAACAGGGTTGTGGTCATGGGAGACTTCAACTTCCCCAATATTGACTGGGACTCACTTAGTGCCAGGGGCTTAGACGGGGCGGAGTTTGTAAGGAGCATCCAGGAGGGCTTCTTAAAACAATATGTAGACAGTCCAACTAGGGAAGGGGTGGTACTGGACCTGGTATTGGGGAATGAGCCCGGCCAGGTGGTAGATGTTTCAGTAGGGGAGCATTTCGGGAACAGTGACCACAATTCAGTAAGTTTTAAAGTACTGGTGGACAAGGATAAGAGTGGTCCTAGGATGAATGTGCTAAATTGGGGGAAGGCTAATTATAACAATATTAGGCGGGAACTGAAGAACATAGATTGGGGGCAGATGTTTGAGGGCAAATCAACATCTGACATGTGGGAGGCTTTCAAGTGTCAGTTGAAAGCAATTCAGGACCGGCATGTTCCTGTGAGGAAGAAGGATAAATACGGCAATTTTCGGGAACCTTGGATAACGAGAGCTATTGTAGGCCTCGTCAAAAAGAAAAAGGAGGCATTTGTCAGGGCTAAAAGGCTGGGAACAGACGAAGCCTGCGTGGAATATAAGGAAAGTAGGAAGGAACTTAAGCAAGGAGCCAGGAGGGCTAGAAGGGGACACGAAAAGTCATTGGCAAATAGGGTTAAGGAAAATCCCAAGGCTTTTTACACGTACATAAAAAGCAAGAGGGTAGCCAGGGAAAGGGTTGGCCCACTTAAGGATAGGCAAGGGAATCTATGTGTGGAGCCAGAGGAAATGGGCGAGGTACTAAATGAATACTTTGCATCAGTATTCACCAAAGAGAAGAAATTGGTAGATGTTGAGTCTGGAGAAGGGTGTGTAGATAGCCTGGGTCACATTGAGATCCAAAAAGACAAGGTGTTGGGTGTCTTAAAAAATATTAAGGTAGATAAGTCCCCAGGGCCTGATGGGATCTACCCCAGAATACTGAAGGAGGCTGGAGAGGAAATTGCTGAGGCCTTGACAGAAATCTTTGGATCCTCACTGTCTTCAGGGGATGTCCCGGAGGACTGGAGAATAGCCAATGTTGTTCCTCTGTTTAAGAAGGGTAGCAAGGATAATCCAGGGAACTACAGGCTGGTGAGCCTTACTTCAGTGGTCGGGAA
Source organism: Scyliorhinus torazame (assembly GCF_047496885.1). Lineage (NCBI taxonomy): Eukaryota > Metazoa > Chordata > Chondrichthyes > Carcharhiniformes > Scyliorhinidae > Scyliorhinus > Scyliorhinus torazame. Next base: position 71,868,058 of record NC_092711.1, on the reverse strand, counting down.
ATTACTGGAGAGAATTCTTCGAGACTGAATCTACTCCCATTTGGAAGCAAATGGACGTATTAGTGAGAGGCAGCATGGTTTTGAGATGGGGAGGTCGTGTCTCACTAACTTGAAAGAGTTTTTCGAGGAGGTCACTAAGATGATTGATGCAGGTAGGGCAGTGGATGTTGTCTATATGGACTTCAGTAAGGCCTTTGACAAGGTCCCTCATGGTAGACTAGTACAAAAGGTGAAGTCACACTGGATCAGGGGTGAGCTGGCAAGGTGGATACAGTACTGGCTAGGTCATAGAAGGCAGAGAGTAGCAATGGAAGGATGCTTTTCTAATTGGAGGGCTGTGACCAGTGGTGTTCCACAGGGATCAGTGCTGGGACCTTTGCTGTTTGTAGTATATATAAATGATTTGGAGGAAAATGTAACTGGTCTGATTAGTAAGTTTGCAGACGACACAAAGGTTGGTGGAATTGGGATAGCGATGAGGACTGTCAGAGGATACAGCAGGATTTAGATTGTTTGGAAACTTGGGCGGAGAGATGGCAGATGGAGTTTAATCTGGACAAATGTGAGGTCATTTTGGAAGGTCTAATGCAGGTAGGGAATATACAGTGAATGGTAGAACCCTCAAGAGTATTGAAAGTCAAAGAGATCTAGGAGTACAGGTCCACAGGTCACTGAAAGGGGCAACACAGGTGGAGAAGGTAGTCAAGAAGGCCTACGGCATGCTTGCCTTCATTGGTCGGGGCATTGAGTATAAGAATTGGCAAGTCATGTTGCAGCTGTATAGAACCTTAGTTAGGCCACACTTGGAGTATAGTGTTCAATACTGGTCGCCACACTACCAGAAGGATGTGGAGGCTTTAGAGAGGGTGCAGAAGAGATTTACCAGAATGTTGCCTGGTAGGGAGGGCATTAGCTATGAGGAGCGGTTGAATAAACTCGGTTTGTTCTCACTGGAACGAAGGAGGTTGAGGGGCGACCTGATAGAGGTCTACAAAATTATGAGGGGCATAGACAGAGTGGATAGTCAGAGGCTTTTCCCCGGGGTAGAGGGGTCAATTACTAGGGGGCATAGGTTTAAGGTGAGAGGGGCAAGGTTTAGAGTAGATGTACGAGGCAAGTTTTTTACGCAGAGGGTAGTGGGTGCCTGGAACTCGCTACCGGAGGAGGCGGTGGAAGCAGGGACGATAGTGACATTTTTTTTTTTAATTTATTTTTTTTAATTAAATATTTTATTGAAAGTTTTTGGCCAACCAACACAGTACATTGTGCATCCTTTACACAATATTATAACAACACAAATAACAATGACCTATTTTATAAACAAAACATGAATAAATAATAAATAACAAAAATGAAAACTAGCCCTAATTGGCAACTGCCTTGTCACAAGTAACACTCTCCAAAAATATAATTTAACAGTCCAATATATAATTATCTGTAGCAACGACCTATACATACTATACAGTATATATTAACAACCCTGAGAGTCCTTCTGGTTCCTCCTCCCCCCCCCCCCCCCTCCCCCCCCCCCCCCCCCGATCCTGGGCTGCTGCTGCTGCCTTCTTTTTCCCATTCCGTCTATCTTTCTGCGAGGTATTCGACGAACGGTTGCCACCGCCTGGTGAACCCTTGAGCCGACCCCCTTAGGACGAACTTAATCCGCTCTAGCTTTATAAACCCCGCCATGTCATTTATCCAGGTCTCCACCCCCGGGGGCTTGGCTTCTTTCCACATTAGCAATATCCTGCGCCGGGCTACTAGGGACGCAAAGGCCAAAACATCGGCCTCTCTCGCCTCCTGCACTCCCGGCTCTTGTGCAACCCCAAATATAGCCAACCCCCAGCTTGGTTCGACCCGGACTCCTACTACTTTTGAAAGCACCTTTGTCACCCCCATCCAAAACCCCTGTAGTGCCGGGCATGACCAAAACATATGGGTATGATTCGCTGGGCTTCTCGAGCACCTCGCACACCTATCCTCCACCCCAAAAAATTTACTGAGCCGTGCTCCAGTCATATGTGCCCTGTGTAATACCTTAAACTGAATCAGGCTTAGCCTGGCACACAAGGACGATGAGTTTACCCTGCTTAGGGCATCTGCCCACAGCCCCTCCTCGATCTCCTCCCCCAGCTCTTCTTCCCATTTCCCTTTTAGTTCATCTACCATAGTCTCCCCTTCGTCCCTCATTTCCCTATATATATCTGACACCTTACCATCCCCCACCCATGTCTTTGAGATCACTCTGTCCTGCACCTCTTGTGTCGGGAGCTGCGGGAATTCCCTCACCTGTTGCCTCGCAAAAGCCCTCAGTTGCATATACCTGAATGCATTCCCTTGGGGCAACCCATATTTCTCGGTCAGCGCTCCCAGACTCGCGAACTTCCCATCCACAAACAGATCTTTCAGTTGCGTTATTCCTGCTCTTTGCCACATTCCATATCCCCCATCCATTCCCCCCGGGGCAAACCTATGGTTGTTTCTTATCGGGGACCCCGCCCAAGGCTCCAGTCTTTCCCCTATGCCGTCTCCACTGTCCCCAAATCTTCAGTGTAGCCACCACCACCGGGCTTGTGGTGTAGTTCCTCGGTGAGAACGGCAATGGGGCTGTCACCATAGCCTGTAGGCTAGTCCCCCTACAGGACGCCCTCTCTAATCTCTTCCACGCCGCTCCCTCCTCCTCTCCCATCCACTTACTCACCATTGAAATATTAGCGGCCCAATAATACTCACTTAGGCTCGGTAGTGCCAGCCCCCCCTATCCCTGCTACGCTGTAAGAATCCCTTCCTCACTCTCGGGGTCTTCCCGGCCCACACAAAACCCATGATGCTCTTTTCAATCCTTTTAAAAAAAGCCTTCGTGATCACCACCGGGAGGCACTGAAACACAAAGAGGAATCTCGGGAGGACCACCATCTTAACCGCCTGCACCCTCCCTGCCATTGACAGGGATACCATATCCCATCTCTTGAAATCCTCCTCCATCTGTTCCACCAACCGCGTTAAATTTAACCTATGCAATGTGCCCCAATTCTTAGCTATCTGGATCCCCAGGTAACAAAAGTCCCTTGTTACCTTCCTCAACGGTAGGTCCTCTATTTCTCTACTCTGCTCCCCTGGATGCACCACAAACAACTCACTTTTCCCCATGTTCAATTTATACCCTGAAAAATCCCCAAACTCCCCAAGTATCCGCATTATTTCTGGCATCCCCTCCGCCGGGTCCGCCATGTATAGTAGCAAATCGTCCGCATACAAAGATACCCGGTGCTCTTCTCCTCCCCTAAGTACTCCCCTCCACTTCTTGGAACCCCTCAACGCTATCGCCAGGGGCTCAATCGCCAGTGCAAACAATAATGGGGACAGAGGGCATCCCTGCCTTGTCCCTCTATGGAGCCGTAAATATGCAGATCCCCGTCCATTCGTGACCACGCTCGCCACTGGGGCCCTATACAACAGCTGCACCCATCTAACATAGCCCTCTCCAAAACCAAATCTCCTCAACACCTCCCACAAATAATCCCACTCCACCAAATGCTTTCTCGGCATCCATCGCCACTACTATCTCCGTTTCTCCCTCTGGTGGGGCCATCATCATTACCCCTAACAACCTCCGTATATTCGTGTTCAGCTGTCTCCCCTTCACAAACCCAGTTTGGTCCTCGTGGACCACCCCCAGGACACATTCCTCTATTCTCATTGCCATTACCTTGGCCAGGACCTTGGCATCTACATTTAGGAGGGAAATAGGTCTATAGGACCCGCATTGTAGTGGGTCCTTTTCCTTCTTTAAGAGAAGCGATATCGTTGCTTCAGACATAGTCGGGGGCAGTTGTCCCCTTTCCTTTGCCTCATTAAAGGTCCTCGCCAGTACCGGGGCGAGCAAGTCTACATATTTTCTATAGAATTCGACTGGGAATCCATCCGGTCCCGGGGCCTTTCCCGCCTGCATGCTCCTAATTCCTTTCACCACTTCTTCTACCTCGATCTGTGCTCCCAGTCCCACCCTTTCCTGCTCTTCCACCTTGGGAAATTCCAGCCGATCCAAGAAGCCCATCATTCTCTCCCTCCCATCCGGGGGTTGAGCTTCATATAATTTTTTATAAAATGTCTTGAACACTCCATTCCCTCTCTCCGCTCCCCGCTCCATCTCTCCTTCCTCATCCCTCACTCCCCCTATTTCCCTCGCTGCTCCCCTTTTCCTCAATTGGTGTGCCAGCAACCTGCTCGCCTTCTCCCCATATTCGTACTGTACACCCTGTGCCTTCCTCCATTGTGCCTCTGCAGTGCCTGTAGTCAGCAAGTCAAATTCTACATGTAGCCTTTGCCTTTCCCTGTACAGTCCCTCCTCCGGTGCTTCCGCATATTGTCTGTCCACCCTCAAAAGTTCTTGCAGCAACCGCTCCCGTTCCTTACTCTCCTGCTTCCCTTTATGTGCCCTTATTGATATCAGCTCCCCTCTAACCACCGCCTTCAACGCCTCCCAGACCACTCCCACCTGGACCTCCCCATTATCATTGAGTTCCAAGTACTTTTCAATGCACCCCCTCACCCTTAGACACCCCCCCTCATCTGCCATTAGTCCCATGTCCATTCTCCAGGGTGGGCGCCCTCCTGTTTCCTCCCCTATCTCCAAGTCCACCCAGTGTGGAGCGTGATCCGAAATGGCTATAGCCGTATACTCCGTTCCCCTCATCTTCGGGATCAATGCCCTACCCAGCACAAAAAAGTCTATTCGCGAGTAGACTTTATGGACATAGGAGAAAAACGAGAACTCCTTACTCCTAGGTCTGCTAAATCTCCACGGGTCTACACCTCCCATCTGCTCCATAAAATCTTTAAGTACCTTGGCTGCTGCCGGCCTCCTTCCAGTCCTGGACTTCGACCTATCCAGCCCTGGTTCCAACACCGTATTAAAATCTCCCCCCATTATCAGCTTTCCCATCTCTAGGTCCGGAATGCGTCCTAGCATCCGCCTCATAAAATTGGCATCATCCCAGTTCGGGGCATATACGTTTACCAAAACCACCGTCTCCCCCTGTAGTTTGCCACTCACCATCACGTATCTGCCCCCGTTATCCACCACTATAGTCTTTGCCTCGAACATTACCCGCTTCCCCACTAATATAGCCACCCCCCTGTTTTTCGCATCTAGCCCAGAATGGAACACCTGCCCCACCCATCCTTTGCGTAGCCTAACCTGGTCTATCAGTTTCAGGTGCGTTTCCTGTAACATAACCACATCTGCCTTAAGTTTCTTAAGGTGTGCGAGTACCCGTGCCCTCTTTATCGGCCCGTTCAGCCCTCTCACGTTCCACGTGATCAGCCGAGTTGGGGGGCTTCCTACCCCCCCCCCCCTTGTCGATTAGCCATCACCTTTTTCCAGCTCCTCACCCGGTTCCCACGCAGCTGTATCTCCCCCAGGCGGTGCCCCCCCGCCCATCCTCTCCCATACCAGCTCCCCCCTCTCCCCAGCAGCAGCAACCCAGTAATTCCCCCCTCCCACCCCCCCCGCTAGATCCCCCGCTAGCGTAATTACTCCCCCCATGTTGCTCCCAGAAGTCAGCAAACTCTGGCTGACCTCGGCTTCCCCCCGTGACCTCGGCTCGCACCGTGCGACGCCCCCTCCTTCCTGCTTCTCTATTCCCATGATTATCATAGCGCGGGAACCAAGCCCGCGCTTCTCCCTTGGCCCCGCCCCCAATGGCCAACGCCCCATCTCCTCCACCTCCCCTCCTCCCCCCATCACCACCTGTGGGAGAGAGAAAAGTTACCACATCGCAGGATTAGTACATAAAACCCCTCTTTGCCCCCCACATTCGCCCCACCACTTTGTTCGAACGTTCTTTTTAATAACCCGCTCATTCCAGTTTTTCTTCCACAATAAAAGTCCACGCTTCATCCGCCGTCTCAAAGTAGTGGTGCATCCCTCGATATGTGACCCACAGTCTTGCCGGTTGCAGCATTCCAAATTTTATCTTCTTTTTATGAAGCACCGCCTTGGCCCGATTAAAGCTCGCCCTCCTTCTCGCCACCTCCGCACTCCAGTCTTGATAAACGCGGATCACCGCGTTCTCCCATTTACTGCTCCGAGTTTTCTTCGCCCATCTAAGGACCATTTCTCTATCCTTAAACCGGAGGAATCTCACCACTATGGCTCTGGAAATTTCTCCTGCTCTCGGTCCTCGCGCCATCACTCGGTATGCTCCCTCCACCTCCAACGGACCCGCCGGGGCCTCCGCTCCCATTAACGAGTGCAGCATCATGCTCACATATGCCCCGACATCCGCTCCCTCCACACCTTCAGGAAGACCAAGAATCCTCAGGTTGTTCCTCCTTGCGTCGTTTTCCAGTGCCTCCAACCTTTCCACACATCGTTTCTGACGTGCCTCCTGCGTCTCCGTCTTCACCACCAGGCCCTGTATATCGTCCTCATTCTCGGCTGCCTTTGCCTTCACGACCCGAAGCTCCCGCTCCTGCGTCTTTTGTTCCTCCTTTAGCCCTTCGATCGCCTGTAGTATCGGGGCCAACAGCTCTTTCTTCATTTCCTTTTTGATCTCTTCCACACAGCATTTCAAGAACTCTTGTTGTTCAGGGCCCCATGTTAAACTGCCACCTTCCGACGCCATCTTGGTTTTTGCTTGCCTTCTTTGCCGCTGTTCTAAAGGATCCACTGCAATCTGGCCACTCTCTCCTCCTTTTTCCATCCGTATCCAGGGGGGATTCCCTTCTGGTTTACCGCACACTGTTTTTAGCCGTCAAAATTGCCGTTGGGGCTCCTATCAAGAGCCCAAAAGTCCGTTTCACAGGGAGCTGCCGAAACGTGCGACTCAGCTGGTCATCGCTGCACCCGGAAGCTCGATAGTGACATTTAAGGGGCATCTTGACAAATACATGAATAGGATGGGAATAGAGGGATACGGACCCAGGAAGTGTAGAAGATTGTAGTTTAGTCGGGCAGCATGGTCGGCACGGGCTTGGAGGGCTGAAGGGCCTGTTCCTGTGCTGTACATTTCTTTGTTCTTTGGAGAGATGACTGGAAATCTATAACGTAGCTACAGTCTTATATTACGAGAAATAATAATACATGTACTTTATTACAGAACGGTAAATAATATATCAAATCTGGACCATGCAACAACACTAGACATATCTCTGTCCATTATTAATTTAATTGCCCTTAAATGTCAGCCATTTGGGGAACCCATCCCTTTAATTGTGAACATTAGGAAAGAGACCATCCTTTTTTGAAATAAATTTACAGTAATTAAGGTGCAGTTTAGCGTGGCGAATCCACCTACCCTGCATATCTTTGGGTTGTGGAGCTGAGACCCATGCAGAAACGGGAAGAATGTGCAAACTCCACATGGACAGTGACCCAGGGCCGGGATCAAACCCGGGTCCTTGGCGCCGTGAGGCAGCTATGCTAAGCACCATGCTTTTAGTCAGCCAACTAAATGCGTCAACTTGTTAAGGCAATGTTTTTCAAACTTTTTTTCCGGGGACCCATTTTTACCAACCGGCCAACATTCAGGATCCAACCCGGCCGAATTTCACGACCCACGCAGTCCGACCTTCGCGGCCGACGCCGGCTGACCTTCGCGACCCACTATTTTCTCTTACTTTGTTTGCTGCTGACAAAATGGAGGAATCGCAATCGTGCCCGTGATGTCGATGTTCGGGGAGCGTGACCTGCTCTCTGCCTCCCTTCAGGCAGGAAGATTACAGAGAATTTTTGAAAAAATCTTCTGCGTCTCCGATTGCGCAAATTCACGGGGAACAGCTGCAGCAGCCGGCTTTTTTTTCCACAAGTTCGGGGGGGGGGGGGGGTTTATTTGATAAAGTTTAACAGAAAAAAATGTTTACATCCTCTACAAATTGGAGGTTCCCCACATTTCACCGAAACATTACAATTAAAAATGTAAAAAAATAAAAGACACTTAAAAATCAATTAATTGAGAAAGCTTCCAAATACGACCTGCAGGCATTTTGTTTTGGAATGTATAAAACTCAAGATTAAAAACGTTGACATCTCTTTGTTGAAGTTACAGCTGCGGTGAAACCATCGTTGGATCACTCACCATTCTTGGAGTAAGAGACTTCAAAGTTCAGAAAGCAACCAATCACATCATTCCCCCCGAACTTTTTGCAGCCGGCAAAACTCTGAGCAGGCGCAAAACTCTGAGCATGCGTACCGATGAGCGGGCACGCATGCGCAGTGCGGCCGCATTTTTTTTAATATGTTCGTGGCCATTTTGAAGGCCGCTTGCAGCCGGCATTATTAGAAGCCGGCTGCTGCGTGCGGATTTGCGCAATCGGGAGCGCCGCGACCGACGGCTCCGCGACACACCCGACACCTGCCCGTGACCCACACATGGGTCGCGCCCCCTGACTTTGACAATGCCTGTGTTCAGGAGATGGGTGTGAGGAGTTGGAACCACTTTGTGGAGCCGCGAATCTTCATGTAATTTTTTTCTCCCAATTAAGGGGCAATTTAGCGTGGTTCCAGGTTGGGCTCAAATCATCAATGAGGACTCTGATCTCTGGCAAGGAAGGAAACCCTGGCAGGTGGGCGGGGAAGATTCACAAACACCCGCTGGAGGCCCCAAACCCCCAATAAGACCCATTGATTTTATTGTCAGTCTGCAGACAGGAGCTGGAGAACTGCACCCAGGCAGAGGAGAGGGAGGGAAAAAACTGGGAGTGAAGGAAAGAAATGGTGCAGATGGTGGGATGGGTTTGGATTTCAGCCCAGGGAGGAGGGAGAGTGTGAGCAAAGGGAAAACTGTTCCAGAGAAACTAGAATTGTCTGTTCAGAATTTCTATCCTGTACTGACAGTGATGACTTTTATTTTTTTTTCAAATTAAAAAATAAATAAATTTAGAGTACCCAATTCTTTTTTTCCTCAATTAAAGAGTAATTTTAGCGTGGCCGATTCACCTACCCTGCACATCTTTTTGGATTGTGGGGGCCAGACACACGCAGACATGGGGAGAATGTGCAACCTCCATACGGACAGTGACCCGGGGCCGGGATCACACCCGGGTCCTCGGCTAACCACTGAGCCACTGCACCTGCCCCTAGTGATGACTTTTGTAAACTCCTTTTACTGGATATTACAAGGGGAGGATTTACTGATGGAAACTCAAATCAAACTTCACATCAAGATTTAACAGTCACTCCATTCATCAGGACCTGAATATCATTAGTCTGTGAATGCGGAAGAAGAAATGTTTGAGTTTTGACAAAGAGTCATCGGACTCGAAACATTAGCTCTTTTCTCTCCCTACAGATGCTGCCAGACCTGCTGAGATTTTCCAGCATTTTCTCTTTTGTTTCAGATTCCAGCATCCGCTGTAATTTGCTTTTATTTAAGAAGAAATGTTTGTCTGGTCTGTCTGCAGGAAAAAATTTTCATGATCAGTGTCACTGAAAAAAACCCAATACACACTCAACTCGAGTGAGAGTGTTCCAGTGAACTGCCTGTGGAAAGAGCTTTTACCAGTTACACAGTCTGAAAAAACATCACACTATTCAGAGCGGGGAGAGACCGTACACATGCTCTCTGTGGGGACAAGACATAAACTGATCGTCAAACGTGGAGAGGGACAAGGACACCAGCAGCATGCTGAAACCATGGAAATGTGGGGACTGTGGGAAGGGATTCAGATCCTCATGTGAGCTGGAGATTCATCACCGTAGTCACACCGGCGACAAACCATTCACTGAGTGTGGGAAGGGACTCACTCAGTTATCCGAGTGAGGATTTACCAATATATGGGAGTCGAGCTGGTGAGGAAGTGAGTGGCCTTTAGTAAGGTTCAGGCTGCTCTGTGTAAGAAAGAAGTTTGATTTGGGGCGGTATACCATGCAAAGCTGCGGCTCACACACGAGTCCAAAGACATCCATTTTGATAGACCAGAGGAGGTGATCATTGTAAAGCATGGACTGGCGTCCAGTTATCTGTATTGGACAAGATCTACATTGCCTGTGGGGTGGGATGGGTGTTGTGATATCCTCTATATAGTTTTGATATTTTGTGATAAAATCTGTTTTTCTGTTCGGGGTGAAGGGAGATTTTCTTTATGAAGCACAATGTAGATATATATAGTGGGGGGGGGCAGGTGGAGACGGGTGAGCTAACTGATGACTAAAGAACTGTTTTTGTTTTACTCTGTGAGTGTATGGGTGCGTGTATGGCAGCCATCTTGGGTGGACTCTTGGCCTGCACATTTTGAAGATTTACTGGATAGTCCCTCATGGCTGATTCAGTGATGGGGGACCCCTGATTCAGCTGGTCACCTGGAACATAAGGGGAGTGGGTGGACCAGTGAAGAGGTGGAGGGTTTTTGCTCACCTAAAGATTCTAAATTCTGGTGTGGTGTTCTTGCAGGAGACTCACTTGCGGGTTAGAGATCTGACCAGACTGCGGAGGGGTGAGCCAAGTGTTTCACTCGGGCTTTGACGAAGGGCTCGAGGTGCTGCAATTCTAATCAATAAATGGGTCCCTCTTTCGGTCACTAGGATCATTGCGGACACTAATGGGAGATATGTGGTGGTCAGTGGGTCATTGGCGGGCATATTGGTGGTGCTGGTGAATGGCTAAGCCCCTAACTGGGACGATGTGTCATTTGTAAAATAATTGTTGGGATCCATCCCAGACCTGACTACACATAAATTGATTCTTGGGGCAAATTGTGTACTGGATGCTAAATGGACTGGTCCAAGCCCATTCAACCGCTACAAAAACAAAAATGGAGTGAAATCTGGACGGACCACCCGGCACGCCCCAGGCATCGGAAACGATAACAGCAAACCCGGCAGAAGATAAAGAAATCTGTTCCCATCAGCAGATTGTGACAGGATTACGGGACACAGATTTAAGATTGTGAGCAAGACCGACAGGGGAGATGGGAGGTAGATATTTTATACAGTCAGTGACAATGATATGGAACTCAATGCTTACACACACAAAGGTTGACAACCTCCAGGTCCTGATAACTCGAATGGTGCTGTCAGAATTTGATGTGAGGATTGCTTGTGAGTTCCCTGTCTGCGAATCCCTTTCTAAGCCCCTGTGAAAGAAGTTTACAAAGGCATCACTGTCAGTCAAGAAATAAAATTCGGGAAAGACAAACCTTTCTCCTGGTTTGAATTTGATGTGTGTAAATGCTCCCCTACTAATCCCATGTAAAATGAGTTTCCAAAATTAATCACTGTCAGTCAAGCATTGAAAGGGGCTGGTTTAGCACACTGGGCTAAATCACTGGCTTTTAAAAGCAGACCAAGTCAGGCCAGCAGCACGGTTCAAGTCCCATACCAGCCTCCCCGAACAGGCGCCAGAATGTGGCGACTAGGGGCTTTTCACAGTAACTTCATTTGAAGCCTACTTGTGACAAGAAGCGATTTTCATTTTTTCAAATTCACAATATTCTCTCCTCCTGCTTCCTGGTCCAGGATGACCGCTCATGCCCCCCGCTGCACACTGACCCTCTTGTCATCAGCAGTCCCCTGATTTGAGGGTGTTGTTGACTCAAGGTTGTGAATTTCTACCCTGGGTCTTCATGTGGCTGAACAGAGCCGCAGAGCTATGGACAGGATATCTAATAAGACAGTGAAATCTGGAGACCAGGATTGGCTTCCTTTTCTTTCCATCTCTGCCACCACTTTGCCTCATCAATAAGACATTGGGACTCAAAGACTAATCCAGTTTGATGGACAAGTTGTGTCCATTCTGAACAATGGGGAACAAGCTCCTCCTACTCATTGAAACATCACCCGACAAAGATAACAACCGCGCATGCGCCGTGATGCACATCCAATAAAGATGGCGGCCGATAACCCAAGCCGAACATGAGGAGCTGTAGCTCCGCTCGGTACAAACGGGGTCCCGGAAACTCTTTTCTGAAGACTGCAGCTCACAACAGCTTGACACAACGTTTCCGCCCATCCCCGCGATCTCTCGCTCCCTCCATATTGTTAAACGCCTCTCACCAATTTCGGATCTGAATAAGGCACTTCTCCTTCGCCATTACCCACACCGCGTATGCTTCAATCACAGCGGACCCCGCCCCTCATTCACTCCGATTGGCTGGAGGACTAGCTGCTCCCGGTTGGTCCTTCAGTACCGCCCCTCCTCTTCCTATTGGTCCGGAGCTGCCGTCAATCACCCGGGCATTGTGACATCCAGATGGTGAGACCGGCCACAGGCTCAGGCTGACTCGCTGATTGTCCAATAATAACAGTGAGAGTCTCAGTGGGACAATCAGACAATAATAGTGGAGATGGGCCCAGAGGAGAAACAGCAAAGTGTTCACTCACTTTGAGAGGAACAAATACAGTGTCTGCTCCAATATGTCAGGCTGCAGTGTGTGAGTGAACGTATCATTGGATCCAATGTAGAATCATAGAATCCCGACAGTGCTGAAGGAGGCCATTCGGCCCAGTGAATCGACACCGACCCTCTGAAAGATCACCCTACCTTGGCCAATCCCCCACCTTAACCCCACCAAGGGATAATTTAGCACTGACAATCCACCTAACCTGCACATCTTTGGACTGTGGGAGGAAATCTTCGCAGCCACGGGAAGAATGGGCAAACTCCACACAGACAGTGACCCAAGGTCGGAATCGAACCCAGGTACCTGGTGCTTGAGGCAACAGTGCTAACTACCGAGCCACCCCCGTAACTGTCATGATGTCATCCTCCGCAAAGCCATCTGATATGCCAAGAGAGAATATCAAACCAATCTAGAGTCACAGACTCTCGACGGTTGTAGCAAGGACTAAACAGCGTAACAGGCTACAAAGCGATGCCGAACAGTATCTCTGGCAGCAGCGCACCCCATCCCAATTAACTCAATGCATTCTATGCTCTGTTCAAGCAGATAACCAACAATCCGCTGGCGAGTGCCCCAGCAGCCCATAATTCACCCATACCCAACATCACAGCTTCCGAAATCAGATCGGCCTTCCTGAAAGTGAGCCCTCGGAAGGCGACGGGCCCGGACGGGATCCCAGGCCCTGCACTCAGAGCCTGCGCGGACCAGCTGGCAGAGGTATTCGCGGACATCTTTAACCTGTCCCTACTCCACTCCGAGGTCCCCACCTGCTTCAAGAAGACCACCATCATACCGGTACCAAAGAACCACCAGGCAACTTGCCTGAATGACTACCGTCCGGTGGCCCTGACTTCAGTCGTAATGAAGTGCTTCGAGAGGTTGATCATGAAGCCCATCACCTCCATACTCCCAGAATGCCTTGATCCACAGCAATTCGATACCGTTGCAACCGGTCCACATCAGACTCCATTTCCCTGGCCCTACACTCATCCCTAGAGCATCTGGACAACAAGGACTCTTACATCAGACTCCTATTTATTGACTACAGCTCCGCCTTCAACACCATAATCCCAGCCAAGCTCATATCAAAACTCCAAAACCTAGGACTTGGCTACCCACTCTGCAATTGGATCCTCGATTTTCTGAACAAACAGACAGCAGTCAGTAAGAATGAACAACAACACCTCCTCCACAATAATCCTCAACACCGGGGCCCCGCAAGGCTGCGTACTTAGCCCTTACTCTACTCCCTGTACACACATGACTGAGTGGCAAAATTTGGTTCCAACTCCATCGACAAGTTTGCTGACGATACGTCCATAGTGGGCCGGATCTCGAATAACGACGAGTCAGAATACAGGAGGGAGATAGAGAACCTAGTGGAGTGGTGTAGCGACAACAATCTCTCCCTCAATGCCAGCAAAACTAAAGAGCTGGTCATTGACGTCAGGAAGCAATGTACTGTATACACCCCTGTCAGCATCAACGGGGCCGAGGTGGAGATGATTAGCAGTTTCAAATTCCTAGGGGTGCACATCTCCAAAAATCGGTCCTGGTCCACCCACGTCGATGCTACCACCAAGAAAGCACAACAGCACCTATACTTCCTCAGGAAACTAAGGAAATTTGGCATGTCCACATTAACCCTTACCAACTTTTACAGATGCACCACAGAAAGCATCCTATCGAGCTGCATCACAGCCTGGTATGGCAACTGCTCGGCCCAGGACTGCAAGACATTTCAGAGAGTCATGAACACTGCCCAGTCCATCACACGAACCTGCCTCCCATCCATTGACTCCATCTACACCTCCCACTGCCTGGGGAAAGCGGGCAGCATAATCAAAGATCCCTCCCACCCGGCTTACTCACTCTTCCAACTTCTTCCATCGGGCAGGAGATACAGAAGTCTGAGAACACACACGAACAGACTCAAAAACAGCTTCTTCCCCACTGTCACCAGACTCCTAAATGACCCTCTTATGGACTGACCTTATTAACATTACACCCTGCATGCTTCATCCGATGCCGGTGCTTTTGTAGTTACATTGTATATCTTGTGTTGCCCTATTTTGTATTTTATTTTATTCCCTTTTCTTCCCATGTACTTAATGATCTGTCGAGCTGCTCGCAGAAAAATACTTTTCACTGTACCTCGGTACACGTGACAATAAACAAATCCAATCCAACCCAATTAGACAATAACCTGCCTGTTATTCCAATTCTGGTGTGTGTTACTCTTTTACTGTTATCATTAGACACTAATAGGAGGGCAAAATGCAAGGTAGCAATGATATTTTGAAGTCTCTGTGTTACAGTGAGTGTCACTGGGAGGTGTGTGATAAAATGGGAATGGAAACATCATGACAAAGGATAGCACGGTGGCAGTGGTTAGCACTGCTGCCTCACGGTGCTGAGGACCCAGGTTCAATCCCGGACCCAGGTCACAGCTGTGTGGAGTTTGCACATTCTACCCATGTCTCCATGGGTCTGACCCCCACATCCCAAAGATGTGCAGGCTAGGTGGATTGGCCACTCTTTTGAGGTCCACCACCAAAATAGAACAAAGGAAACAAACTTAGGGACAAAGCAAAAAGGGCCGCTCCAGTTAGGGGCACTGCCCGAACGTAACAAAGATCAGCAGAAACTTAAAAACATCTAATGAGAGTGCATTTAAAGGGGTCAATAAAGCACCCCAACCTCTGCGGTGCCCACCGGGCATGGAAGGCCTCGCTGGTGCCCATGGACACTGCATCCTCCCTTTCTAGGGACACCCAGCTGCGAAGTAGCCGTGTAAAAGGGGCAAACAGTCTGGTCAGATGACCCCCTCGGTCGCCCGCTGCCTGGACCTATAAATGACAGGCTTCGCCAGGCCCAGAAGCAGGTTCACAAGGAGGTAAGTGCCGCTGATTCGTGAGGTCATCGGCCCAAGTAGGACTCAGCAAAAACACAGTCCGTGCTCCCACTCTGAAACGACCACTGACCTCCAACTCCTCCCTGCTGATGTGTGGAGTCTTCAGGCTGGGAGAGGGCTCAGCAAACACACTGCCCACTTGATCCCCCTGCCCCGGAACAAGCACACCGGATAGAATAAGGACGGTTTTGTCCTTGCTGAAGGCAGATGTTATCAGTTGGGAGAACTGGGCAGGGCCGGGCCCTCAACCCGGGAGGGGCCCAGCAAACAAGCAGTCCCATCTTGTTTTTGAAGTTACCTCCTTGTTGTTGTCCTTCTCTCCTCTCCTTCCTCCAGGCAGCAACCAGCACTGGACTCAGGCAGCAAACTCAGCAGCAGCAATAGAGAGAAAGAGAGAGAGAGCAGCAACAGCAGCAGCCACTCTTCATCACAGCAACAACCTCACAACACCAAAGTCTGCACTGGGAGTTCTGGCTTCGGGTTGGCCATGGTAATTGCCCCTTAATTGGAAACAAATAATTGGGTACTCTAAATTTATAATTAATAATAATACTACTCACCTCTGTCACAATTTTGGTGTTTTCAAGTTTACAATCTCCTGCTGCAATCTTCGGCTGGAAAGATATCAGAAGCTTTGGAAGCAGCTGTAAAAGGAAATTACAATGGTCAGAAATGTTAGTCGAGGTTAGAAATTAAGATCAGACAAACATTTATCTTGGTTTGAGTTTGCTGGGTGTAAATCCCCCCTTCTAACCCCGGTAAAAGGAGTTTCAAAAATCCATCACTCTTCCGAGTCCAGGATAGAAGTTCCAAACATTCTCTTCCCTTGTTGCCTGTTCCAGGATTATTTAATGAGGGTTATACTTGCTTTGGAAGAAGTTCAGTGAAGTTTCACTAGTCTGATTCCTGGGATGGGAGAGTTTGTTTTATGGAGCAAGATTGAGCCTGTTTGGTCTGTACCTGATGGGAGTTTCAAAGAATGAGAGGTGATCTTATTTAAACATCTGAGGGGTTTTGATAAGATAGATGATGAAAGAATATTTTTCCACATGGGATTCAAGAACTAAGGGAGACAGTTTAAAGAGTTCTCCAGTTTGACACTGAGATAAGCAGAAATGTCTTCCCTCAGAGGGTCATTAGTCTGTGGATAAAGGCAAATTACTGCAGATGCTGGAATCTGAAACAAAAACAGAAAATACTGGACAATCTCAGCCGGTCTGACAGTATCTGTGGAGAGAAAAGGGAGCTAACGTTTTGAGTCTGGAGGACTCTTTGTCAAGGCTGAGTTTGTGGAATTCTCTTTCCCAGAGAGCAGTGGTGCTGGGTCACTGAATATACTCAAAGCTGAGTTAGTCTTTTTTTAAATCTACTGGAGGGGTCAAAGGTTTTTGGGGAAGGCAGGAAAATGTAATTAATGGCACATTCGGATCAGCGTTTATTGAATGGCAGAGCAGTGTCAATAGGCCGAATGGCCTACTCCTGCTGTTAATTCTGATATTATTATTCTTCTGTTCTTCGGATTGCCACACATGGAAGTAGCACCTTGCCTCTCTGGAGGGGCCTGTCAATCATCGAGACAATGATTTTCTCTCCTGGTCACCGGGATCCTGAAGCACCGCCTCTGTTACGTCATCAAGGTGGCCCCTCAGCCGCGCCGCTAAACAAAGATGGCGGCCGTGGAACTGGGCCTGATACCGGATAAAAGCTCTGCAGCTGCAAACGCGGAATTTGCAGGGTCTTCTTGCGGCCTTGTGACCAGCAGGTGTTTATGAAGCCTTCACTCCCTCCCCATCCCGACGCGTCTCCATTCCTCTCACCGCCCGAAACAGCCGCTCCCACACTCGCAGACCTCCGAGCAAAGTGACACTACGCATCCTCCTGATACGCCCAGCATTGCATCTGCGCACTGGGCTCCTGTGGAGTGAATAGGGCACTTTCACAGCCGCATGGAATGCTGGGTAATAGCCGCACCATTGAAACCGCAAACAATAAATACAAAATAGCTTGGATCCCAATCGATAAAAATAATTAAACAAATTATTGTCAATGGGTCTTCTGCTAGTCTCCATTTCTCAAAATGATGAAATGCTGCTCTCCCGTGGAACAATGAAGAACTTAAGGTGGTTTTTTTCGCCAATGGATCCTTCCTCTCTCCTCCCCAGAAGATGCAAACTCTTGCTGGGTTCAATCCCAGAATCAGTAATTCCTCCATCTTCTGCCCTCTTGCTCGTGATACTTAATGTTCAGTGTTTTCTAGAATGATCCAGCACAGATGGAAGTCACTCGGCACACCATGTCTGTACTGACTCTGTGCAAGAGCTACCAGATTTCCTGGCTAAATTCCATTTGCCACTGTTCTGCCCATATGACCAGCCCATCTGTACCATACCTTAATTTGCTAGTTCCCACACCAACAATTTTCCATCTGCAAACTTATTGATCATACCTCCTACCTTCACGTATTTCAAAACCTCGATTTTATATATAATTACTATTGGTGGCTGAGGATGCACCGGGATCTCCATCAGCACCTGAACCTGTGTTTCCTTCCTGTGAGACAATCGAGAACTTTTGTAACTTTGGAGAAACAATGCTGAAAAAGCTGGTGTTCTGGTCAAAGCTAGCAACTGGGTGCTGCCTTGCCTGTCTCTGAATTTACTCCGGTCCTGTTCATTCTCCACTTATGTAATAAGCATTGATCGTAATGACTGGGAAGAGGTTGCTGCCAATCGGTCACTATCGTGACAACGTTGCGCATCAAACAGCATCATTAGGGCGGCACGGTAGCACAGTTGCTTCACAGCACCAGGAGAAATGTTTATCTTTCCCGAATTTTATTTCTGGACTGACAGTGATGCCTTTGTAAACTTCTTTCACAGGGGCTTAGAATGGGATTGGCAGACACGAAACCCACAACCAATCCTCACATCAAATTCTGACAGCACCATTAGGGTTATCAGGACCTGGATATTTGTGTGTAAGCATTGAGTTCCATATCATTATCACTCACTGTATAAAATGTCTACCTCCCATCTCCCCTGTAGATCTTGTTCACAATCTTAAATCTGTGTCCCGTAATCCTTTTACAATCTACTGATGGGAACAGTTTTTGAAAATCTTTTGCTGGGTTTGCCGTTGTCGTTTCTGGTGCCTGGGTCGATGCCGGGTGGTCCGTCTGGTTTCATTCCTTTTTCATGTTTTTGTTGTGGCTGAATCAGCTTAGGCCAGTCCATTTAGGGTCCAGAACACAATTGAAGTCTCCTCCAATTGAAGCGGGAAAGAAACAATCGAGCGACTTTCAGGATTGGAGCCGGTGGTGACCGGGGAGCAGTAGAAGCTGCGGAGTGAGCTGGGAGGATTCATAAATACCCCGTGGAGGCTTCAACTCCCGAGGAAAATGTTAACGGTCCCGTCTTAAACAGCACCAAACAGAGTGAGAGCTGAGCGGTGACAGGCCCGGGTTACCGGTCGCCATCTTTACAGAGGACAAGGTGCCACAGGCAAGGGGCTGGTTTAGCACATGGGCTAAGACAGCTGGCTTGTAATGCAGAACAAGACCAGCAGCGCGGGTTCAATTCCCGTTCGAGCCTCCCCAAACAGGTGCCGCAATGTGGCGACTAGGGGCTTTTCACAGGAACTTCATTAAAGCCTACTTGTGACAGAAAGTGATTATTATTATTATTATTATGCGCTGCGAGTCTGGACCGGATGCCAACCCTCCCGGATTGACTGACTGGAGTCTCCAGGATTTTATTTTAATCATTTGTGGGAGTCACTGGCTGGGCCAACATTTATTGCCCATCCCTAATTTCCCTTAAACCGAGCGGCTTGCTCAGCCATCTCGGAGGGCATTTAAAGAATCAACCACATTGCTGTGGTTTGGAATCATGTCGGCCAGACCAGATAAGGATGGCAAATTTTCTTTTCTCTTCATTCACAAGATGTGGGTGTCGCTGGCTGGGCCAGCATTCACTGCCCATCACTAATTGCCCTTGAACTGAGGGCATCTCAGGGCATTTTAAGGATCAACCAGCTGACTGGAATCACATGTAGGCCAGACCAGGTAAGGATAGAAGATTTCCTTCACTGAAGGACATGAGTGAACCAGATGGGTCTTTGCAACAATTGACAATGGTTTCATGGTCATCAATAAACTTTTAATGAGGGCAGCATGGTGGCGCAGTGGTAGCCCTGCAGCCTCACGGCGCCGAGGTCCCAGGTTCGATCCTGGCTCTGGGTCACTGTCCGTGTGGAGTGTGCACATTCTCCCCCCGTTTGCGTGGGTTTCGCCCCCACAACCCAAAAGACGTGCAGGGTAGGGGGATTGGCCATGCTACATTGCCCCTTAATTGGAAAAAATGAATTGCGTACTCTAAATTTATTAAAACAAAGTAAACTTTCAATGAATTCAAATTTTACCTTCTGCCTTGGTGAGATTCATGTCTGGGTATGTGGAAAATCATTGGGACAGTAAAAAATATTTTTGTGACTCTGGAACATGATTAGGACAGTAAAAATATTAATTTTGGGTGTCTGCAAAATCATTAGGACAGTCAAAAAGATTTTTGAACATTTCTCTTCAGTGGATTTAAAAATATTGAAAATGGAATAAAGGTTTAGCTGCCAGTCAAACACTGTCCTTTTTAAAAATAAATTTAGAATGCCCAATTCATTTTTTCCAATTGATGGACAATTTAGCGTGGCCAATTCAACTAACCTGCACATCTTTGGTTTGTGGGGGTGAAACCCAGGCAAAGACGGGGAGAATGTGCAAACTCCACACAGACAGTGACCCAGAGCCGGGATCGAACCTGGGACCTCGCTGCGATGAGACAGCAGTGCTAACCACTGTGCCACCGTGCTGCCCTAGTCAATCACTGTCCTGTAAGGTAACGAGTCCTTTTGCTTCCCAATTGGGCGAGAAGGCATTGGGCGTGATTCTCTGAAATGGAGACAGAGTGTTCGCGCTGTCGTGAACGCCGTTGAGGTTCAGGACGGCGGGAAATCGCTCCTATCCCGACCGATTCAGGGCCCGAAAATGGGGTAGGAGCGGCGCCGCATCATTTACGCGCGCCAGGCCTTGGCGCCGCGTAAAGGCGGCGCCGCATACATGACGCGGCCGGCGCCGCACAACTGGCGTCACCCGCGCATGCCTGGTTGCCGCCCTCCCCGAGTCCGCCTCGCAAGAAGATGTCAGACGGATCTTGCGGGGCTGCGGAGGAAAGGAGGTCTGCCTTCAGAGAAGCTGGCCCGATGATCAGTGGGCACCGATCGTGGGCCAGACCGCATTTGAGGCCCCCCCAGTGCAGGATACCCACTCGCTCCCCCGCAGGCCACCCCGCAGTGTTCCCACGCTGTTCCCGCCGGCAGCGACCAGGTGTGGACGGCGCTGGGGGGAACCCGCCATTTTGGGCAGGCCGCTCGGCCCATCCGGCACTGAGAATCGCGGGGGTACCGGTGAATCGCCATTTTGGCTGTCTCGGGCGATTCACTGGACCGCGCCGTGCAAAACGCGATTGTGCCGATCTGGCCGCTTCTGTGAATCACGGGAGGGCGTCGAACCGGCGTCGCGGGAAAATTTGGCGATCCAGGCGATTCTCCCCACCGGCACGGGAGCGGAGAATCGCGCCCATTGTGTCATAAGGATGGATGTGTTGACCGATTAATGGCTGGAGGATGGGGGCAGGTCATGTGACCAAACCTCCAGGAATACAATTAATCAAAGTTGGCGAGGAGAGAATGTTGTGGATTTCAATCCTAAACTGACAGTGAGGTTTCTGTAAATTTACAGGATACTGGAAGTGGAGGTTTAACAGACGGGAAACGCAAAGCAAACGTCACATTGTGATCTGACAGAGTCACTTGATTCATTAGAAACTGAATATCAGCACCATCTGGGTGTGGAAGGTAAAAGGTTTGACTGTTCTGTCTGTGAGGGAAGATTTTAGGTCTCAGTGTGACTGGAAAAGCCCCGAGATTCACAAAACCCTTGTTCGGCCAAACCTGGAGAACTGTGTTCAGCTCTGGGCAACAAACCTGAAGAAGGATAGAATGGCCTCGGTGGGAGTGTAGCACAGATTTACCCGAGTGATATCTAAACCCCTCCGGGGTTAAATTACAAGGGAAGATTACAGAGTCAGAGTCAGCTGGCAGCACGGTGGTGCAGTGAGTAGCACTGCTGCCTCACGGCGCCAAGGTCCCAGGTTCAACCCCGGCTCTGGGTCACTGTCCATGTGGAATTTGCACGTTGTTTGCGTGGGTTTCGCCCCCACAGCCCAAAGATATGCAGGTTAGGTGGATTGACCACGCTAAATTGCCCCTTAATTGGAAAAAATGAATTGGGTACTCTAAACTTATATTTAAAAAACAATTTTAAAACAAAAAATGTCAAGTCATTATGGGCAGAGAAGGGCATTCGGTCCATTGAGTCCATTCTAGCTCTATAATTGGCACAGTGGTTAGCACTGTTGCTTCACAGCGCCAGGGACCCGGGTTCGATTCCTGGCTTGGGTCACTGTCTGTGCGGAGTCTGCACGTTGTCCCCGTGTCTGCGTGGGTTTCCTCCGGGGGCTGCGGTTTCCTCCCACAAGTCCCGAAAGACGTTCTTGTTAGGTGAATTGGATATTCTGAATTCTCGCTCTGTGTACCCGAACAGGAGCCAGAGTGTGGCGACTTGGGGATTTTCACAGTAACTTCATTGCAGTGTTATTGTAAGCTTACTTGAGACACTAATAGATATTAGTATTATCTGGAGCAATCCAGTCAGAGTCATTCTCCTGCTCTGTCTCTGTATCCTCACAGTTTTATTTCTCTCAGGTTTCTATCCAATTCTTTAAAAAATCATTTATTTTGTCGATTTCCAAACACTGTCATCGGCAGCAAGTTTAAGGTCATTGCCACTGGCTGTGTAAAAACATTCTTCCTCGTAGCTCCTGGACCATTTACATGCATAGATACGGAGCAACGTAGAGAATAGGAGCAGGAGGAGACCATTTGGCCCGTCGAGTCTGCTCCACCATTCATTACCATCAGAGCTGATTAGGCTCAATAGCCTAATCCTGCTTCCCCCCCCGCCCCCCCCCCCCCCCATATCCTTTGATCCCCTTCACCCTCAGTGCTGTATCTAACTGCTTCTTGAAAACATGCAATGTTTTGGCTTTAATTAGTTCCTGTGGTAACGAATTCCATGGGCTCACCACTCTCTGGGTGAAGAAATTTCTCCTCATCTCTGTCCTAAATGGTCTCCCCGTATCCTCAGACTGTGACCCCTATTTCTGGACACACCCACTATCGGGAACATCCGTCCTGAATCGACTCTGTCTTGCCCTGGTTTTTTTTTAACATAAATTTAGAGTGCCCAATTTTTTTTTTGCAATTAAGGGGCAATTTTAGCGTGGCCAATCTACCTACCCTGCACATCTTTGGATTTGTGGGGGTGAGACCCACGCAAACACAGGGAGAATGTGCAAACTCCACACAGACAGTGACCCAGGGCTGGGATCGAACCCGGGTCCTCGGCGCATTGAGGTACCTGTGCTAACCACTGCACCACCAACTTTTTATAGGTTTCTATGAGATTCCCCCCTCATTCTTCTGAACTCCATTGAATACAATCCTAACCAATTCAACCTAATCTGCACATCTTTGAACTGTGGGAGGAAACCGGAGCACCCGGAGGAAACCCATACAGACACGGGGAGAAAGTGCAAACCCGACACAGTCAGAGTGGGAATTGAACCCAGGTCCCTGGTGTTGTGAGGCAGCAGTGCTAAGCACTATGCCACCCCTTGCCTTGCAACCCTCAAGAGAAAAACAAATCCTTATCCCCATCTGAAATGGGTGACCCCTCACTTTGCAACAGTGACCCCCTTGTTCCAGATTCTCCCACATGAGGAAACATCCTCTCCACATCCACCCTGTCAAGACCCCTCAGGATCTTACATACTACAATCCAGGTTTTACCCAAAACTTTAAATCTGTGTCCCGACTGCTTGTATGATCAGTGAATGGAAACAGAGTTTCTTTGTCCACCTGATGGAAACCTGGCATAATCTTGTGTCCCTGAATCAAATCTCCCCTCAACCTCCTTTGCTGGAACCATTCTGGTAAATCTCCTCTGCATCTTCTCCAAGAACCTTCACATCCTTCCTGAAGAGTGGTGACCAGAGCTTTATAAAGATTCATAGAATAGAATTAGAACCATAGAATTCCTACAGTGCAGGAGGCCATTCGGCCCATCGGGTCTGCACCGACTCTCTGTATGGGCGTCCTGCCGAGGCTCACACCCCTATCCTGTCCCTGTAACCCCATAGCCCCACCAAAACTGTACATCCCTGGACACTAACGGGCAATTTATCAAGGCCAATCCACCTAACATTCCCTTCTTTGGACTGCAGGGGGAAACCAGAGCACCGGGTGGAAACCCACGCAGACACGGGGAGAAAGTGCAAACTCCACACAACAGTCACCAAAGCCGGAATTGAACCCGGGTCCCTTGCGCTTTGAGGCAGTAGTGCTAATCCCTGTGCCGCCAGAAGCATAATTTTGGTATCAATATTACTGTTTATGAAGTTCAAGATCGAATTTGTTTGCCAACTCCTCTCTTAATATGTCTTGTAGATATACAAAATCCCTCTTCACCTCTTTCTCTCTCCAAAGAGGCCAGTTGGGTTTTTATGACAATCCAGCAGTTTTCATGGTCACTTTTTCACAGTGCCGGCCGCACAAATGACCAGATTCATTCAGCTCAATTTCACAACCTGCCTTTGTGTTTTTGTGCGTTCTCTCTCACTCCCTATTTTCTGTTTTGAATCTATTTCACAGGATGTTCGAAGGGGAGGCTTCAAAGTCCGGAAACTCAAACTAAGCATCACATCAGGATCTGACAGAGTCCTCAATTTATCATATCGTGAACATCATCGGAATATCATTGAACATGGAAGGAAAAATCATTGTTCACAGTGCGGAGAAACCGTACACGTGTTGTGTGTGTGGACGAGGATTCAGTCAATCATCAGGCCTCACAAGCCACAAATGCAGTCACACTGAGGAGAAACCGTGGAAATGTGCAGACTGTGGGAAAGGATTCACTGTCCCATCCAAGCTGGAAACTCATCGACGCAGTCACACTGGTTAGAGACCATTCACCTGCTCCGAGTGTGGGAAGGGATTTACTAAGTCATCCCACCTGCTGAGTCACCAACGAATTCACACTGGAGAGTGACCGTTTCCATGTCCAGACTGTGGGTAGTGCTGTAAAAGTTCTGCGGAACCAATGGGTCATCAACGTGTTCACACTGACAAGAGACCGTTCAGGTGCTCTCACTGCGGGACTGGCTTCAGACGATCATCTGACCTCACTGCACAGCAGCGAAGTCACACTGGGGAGAGGCCATTCGCCTGCTCCAAGTGTGGGAAGGGATTCACTGAGTCATTCGCTTTCTCCAAACATCAGCGAATTCACACTGGGGAGAGACCATTCGCCTGCTCCGAGTGTGGGAAGGGATTTACTCAGTCATCCACCCTGCAGAACCACTATCAAATTCATACTGGGGAGAGACCATTCACCTGCTCCGAGTGTGGGAAGGGATTCACTCAGTTATCCCATCTGCTGAGACACCAACAAGGCCACAAGTAATGACAATGATTGGATTTTGCAGCTCCTCACATTCAGGACTGAACCATGTTCATTTGGGTCTCTTTCTGTTGATAACAATTCCAGCCCATTTTGGGGGCTAATATTCTGGCTAAAAGTCAAATAAATCAGATTTGTGTTAAATACATAGTGTGTTGAAACTTTTTAATTACTCTGACACAAGTTAGTTCCTTTTGAAGTACTCTCGCTCTCCCCTGTCTCTTCCATCCTCACCTCCAACAAGAAGTGTGAGGAGCTTGTGGAGCTTCTTTGTGACTGAGATTGAGTAAATCCGATCAGCTGCCTCTGCTGCTTCCCTCCCTTCCACGATCCCACCGGACCAAACTGTCTCTAAATGTCATCCTTTCCCGAGCCCTGAACACACATAAGAACAAAGAAATGTACAGCACAGGAACAGGCCCTTCGGCCCTCCAAGCCCCTGCCGACCATGCTGCCCGACTAAACTACAATCTTCTACACTTCCTGGGTCCGTATCCCTCTATTCCCATCCTAGTCATGTATTTGTCAAGATGCCCCTTAAATGTCACTATCGTCCCTGCTTCCACCACCTCCTCCAGTAGCGAATTCCAGGCACCCACTACCCTCTGCGTAAAAAACTTGCCTCGTACATCTACTCTAAACCTTGCCCCTCTCACCTTAAACCTATGCCCCCTAGTAATTGACCCCTCTACCCTGGGGAACAGCCTCTGACTATCCACTCTGTCTATGCCCCTTATAATTTTGTAGACCTCTATCAGGTCTCCCCTCAACCTCCGTCGTTCCAGTGAGAACAAACCGAGTTTATTCAACCGCTCCTCATAGCTAATGCCCTCCATACGAGGCAACATTCTGGTAAATCTCTTCTGCACCCTCTCTAAAGCCTCCACATCCTTCTGGTAGTGTGGCAACCAGAATTGAACACTATACTCCAAGTGTGGCCTAACTAAGGTTAAAAACACCCAATGTCCTGTTTTTTTCTCTCGACCTCCCTTTACGAATGAATGAATGAATATTGCTTGTCACAAGTAGGCTTCAAATGAAGTTACTGTTAAAAGCCCCTAGTCGCCACGTTCCAGCACCTGTTCGGGAAGGCTGGTACGGGAATTGAACCGTGATGCTGGCCTGCCGTGGTCTGCTTTAAAAGCCAGCTAATTAGTCCAGTGTGCTAAACCAGCCCCTTCAGTTCACGCAACAACACAGAATGGACGAGCAGAAACTGATAGCCAAGTTCCGCACACATGCGTACGGCCTCAACTGGGACCCTGGATTCATGTTACATTACATGTGCTTGCGAAATCCTACCAACTGTCCTGGCTTGAGACAAGTCACACGTCTTTAACCTGTGATTATCCCTCTTTCTAGTCACACCGTATGGACCTGTAAAGACTTAATTACCTGCAAAGACTCGCATTCAAAGTACCATTTGGCATCATTGAATTTTTCTACACTTGTGTTTGTGGAACCCACATCTTCATTCACCTGACGAAGGAGCTGCACTCCGAAAGCTAGTGATTCTGAACAAACCTATTGGACTTTAACCTGGTGTTGAAAGCCTTCTTACTGTGCCCACCCTAGTCCAAAGCCAGCATCTCCACATCATAAATGAGAAGCATTAACTGCTGCTGCCAGTTTCGAACCAGGCACCTTTAGCGCGTTAGGTGAATGTGATAACCACCATGCCACAGAAACAGCTGGAAACACAGTACCAATGGACCTGTGCAACGTTCAACTGCACAGTCTTGCTGCAGCTTTCAATGGTTCAGCTGGGATGCCAGGTCACTTATTACATGAAGACCGCTGTTCCTTTAAAACAGATGTCTCAACTTGTCAGACCATAAGATATAGAACTTATATTGAACTTTAGCATTTGTTCAGTAAATATCTAACGGAATCATGCTCTCTGTTCAATCATTAATGCATCATTCTTATCTTCCCACAGAAAATTTCCACCAATTTTACTCAATATTTGTTTTATTATTCAATGTTGAACATAGTATATTTATTTGTTACATGACTTCATTTTGAATTGAATAGCTCTCGAGTCTTCACCCTGAATAACTCTGAAATATACACCATTGAATTGCAAACATGACTGACCAAGAAAAGAAAGCGTTTCACTGGGTAACAGAAATCCCATCAATCTTTGTTCAGTTTGACCACAGTCAGCCTTTGAACAAAGTCAAATATCGTTAAATGGAAGTGAATTGAGAATTATGTATTGCTTATATTTGACCCCTCTGTGTTTTGGTGTGAAACATTCTGCAGCCTATATACCGTTCATATATAAGAAAGGAGGGGTGACAGCAAATCCGCACTGAGCCTGGATTTCCTCATCTCCCTGAGTGGCTTTTCCTGTTTCTCCATCATGAAGGCCGAATCTTTCAAAAATGTGGTTCAGTTAAATCTCTAATATTTCCTCTAATTCAGTTACAGTATCGTTTGTGTCTGTCTATATAAGCTGTCTGGATATGGTTCGGATGGTGATTAAAATCTTAATCGGTGTCTACAAAGCCATTAAATTCTTTTGTGAACTGAGCAAACTGCCAAGATCCGCACTTTGTTTTTTCATGTATGTAACGATCTGTCTGGACTGTACACAGAACAATACTTTTCACTGAACCTCGGTACACGTGACAATAAATCCAATCCAAAGACAGTTTCTTACTCGTTCTTCAAATTGAAAAGAGTCTTCTTAAAAATTATTCATTGATGGGAGGTGGGCGTCACTGGCTGGGCCAGCATTTACTGCTCATTCCAATTGCCCTTGAACTGCGTGTGTTGTGAGGCTATTTCAGAGGGCACTTACAAATCAACCACAACATTGCTGTGGATCTGGAGTCACGTGTAGGCCAGGCCACATAAGGAGAGCAGATTTCTTGAAGGACATTAGTGAACCAGATGAGTTTTCACAACAATCAAGAGTGTTATCATAGACTTTTAATTCAAGACTTTTATTCAATTTCAGCATCTGCCATAGGCAGATTCGATCCCAGATCCCCAGAGCATTAACCTGGGTCTCAGAATTACTCGCCCAGTAACAATACCATTACTCCAATGCCTAGCCCACATATTCTTGGCAGAATATGGTGTCTCATGTTGTGTTCTGTGATCTTGTCTTGCAATGATTCTGTAGAACTGCTGGTTAATTAGCCAGAACGATGATTTATTAATGTACACTTGGTAAGGTAATGATCAGAATGCTATGCAAACTAAGTTATCAGAGTTACATTTGACTCTCTTGGAACTACGCTTATGTGCGACTGGCCTCGTGTATGCCTGACAACCTTCTGCTGGTAGCCGGATGTCACCTGACTGATGCCTGACGCCAACTACTGGTGGGAGGTCACACTGCTGAGTACATGTAATATTATATACAGGCTTATCACCACATCTCGGAACTTCTCAAAATTATCGAGTAATTTATTTTTTCAAACAAATTCTGATTGCTCTGCAGTTTCTGGAAACATTTTGGTTGATGGTGTTATTTTTTAAAATAAAGATCTAGTCTTTGCAATATAATTACCAAATACACCAATTCACTAATCATAATCAATGTTCACTACTGAATAAATTTGAATTTAATTATTGTTTTTTGCGATGAAATCAATATATAGTTAATATAGAAAAGGTACAGAAGGTGAAATGGCTGCAGGAAGGCACATGTTAGAGGTATAAAAGGGCTTCCTTGACCTTATTACTAAGACCAGTGAATACACTTTGAAAATAACAATTTACGGGCAGCAAGGTGGCACAATGGTTAGCAATGCTGCCTCACGCACCGAGGTCCTAGGTTCGATCCCCACCCCGGGTCACTGCCGTGTGGAGTTTGCACATTCTTCCCAAGGTTTTGTTGGCCTCACCCCCATAACCCAAAGATGTGCAGGGTAGGTGGATTGGCCACGCTAAATTGTTCCTTAATTGGAAAAACTTAATTGGGTACTCTAAATTTTTTATTTATTTTATAATGAAAATAACAATTTTAAAACTAAATGTAATTACACATGCGTACTTACAGCTTCCTACATTACAACAGTGAATATATTTCAAAAGTACTCCAATGGCTTTAAAATACTTTAGGAGGTCCAGTGGTAGTGAGAGGTTTTATAGAAATGTACATTTGTTCTAATTGTCCGCAAGCGAGGATATATTACACTCAGTGTCCTCACCAATTTACTGACAAAGATTGAGTCTTAATTTTGTGTAATAACCACATCATTGACACCATTTTGAATTCTCTGTGAAACTCCAGACACACCATAGGCACAATTATTTGTTGTAAAACAGAGCGAGTTGTTGTGATTTGGAATGCACTGTCCATAAATGGTGCCAGAATCTCATTGGATTGCAACTTCCAAAAGGGAATTTGGTACAGTCTGAAAAAGAAAACAAAATAGTCGAACTACGGGGTAAATGGGTCGTTGTACAAAGAGCTGGCACGGGAAAAATGGGCCAAATAGACTCCCCTGTACTCTAGCAGCCTTGTGTGCATGTAAAGGGAGTGGTAACAACCTGGAACCTACTGCCAATGAGGGTAGGAGATGCAGAGATGACGGAAGGAATTGAATAAGAAATTGGACAGGCACTGAGAGAAATAACCCACAGGGATTTGGGGAAAGAAGGGGGCAATGGACAGACTGGCTTCCTCCACAGAGAGCCAACACGATCCCAACGGACTAAATGGCCCCATTCACCACCCTTCAGATGCTGTGATCTCAGGAGAGAAATTCAGCTGCTCCAGTCATTCCAACTAACTGGAGTCCCTATTCTCTGGTGCCATTCTTAGAAATGTCCTCTACACCGTCTCTAAGAACTTCACATCTTTCCTAAGGTGTGGAGCCCATATATAGGGTTCCATTCTGGAGGGATAGAATTGAAAAGTACGGAGGAAATGTTCGACTTGTTTAAAACGATGGTTCGACTACACTGGGAGCTCTGTCAACATTGATGATCTCCACTTCGAAAAAGGAAATAGAGGCACTAGATAAGGTGCAACAAAGATTCATAATGTACAGAACTGAGAGCATTTAACACTCAGGAAAGGCTGGGGCTGCTTTTTTCTGGAAAAGAGCAGACTGATAGGTGACCTGATGGAAGTCTTTCAGATTATGAAGGGATTCAATAATCCAATAGGAATTTCAGTAGAAACCTCATTACCCAGCGAGTGGTGAGAATGTGGAACTCGTTACCACAGCGAGTGGTTGAGGTGAACAGCATGAATCCATTGAATGTAAAGCGAGACACAGACATGAGGGAAAAAGGAATAGAAGGAGATGCTGATGGGAGATATAGAGGGGTGGGTGGAGGATCATGTGGAGCATAAATACTGACATGGACCATGGCTAATCTCAGCCGGTATGGGAATTTAACCTGTACTGTTGGTGTCACGCAGCACGAACCAGCCATCCAGCCGAGCTAACCGATCCCACTGTAAATCTGTAATAATTCCTTAAATATTAGTGATTGCCTGTCTCCCACCATACTATTTAATGTAGTTTCCCAGTGTACCTCAGACAACTTGCCCCTCATACCCTAATAATTTTCTTATGTGAGAAGCACCAAGATAAATTAAACAAATGAACCATGTAACCACCACAGCCCATCTTTATGGCAATGTGGCATGATTTTGGGGGTTACCAAACAGAAATGGTAATGAAACATCTTTTAACCTCCAAACACCCTTTCACTCTTTGATCCTTGCGAAATGTGAAACCAGATATTCGCAAGAAGGCTCAGAGAGAATCAGACCATTGGAGGCGAAGTCGTGAGACCGGCCAGTCCAGCAGAAAGAAACTCTCTGACCATCCCCATTGACCAACAGAATGAACAACATGCAGTCCTGGATGTAATTGAGAACAGAAACAATAACAGCAGAATCCAATCCCTGTAATCAGTTGTGAACTTGTTGGTGTCTCAGAAAGTACGATGAATTACAAAATCCCTTCGCACATTGAGAGCAGGTGAACGGCCTCTCCCCAGTATGAACTCCCTGGTGTGATTGCAGACAGCATAACCGAGTGAATCGTGCAAATAGAGGTAAACATCTTTGAGTTATGGGGGTGACACCCACGCAGACACTTGGAGAACGTGTCTCCACACAGACAGTGACCTGGGGCCAGGATTGAACACTGGTCCTCAGCTCCGTGAGACCGCAGTGCTAACCACTGCATCGCCTAACTATTTAGATGAGGGAACAAAATGCAATATTTCCAAATTTGCAGATGACACAAGTTGCTTGGGAGGGTAGCTGTGAGGAGGTTGCAGAGATCCTTCAGTGTGATTTGGACAAGTTGGGCGAGTGGACAAATGAATGGCAGATACAGTATAATTTGGAGAAATGCAAGGTTATCCAGTTGGGTAGCAAAACAAGAAGGCAGACGATTATCTGAATTGTCATAAATTAGGAGAGGGAAATGTGCAACGAGACCTGGTTATCCTCGTACACCAGTCTCTGAAGGAAAAAATGCAACTACAGCAGGCGATAAAGATGGCAAATGATATGCTAGCCTTCATTGCGAGTGGATTCAGTACAGGAGCAAGGATATCTTACTGTCATTATACAGGGCCTTGGCGAGGCCATACCTGGAATATTGTGTGTAGTTTTGGTCTCCTTATTTGAGAAAGGATGTTCTTGCTCTAGAGGGAGTGCAGCAAAGGTTTACCAGACTGATTCCTGGGATGGTGGGACTGACGTATGGGAGATTGAATCAGTTAGGATTGTATTCGCTGGAGTTCAGAAGAATGGGGGATCTCATAGAAACCTATAATATTCTATCAGGACTTGACAGGGTAGATGTAGGAAAGATTTTCCCGATGGTGGGAGTGTACAGAACCAGAGGTCGCAGTCTGAGGACATGGGGTAGACCATTTAGGACAGAGATGAATAATTTCTTCATCAGAGAGTGGTGAGCCTGTGGAATTTGTTACCACAGGAAATAGTTGAGGCCAAAACATTGTATGTTTTCAGGAAACAGTTAGATATAGCACTTAGGGCGAAGGGGATCAAAGGATATGGAGGGGAAAGCGGGATTAGGCTATTCAGTTGGATGATGAGCCATGATCATAATGAATGGCAGAGCAGGCGCAAAGGGCCAAATGGTCTCATCCTGCTCCTATTTTCTATGTTTCTATGTCATCCCTTCCCACACTGAGAGCAGGTGAATGGCTTCTCCCCAGTGTGAACTCGCTGGTGTGTCTGCAGGATAAGCTGGCACCCATGAATGTGGAGATATTTGAGGGGGCGATCGGGAAGAGGGTGTTACCACAAACTTTGGGGCAGGCATCGGTTTCCCTGTTGCTTAAAAAGATAAGGATCCGACGGAGTGTGGGTTGTTTCGGCCCATATCACTTTTAAATGTGAACGCAAAGGTATTAACGAAGGTACTGGCAGGTGATAGGTGAAGATCAGACGGGGTTTGTGCGAGGGAGGCAGCTCTTTTCAAACGTTAAGAGGGTATTGAACATGGTTATGGCATCAGCGGAAGGGAAGGAAACAGAGGTGGTTGTGGCACTGGACACCGAGAAAGCGTTTGACCGAGTAGAATGGGGACACTTGATAGCAGTTCTGGAGCGGTTTGGGATTGGTCCATGATTTGTGGACTGGGTAAAGCTACTGTATCAGGAGCTGGGGCCAGTGTCCGCACAAAAAACATCAGCTCGAGATACTTTTCTCTCCACCGTGGGACTAGGCAGGGATGTCCTATGTCCCCCCTGCTGTTTGCACTCTCGCGATTGAGCCATTGGCCATCGCAAAACCGCCGTTGGCCATCGCGTTAAGAGGTTTGGGGGTAGGGAAAGGGAAAGTGCGGGGGGGGGGTGAATAGAGCATAGGGTGCCCTTGTATGCAGATGACTTGTTATTATATGTGTTGGAACCGAGTATGTCAAGAGGGGGAATATTGGAGCTGCTTCGGGTGCTTGGGTCTTTCTCGGGGTACAAATTAAATCGAGACAAGAGTGAGTATTTTGTGGTGTTTCGGCTGGTGGGGCCTGCCATTCCGTAGGGCAGGGGTTCACTTTAGATATCTGGGTGTGCAGGTTGCTCGGGATTGGAGGGGGGGTAGGGGTCACTGGAGGGTCGGTTAAAATTAACACGTTGCTGCGATTTCTGTTTATTTTCCAATGCCTGCCGGTTTTCCTGCCAAAGGCATTTTTTGGAGTTTTCAGGAATAATTTCCAACAAGTGGAAACATCTTCTCCATGTCCACTCTACCCAGGCCTCGCAGTATCCTGTAAGTTTTAATAAGATACCCCCATACTTCAAAACTCCAGGGAGTACAGACCCAGAGTCCTCAACCGTTCCTCATACGACAAGCTCTTCATTCCAGGGATCATTCTTGTAAACCTCCTCTGGAGTTTTTCCAAGGCCAACACATCCTTCTTAGATATGGGGCCCAAAGCAGCTCATAATACTCCAAATGGTGTTTGATCAGCGTCTTATACAGCCTCAGAAGTACATCCCTGATCTTGTATTCAAGCCCACTCGACCTGAATACATTGCATTTGCCTTCCTAACTGCCGACTGAACCTGCACATTAAGCCTTTTAAAAAAAATTTAGAGTACCCAATTTATTTTTTCCAATTAAGGGTAAGTTTAGCGTGGTCAATCCACCGACACTGCACATCTTTGGGTTGTGGGGGCGAAGCCCACGCAAACACGGGGAAAATGTGCAAACTCCACACAGACAGTGACCCAGAGCCGGGATCGAACCTGGGACCTCGGCGCCGTGAGGCTACAGTGCACTTGCACATTAACCTGAAGAGAATCTTGAACAAGGTCTCCCAAGTCCCTTTGTGCTTGTGATTTCCTCAGCATTTCCCCATTTAGAAAATAGTCTATGCCTCCATTTTTCCTTCCAAAGTGCATAACCTCACACTTTTCCACATTGTATTCCATCTGCCACTTCTTTGCCCACTCTCCTAGCCTTGCTCAGCATTGCTTCTTTTTCTAATCACTTTAAATGGATGCCCTGTTTATAACCTTGCCCTAAATATGACTTGCTGGATCAAACATCTATTGCAGATCCTTAGTTTTAATGTGGTCAAGTGCCTTTCCATTTGAGAACTGTTCAATAAAGTTATTAGAATTATTTGTAGCTAGGACAGCACGTGGAGCAGTGGTTAGCGCTGTGACTACAGCGCTGAGGACCCGGGTTTGAATCCCCGCCCTGGGTCACTGTCCGTGTGGAGTTTGCACATTCTTCGCATGTCTGCATGGGTTTCACCCCCACAACCCAAAGATGTGCAGGTTAGGTGGATTGGCCAGGCTAAATTGCCCCTTAATTGGAAAAAATAATAATAATTGGGTATTCTGAATTATTATTATTATTTTTTTAAAAGGATTATTTGTAGCTTCCCCACCAATCAGTTTTTTCCATTATCCTGAAGTGACCTTATTTGTATCAGGAGTTAACTGAAGTGGGTTCCTAACCTCTCATTATCTAAATTTCCATTTACCACTTTTCTGTCCACCTGACCCAGTCCATGGCTTTCTCCCTCATTGTCTAAAACACATCAGCAACTTTTGTGTAATCCTGGTGCATACATTTCAGTCTAAATCATTGATATATACCGGAAACTGTGGAGCCCCACTGGAAACAGACGTCCAGGCATCATTCAGTCCTGGATGTGACTAACAGCAGCAACAGCTAAATCCAAACCCTGCTGTTGCCTGTGAACTTGCTGATGTCTGTGCAGGTTGTTTGACTGAGTGAATCTCCTCCCACACACGGAGCGGTTGAACAGCCTGTCCCAAGTACCGCTCCCACATGTGGGGCGACACAGTAGCACAGTGGTTAGCACTGTTTCTTCACAGCTCCAGGGTCCCAGGTTTGTTCCCGGCTTGGGTCACTGGCTGTGCGGAGTCTGCACCTTGCCCCCAGTGTCTGCCTGGGTTTGCTCCGCTTTCCTCCCAGTCCAAAAATATGCAGATTAGGTGGATTGGCCATGCTAAATTTCCCTCAGTGTCCAAAAAGGTGAGGTGGGGTTATGGGTTAGGTTGGAGGTATGGGCGTAAGTAAGGTGCTCTTTGCAAGGGCCGGTGCACTCGATGGGCCGAATGCCCTCCTTCTGCACTGTAAATGCTATGATTCTGTTTCAGTGTGAACTCGCTGGTGTTTCCGCAGACTTTGTTTTCTTTTAAATCTCTTTTTACAGTCAGAACAGTTAAAAGGTTTCTGATCAATGTGAATAAGTTGGTTTGAGGTCAGGTGGGATGACCGAGTAAATTTCTTGTCACACACGGGTCAAGTGTACGGTCTCTGTCCAGTGTGAACTCGTTGGTGTTGCAGAAGCTGGGATGAACATGTGAATCTCTTCTCACACACGGAGCAGGTGAATGGCCTCTTTCCCCAGTGTGAGTGTGTTGGTGTTTCAGCAAATTGCTTTTCCTTTTAAAGCTCTTCTCACAGTCAGAACATTTAAAATGTCTCTGATCAGTATGAACAAGTTGGTGGCTCAGGAGGAATGATAATCGAGTGAATCCCTTCCCACATTCCAAACAGGTGAATGGCCTCTCCCCAGTGTGAGTGCGTTGATGTGACAGTAAATCCATTCTGCTTTTAAAGCTCTTCTCACAGTCAGCACATTTAAAAGGTCTCTCATCAGTATGAACAAGTTGGTGTCTCAGGAGGTGGAATGATCGAGTGAATCCCTTCCCACACACGGAGCAGGTGAATGGCCTCTCCCCAGTGTGAGTGCGTTGATGTGTCAGTAAATACTTTCTGTTTTTAATGCTCTTTTCACAGTCAGCACATTTAAACGGTCTCTGGTCAGAGTGAACCTGATGGTGAGCCCGGAGGTTTGACAAATCATTAAATCCCTTCCCACATTCCAAACTGGTGAACGGCCTCTCCCCAGTGTGAGTGCGTTGATGTATCAGTAAATCCTTTCTGCTTTTAAAGCTCTTTCCACAGTCAGCACATTTAAAAGGTCTCTGGTCAGAGTGAACCTGATAGTGAGCCCGGAGGTTTGACGATGCATTAAATCCCTTCCCACATTCCAAACAGGTGAATGGCCTCTCCCCAGTGTGAGTGCGTTGATGTAACAGTAAATTATTTCTGCTTTTAAAGCTCTTCTCACAGTCAGCACATTTAAACGGTCTCTGATCAGTATGAACAAGTTGGTGTGTCAGGAGGTTTGATGACCGAGTGTATCCCTTCCCACACATCGAGCAGTTGAATGGCCTATCCCCAGTGTGAGTGCGTTGATGTATCAGTAAATCCTTTCTGCTTTTAAAGCTCTTTCCACAGTCAGCACATTTAAAAGGTCTCTGATCAGTATGAACAAGTTGGTGTGTCAGGAGGTGGGATGACCGAGTGAATCCCTTCCCACACACGGAGCAGGTGAATGGCCTCTCCCCAGTGTGAGTGCGTTGATGTGTCAGTAAATCATTTCTGCTTTTAAAGCTCTTCTCACAGTCAGCACATTTAAACGGTCTCTGATCAGTATGAACAAGTTGGTGTGTCAGGAGGTTTGATGACCGAGTGAATCCCTTACCACACACCGAGCAGGTGAACGGCCTTTCCCCAGTGTGAATACGTTGATGAGTTTCCAATTCAGACGGGGAATTGCATCCCATCCCACAGTCCCCACATTTCCATGGTTTCTCCATGGTTATCGACAAGTTATCAGGTGTAGGTAGGATGCAGATTTGAGGTCACTATCAGATCAGCCGTGATGTTATTAAATGGTGGAACAGGCTCACGGGGCTGAATGTCCAATTGCTGCTTCTTGATTCCTATGGTGCGAATGTTCTTATATCTCTCCAACATGGATTATGTGATCAGTATGAACAAGTTGGATTGGCCAGATTGAAGCCTGAGTACGGTGTCTCCCTGATATAAATGCTGCAATTTAATTTCATGCTGTGTGATTGGACAAACATTTCTCCTTCCACGTTGAAAGGCCGGTCCTGATGAATCAAGTGACTCTGTCAGATCTCGACATGATGTTTGCATCTGCAAATATTCTGTAAAAGGAGATTACATTGAAATACTGTGAATATATAAGACACAAACAGGCCATTCTGTCACACGTTCTGCTGCTGTCCATATGCGGCACACATCTCCGACTGTCCCACCTATCAAATCTCAGCCTTTCAGCTGATTTTCAATTCCATTTTCTCTCATGTGCTTATCCCGTTTCCTTTTGAAAACATCTCAGCACTTTCCTCAACTCCTTTCCATGGTAATGAGTTGCACATTCTGAACCTGTAATAAATAATTTTGTCTGCATTGTCCCCTTGGATTCATTCGTAACTGTCTTGCAATTATGACTTGTTCTTTATTGATGGTCACTCTCTCACATCGCCCCTCTCCAAACTGATAATTTAAAAGATTTACAGCTGTAATCTCTCATGTTACAAAAGTCATCATTGTCAATGCAGGATAGAATTTGCAAAGAGATAAACCTTTCTGTTGGGTTCAGTTTGTGTGCAAATTCTACAATTCTAACCCCCTGTAAAAGG
The DNA here is from genome assembly GCF_047496885.1 of Scyliorhinus torazame. Classification (NCBI taxonomy): domain Eukaryota; kingdom Metazoa; phylum Chordata; class Chondrichthyes; order Carcharhiniformes; family Scyliorhinidae; genus Scyliorhinus; species Scyliorhinus torazame. Next base: position 71,830,709 of record NC_092711.1, on the reverse strand, counting down.
AGTTTACAAAAGCCATCACTGTCAGTCCAGGATAGAAATTCTGAACAGGCAATTCTAGTTTCTCTGGAACATTTTTTCCTCTGTTCCCCCAAAGCTGTCAATCCCAGTCCCACATACTCTCCCTCCTCCCTGGGCTGAAATCCAAACCCATCTCACCATTTATTTCCTCCACTCCCAGTTTTCTCCCTCCCTCTCCTCTGCCTGGGTTCAGTTCTCCAGCTCTTGTCTGCAGACTGACAATAAAATCAATGGGTCTTATTGGGGGTTTGGGGCCTCCAGCAGGTATTTGTGAATCCTCCCCACCCACCTGCCAGGGTTTCCTTCCTTGCCAGAGATCAGAGTCCTCATTGATTTGAGTGCAAAGTGTAAGCTCTTAGGTGGATTGGCCATGATAAATTGCCCTTAGTGTCCAAAATTGCCCTTAGTGTTGGGTGGGGTTACTGGGTTATGGGGTTACTGGGTAATGGGGTTACTGGGTTATGGGGATAGGGTGGCGGTGTTGACCTTGGGTAGGGTGCTCTTTCTAAGAGCCGGTGCAGACTCGATGGGCTGAATGGCCTCCTTCTGCACTGTAAATTCTATGAAATTCTTGTCACCCCTCCCCCATACTCTGGTGTGAACCATCCTCCAGTGTCTGAAGCAGGATGGGGCCCGTTAACCTGGGCTTGTTCCCGGGAGGGAGAAGCTCCGCAGCTGCAAACCAGGGAGCTGACAATCATAGAATTTACAGCGCAGAAGGAGGCCTTTCGGCCCATCGAGACTCCACCGGCCCTTACAAAGAGCACCCTACTCAAGCCCACGTCTCTACCCTATCCCTGTAACCCCGATTTAAACTTTCTGGACACTAAGGGCAATTTAGCATGGACAATCCACCTAAGCCGCACATCTTTGGACTGTGGGAGGAAACCGGAGCACCCGGAGGAAACCCACGCAGACACGGGGAGAACATGCAGACTCTGCACAGACAGTGACCCAAGCCGGGAATCGAACCTGGGACCCTGGAGCTGTGACGCAACTGTGCTGCCCTGCTCTGGAAGGAGCTGCGCTCTGAAAGCACAAACCTGTTATACTTTAACCTGGTGTTGTCAGACCTCTTACTGAGCTCACCCCAGTCCAACGCCGGCATCTCCACATCATAATTGTGAAGGGTTTGCTCCAGCTCACAATGCCCGGGACTGATTGACGGCGGGTTCGGACCAATAGGAAGAGGGGGCGGGTCTGGAAAACTGAAGATGAGCATTGGTCCTCCAGCCAATCAGAGTGAATGGGAGGCGGAGCAAAGCCGGGGCTCTCGCTCCCACCGCATGCGCCCGGCCACCCGGGCCTGTCTCGGGGAAAAGCCCGAGCAGCTTTCGCCTGTTCAGCTGCTGTATCCTAGCTTCGTATCCGGAGCTTGGAGTACACCGAGTGTTTATGAAGCCTCCAGACCCATCCACCGGCTCCATCCCTCCCCCATGACTCACCCACCGAATTTGACCGGCTGAGGATTTCCTCCAGACCGCCTGAATCCTGAGTTGTCATTGGTGCTGCGCATACTTCAGCTCACGTGGGAGACCGGGCTCAGCCCCGCCCCTCATTCACTCCGATTGCTTGGAGGACCGCTGCAACCACTCGGTCCTCCAGGCCTACCTCTCTCTCCCTATTGGTCCAGAGCCGCCGTCAATCACTCCCCGGGCATTGTGAGCTTGAGCATGCGCAGTGCCGATGCTGGTCGGCCGGGAGGTTTCACTGAAACCCGGTGGAGGCTCCAAACCCCACGAAGGGTTACAATCAACAACAACATCTTCTATTTATATAACATCATAAATCATCCCAGTCAACTTCACAGGAATATTATAAAACAAAGTGAGACTCCCAGACAAAAGGAGATTTAGGGCAGGTGACCAAAAACTTGGTCAAAGAGGTGAGTTTTAAAGGGTCTGAAAGGAGGTGAGTGAGGTGGAGACGGGGAGGTTTAGGGAGGGAATTCAGTGCTTGGGGCCGACGGAACTTAAAACCATGGCGGGGTAATTAGAATCGGGAGTGTACAAGAGTCCAGGATCAGAGCTGTGCAGATATCTCAGGGGGTTGTGGGGCTGGAGGAGATGACAGACACAGAGAGAGATGAGGCCATGGAGGGATTTGAAAACAAGGGTGAGAATTGATTGGGAGTGAATACAAGTCTCGGAGCACAGGGATCATAGGGGAAAGGAACTGGCTGTGAATTAAGACATGGGTAGCAGACTTTTGGATGGCTTTAAGTTTACAGAGGTAGAATGTGGGAGAGCAGCCAGGTGTGTAATGGAATTGTCGAATCGGGAGGTGACGATGGTAAATTGCCTTAGTATCTAAAAAGGTTAGCTGTGGTTATGGGGATAGGTGGAGGTGTGGGCTTAGTTAGGGTGCTCTTTCCAAGAGCCAGTGCCGATTGGATGGGCCTAATGGCCTCCTTCTGCACTGTAAATTCTATGAGGTCAGAAGCTCATATTCGATCAGTATGAAACCAAATTTACAAAGAGACTGGCTTGAGGGCAGGTAGAAGTCAAAAGAATTTGAACCGTGACGTCACAGCCTGCAGGTAAGGGACTGGCTGGTGACTGGTAAGTAGTTTTTATTTTATTTTTCCTCATGTATTATTGTGCGGGGCGCAGAGGTTGCTGAGTGAGTGCTTGCTGAGAAGGGGAGTGAATAACAGGTAAGCTCTTTCTTTCTTTTTCTTTTTTTTAATCGAGAGGGGATGGCAGGGAAGGTAGTGCAATGTTCCTCCTGCAGAATGTTTGAGGTGAGGGACACCGTCAGTGTCCCTGCTGATTTCATCTGTGGGAAGTGCACCCATCTCCAGCTCCTCAGAAACCGCGTTAGGGAACTGGAGATGGAGCTGGATGATTGGGAGGCAGAGGTGGTCATAGATAGAAACTTCACGGATGTAGTTACTCAGAAGAATCAAGATAGATGGGTGATGGTGAAAGGGGCTGGGAGGAAGCAGTCAGTACAGGGATCCCCTGTGGTCGTTCCCCTTCGTAACAAGTATACCGCTTTGGATACTGTTGGGGGTGACAACTTACCAGGGGTAAGCCATGGGGTACTGGTCTCTGGCACAGAGGCTCAGAAGGGCAGGGGGGAGAGGAGTAGAGCATTAGTCATTGGAGACTCCATAGTTAGGGGCATAGATAGGCGATTCTGTGGGAACGAGAGAGACTCACGGTTGGTGTGTTGCCTCCCAGGTGCCAGGGTCCGCGATGTCTCGGATCGTGTTTTCGGGATCCTTAAGGGGGAGGGGGAGCAGCCCCAAATCGTGGTCCACATAGGTACCAACGACATAGGTAGGGATAGGGATGTAAGGCAGGAATTCAGGGAGCTAGGGTGGAAACTTAGATCTAGGACAAACAGAGTTATTATCTCTGTGTTGTTACCTGTGCCACGTGATAGCGAGATGAGGAATAGGGAGAGAGAGGAGTTGAACACGTGGCTACAGGGTTGGTGCAGGAGGGAGGGTTTCAGATTTCTGGATAATTGGGGCTCATTCTAGGGTCGGTGGGACCTCTTCAAACGGGATGGTCTCCACCTAGACCAGAGGGGTACCAATATCCTGGGGGGGAAATTTGCTAATGCTCTTCGGGAGGGTTTAAACTACTTCAGCAGGGGCTTGGGAACCTGAATTGTAGCTCCAGTATACAGGAGGTTGAGAGTAGTGAGGTCATGAGTAAGGTTTCAAAGTTGCAGGAAGGTGGTTTAAAGTGTGTCTTCTTCAATGCGAGGAGCATCCGGGATAAGGTGGGTGAACTTGCGGCATGGGTTGGTACCTGGGACTTCGATGTTGTGGCTATTTTGGAGACATGGATAGAGCAGGGACAGGAATGGTTGTTGCAGGTGCCGTGGTTTAGATATTTCAGGAAGCTCAGGGAAGGTGGTAAAAGAGGGGGAGGGGTGGCATTGTTAGTCAAGGACAGTATTACGGTGGCAGAAAGGACGTTTGATGAGGACTAGTCTACTGAGGTAGTATGGGCTGAGGTTAGAAACAGGAAAGGAGCCCACTTCTGGTTGCGGCGATGCACTGCTAAGCCGCACGTTTCGGCAGCTCACGTTCTAACGGACTTTTGGGCTCTTTTTGGGAGCCCCAACGGAATTTTTTTGGACCAAACCCAGTCTGGGGTGATGAAGTAAGGAGTCCCCCTGGTGTGTATGGAAAGGATCGGTGGTAGTGGCCAGATTGCGTAGGATCCGTTGGAGCAGCGGCAGAGAAGAGAAGGAAGAAGCAAGATGGTGGCGGATGGAGCCCAGACGACATGGGACCCGGACCAGCAGGAATTCCTCCGACGGTGTGTGGAGGAATTAAAGAAGGAGGTGCTGGCGCCGATGTTATTGGCAATCGAAGGGCTAAAAGAAACGCAAAATGCCCAGGTGATAAAGCTCCGTGGGGTGAAGGCGAAGGCAGCGGAGAACGAGGATGAGATTCTGGGCCTAGCGGTAAAAATGGAGACGCACGAGGCGCTACATAAGAGGTGTATCGAAAGGCTCGAAGTCCTGGAGAACAGCTCAAGGAGAAAGATCCTCCGGATTCTGGGTCTCCCCGAGAGAGTAGAGGGAGCTGACGTTGGGGCTTATGTGAGCACGATGCTCCATTCGCTAATGGGAGCTGAGGCCCCCTCGGGCCCCCTAGAGGTGAAAGGGGCTCACCGGGTCCTTGCGAGGAGACCAAAGGCTGGAGAACCACCAAGGGCGATAGTGGTGAGATTTCACCGCTTCACCGACAGAGAGGCTGTTTTGAGCTGGGCCAAGAAGGTACGGAGTAGCAGGTGGGAGAATGCAGTGATACGAGTGTATCAGGACTGGAGCGCGGAGGTGGCGAGTAGGAGGGCGAGTTTTAATCGGGCCAAGGTGGTACTTCACAAGAAGAAAATAAAGTTTGGGATGCTGCAGCCGGTGCGATTGTGGGTCACGCACCAAGATAGACACTACTACTTTGAAACGTCGGACGAGGCATGGACCTTCATCCAAGAAGAGAAATTGGACCTAAACTGAGGGACTGATGCTGTGGGGGAGATGATGATGTTGATGTACAGAAATGTAAATTGGGGAATGGGAGGTTCACAGTATCGGGAAGACAGACGGGGTTTTTTTTTTTCTTGACGGGGGGACACTGAGAAATGTGGGCGCCGGTGGAAAAATGGACTGAGGTGGGGGATGGGGAATGGGGGAGCTGTGCCATAGGGGGCGGGGCCGATCCAGGAAAGCGCGTTTTTTTTCCCCCGCGCTAGGGAGATGATGGCGGGAAGGTAGGCGCAAGGAGGATGAGAGTCCCACACACGGGGGGGGTCAAGGAGAGAGCGGGGGAAGCCGGGGTCAGTTGGAGTCAGCTGACTTTCGGAAGCATCATGGGGGGAGTAACCATGCTAGATGGGGATCTAGCGGGGAGGGGGGAGGGGGGGTCAACTGGGTTGCTGCTGCTGGGAGCGAGAGGGAGCTGGCAAGGGAAGAGGTGGTCAGGACGGGAGTGCGCCGCCTGACGGACGGGTGGGTGCGCGGGACCTGGACGTGGGACTGGCCTAGAATAGCGGATGGCTAGTCGGCGGGGGTGGGTGTGGGGGGGTGGGTGGGGGGGTGGCCCAATCCGGCTGATCACGTGGAATGTGAGAGGCCTAAATGGGCCAATTAGAGGGGCCCGAGTGTTCGCGCACTTAAAAAGACTGAAGGCAGATGTGGTCATGCTTCAGGAGACGCATCTGAAGGTGGCGGATCAGGTTAGGTTAAGGAAAGGATGGGTGGGACAGGTGTTCCACTCAGGGTTGGACGCAAAAAATAGGGGGGTGGCGATATTGGTGGGGAAACGGGTGTCGTTCAAGGCTAGGAATATAGTGGTGGATAACGGGGGTAGATACGTGATGGTGAGTGGTAGATTGCTGGGAAAGGAGGTCGTGCTGGTAAATGTATATGCCCCGAACTGGGATGACGCGGGATTTATGAAGCGGATGCTGGGATGTATCCCTGACCTGCAGGTGGGAAGCCTGGTAATGGGGGGGGATTTCAAAACTGTGCTGGATCCAGGGCTAGACCGGTCTAGATCCAGGACCGGAAGGAGTCCGGCAGCAGCCAAGGTGCTTAGGGGGTTCATGGAGCAAATGGGGGGAGTGGATCCGTGGAGATTTGCTAGGCCGTTGGCCAAAGAGTTGTCCTTTTTCTCCCATGTCCACAAGGTATACTCCCGAATAGATTTCTTTGTTTTGAGCAGGGCACTGATTTCGAAGGTGGCAGGAACGGAGTATTCGGCCATAGCCATTTCAGACCATGCCCCGCACTGGGTGGATCTGGAATTACGAGAGGAGAGGGAGCAGCGCCCACTCTGGCGACTGGATGTGGGATTATTGGCGGATGAGGGGGTCTGTGGAAGAGTGCGGGGATGTATTGAGAGGGACCTGGAGGCCAATGATGATGGTGAGATCCAGGTGGGGGTAGTATGGGAAGCGCTGAAGGTGGTGGTTAGGGAAGAGTTGATCTCCATTAGGGCTTTCAAGGAGAAAAAAAGAGGGCAAAGAAAGGGAGATATTAGTGGGGGAGATTTTGAGGGTGGATAAAAGATATGCGGAGGCCCCGGATGAAGGACCGTATAGAGAGAGGTGAAGACTTCAGATGGAGTTTGACCTGCTGACCACAGGAAAGGCAGAGGCACAGTGGAGGAAGGCACAGGGGATGAGATACGAATATGGGGAAAAGGCGAGCCGGCTGCTGGCCCACCAACTTCGCAAGAGGAAATTAAGACCATAAGACATAGGAGCGGAAGTAAGGCCATTCGGCCCATCGAGTCCACTCCACCATTCAATCATGGCTGATTTTAACTCCATTTACCCGCTCTCTCTCCATAGCCCTTAATTCCTCGAGAAATCAAGAATTTATCAACTTCTGTCTTAAAGACACTCAACGTCCCGGCCTCCACCGCCCTCTGTTGCAATGAATTCCACAGACCCAGCACTCTCTGGCTGAAGAAATTTCTCCTCATCTCTGTTCTAAAGTGACTCCCTTTTATTCTAAGGCTGTGCCCCCGGGTCCTAGTCTCCCCTGCTAATGGAAACAACTTCCCTACATCCACCCTATCTAAGCCATTCATTATCAATTGGGGGAGTTAGGGATGAAACGGGAACTACGGAGCGGAGAGCAGGGAAGGTAAATGAGGTGTTTAAGACCTTTTATGAGAGGCTATATAGGTCCCAACCCCCGGAGGGAAAAGAGGGAATGCAACAGTTTCTGGACCAACTAAGGTTCCCGAGGGTGGAGGAGCAGGAGGTGGCAGGTCTGGGGGCGCCAATTGAGGTGACTATAGGGCTGGGGAACATGCAGGCAGGGAAGGCCCCGGGACCAGACGGGTTCCCGGTGGAATTTTACAGGAAATATGTGGACTTGTTGGCCCCGCTGCTGGCGAGAACCTTTAACGAGGCCAGAGAAGGGGGTCTCTACCCCCGACAATGTCGGAGGCAACGATATCACTAATCCTGAAGCGGGATAAAGATCAGCTGCAGTGAGGGTCACATAGGCCTATCTCACTCCTGAATGTAGACGCCAAGCTGCTGGCAAAAGTGCTGGCGACGAGGATAGAGGATTGTGTCCCGGAGGTGGTGCATGAAGACCAGACAGGGTTTGTAAAGGGGAGACAACTGAATGTCAACGTGCGACGGCTGTTGGGGGTGATAATGATGCCCCCAGCGGAGGGGGAGGCAGAGATAATGGTGGCGATGGATGCTGAGAAGGCATTCGATAGGGTAGAGTGCGAGTATCTATGGGAGGTGTTGAGGAGGTTTGGGTTCGGAGAGGGGTTTGTCAGTTGGGTCAGACTCCTATATGGGGCCCCAGTGGCAAGTGTAGTCACAAACCGGCAAAGATTGGAATATTTTCGGTTACATAGGGGAACAAGGCAGGGGTGCCCTCTGTCCCCATTACTGTTCGCGTTGGCAATTGAACCACTGGCCATAGCGTTGAGAGACTCTAAGAAATGGAGGGGGGTGGTTAGAGGGGGAGAGGAACATCAAGTGTCACTCTGCGCAGATGACCTACTGCTATATGTGGCGGATCCTGTAGAGGGGATGACAGAGGTTATGCAGATATTGAGGGAGTTTGGAGATCTTTCGGGATATAGGCTAAATATGGGGAAGAGTGAGCTTTTCGTAATACACCCTGGGGATCAGGGAAGAGGAATAGACGCCCTGCCGTTAAGGAGAGTGGAAAGGAGCTTCCGATATTTTGGGATTCAGGTAGGTAGGAGCTGGGGAACTCTACACAAACTCAATCTGACGGGGCTGGTGGAGCAGATGGAGGAGGATTTCAAGAGGTGGGATATGCTGCCGCTCTCACTGGCGGGCAGAGTGCAGGCGGTAAAAATGATGGTCCTCCCAAGGTTTCTTTTTGTGTTTCAATGTATCCCCATTCTGATCACGAAGGCCTTTTTCAAGAAAATAGACAGGAGCGTTATGAGTTTCGTGTGGGCAGGGAAGACCCCGAGGGTAAGGAGGGGGTTCCTGCAGCGTAGCAGGGACAGAGGGGGACTGGCGTTGCCGAATCTGGACGACTACTACTGGAGATGAGAGACGAGGGGGAGGCGCTGGTAGAGGAGCTGAAGGGAAAAGAGCTGGGGGAGGAGATTGAGGAGGGGCTGTGGGCTGATGCCCTAAGTAGGGTAAATTCCTCGTCCTCGTGTGCCAGGCTTAGCCTGATACAATTCAAGGTTCTACACAGAGTACATATGACGGGAGCAAGACTGAGCAGGTTCTTCAGAGTGGAGGACAGGTGTGGGAGGTGCTTGGGAAGCCAGGCGAATCACACACACATGTTCTGGTCATGTCCGGCACTGGATGAGTACTGGAGGGGAGTGGCAAAGGTGATCTCAAAGGTGGTGAAGGTCCGGGTCAAGCTAGGCTGGGGGTTAGCTATATTTGGGGTAGCGGAAGAGCCGGGAGTGCAGGAGGCGAAAGAGGCCGATATTCTGGCCTTTGCGTCCCTGATAGCCCGGCGAAGGATCCTACTTATGTGGAAGGAAGCGAAACCCCCCGGCGTGGAGGCCTGGATAAACGATATGGCAGGGTTCATAAAACTGGAACTAATGACATTTGCGCTGAGAGGATCGGCTCAGGGGTTCTCCAGGCGGTGGTAACCATTCCTCGACTATCTCGCGGAACGTTAAGGGAAAATAGATCGTCAGCAGCAGCAGCCCGGGGGGGGGGGGGGGGGGGGAGGGAGGAGCACTATTTTTTGTTACTTTGTTAGTTCACTATTTTATTTAAATAATGTTATTAATCAGCTATTGTGTTATTTTTATGTTGATTTGTAAAGTGGAAAAATTCTGTTTGAAAACTTTAAAATATATATTTTTAAAAATTAAAATTAAAAATAGGTACACGCAGGTTGATGCGTACCCTCTCCCCCGCATATCCGACATGGTCAATCGGATTGCACAGTTCAAGGTCTTTTCCACCATGGACCTCAAGTCCGCATACCACCAGCTCCCCATCCACCCGAGTGACCGCAAGTACACGGCCTTCGAGGCAAACGGGCGGCTCTACCACTTCTTAAGGGTCCCATTCGGCGTCACGAACGGGGTCTCGGTCTTCCAACGGGAGGTGGACTGAATGGTTGATCAGCACGGGTTGTGGGCCAAGTTCCCATACCTCAATAATGTAACCATCTGCGGCCATGACCAGCAGGACCACGACGCCAACCTCCGCAAATTCCTCCAGACCGCTTATGCCCTGAACCTCACCGATAATGAGGAAAAATGCATTTAGCACCAACTGTCTGGCCGTCCTGGGATACGTAGTGCGTAATGGAGTGATAGGCTCCGACCCCGAACGCATGCGCCCCCTTATGGAATTTCCCCTTCCCCACTGCTCCAAAGCCCTGAAACGCTGCCTGGGCTTCTTTTCGTATTACGCCCAGTGGGTTCCCCAGTACGCAGACAAGGCCCGCCCATTAATACAGTCCACTACCTTCCCCCTGTCGGCAGAGGCCCGCCAGGCCTTCAGCCGCATCAAAGCGGATATCGCAAAGGCCACGATGCACGCAATCGACGAGTCCCTCCCCTTCCAGGTCGAGTGCGACGCATCCGATGTAGCTCTGGCGGCCACTCTCAACCAAGCAGGCAGACCCGTGGCCTTTTTCTCCCGGACCCTCCACGCCTCAGAAATCCGCCACTCCTCAGTGGAAAAGGAAGCCCAAGCCATAGTGGAAGCTGTGCGACATTGGAGGCATTACCTGGCCAGCAGGAGATTCACTCTCCTCACTGACGGTAGTCTTTATGTTCGATAATGCACAGCGGGGCAAAATCAAGAATGACAAGATCTTGAGGTGGATGATTGAGCTCTCCACCTATAACTATGAGATCTTGTATCGTCCCGGAAAGCTGAACGAGCCGTCCGATGCCCTATCCCGCGGCACATGTGCCAACAGACAAGCAGACCGCCTCCAAGCCCTCCACGAGGACCTCTGCCACCCGGGGGTCACTCGATTCTACCAGTTCGTGAAGTCCCGCAACCTCCCCTACTCGGTCGAGGAGGTCCGTACAGCCACCAGGAACTGCCAAATCTGCGCAGAGTGCAAACAGCATTTTTTCAGGCCAGATAGAGCGCACCTGATAAAGGCTTCCCGTCCCTTTGAATGCCTCAGTTTGGATTTCAAAGGCCCCCTCCCCTCCACCGACCGCAATGCATACTTCCGGAACATGGTGGACGAGTACTCCCGTTTCCCCTTCGCCATCCCCTGCCCCGACATGACAGCGGCCACAGTCATTAAAGTCCTTGGCACCATCTTTACAGTGTTCAGTTTCCCCGCGTACATCTATAGTGCTATAGTGACAGGGGGTCCTCCTTCATGAGTGACGAGCTGCGTCAGTTCCTGCTCAGCAAGGGCATGGCCTCGAACAGGATCAGCTACAACCCCCGGGGGAACGGTCTGGTAGAGAGGGAGAACGGTACGGTCTGGAATACCGTCCTACTGGCCCTACGGTCCAGAAATCTCCCAGTTTCCCGGTGGCAGGAAGTCCTCCCGGATGCCCTCCACTCCATCCGGTCGCTGCTGGTACCACCACTAACCAAACGCCTCACGAGCGCCTCCTCGTCTTCCCTAGGAAGTCCTCCTCCGGAACGTCGCTGCCGACCTGGCTGGCAGCCCCAGGACCCACCTTGCTCCGAAAACATGTGCGGGCGCACAAATCGGACCCAATGGTCGAAAGGGTTCACCTCCACGCAAACCCTCAGTACGCCTACGTGGCGTACCCAGACGGCCGACAGGACACGGTCTCCCTACGGGACCTGGCGCCCGCCGGAAACACACACACACTCCCAACACCGATCACCCCCTCCCTGCCACGGGCGCACCCCACAACCGCTCCCTTCCCGGGTGGATCGGTCCTCCTCCCGTGCCCGCCCAGGCGTAAATAAACAGGGACGAACAGCGCACCGCTCCCAAAGACAACAGTGCCCGAGCCAGCACCTGCACCACCACCAGGGCTGAGGCGATCGACAAGGACGACCGGGGCACCCGCTCGACTTGTGGAATCCGCGTGACACAAGAAGAAAAGGAAAACGAACTTGTAAATAATTCTGACAACCTGTACATAGTTAACTGTTGGGCTAAATGCATAGCCACTGTACAAAATCAGTTCCAGGACCAGCCTTGTAAACCCCTACCACCATGCGAACCACCACCCCGCCGGGTTCTTTTTTAATAAGGGGTGAATGTGGTGGTATGTATTAGGGGTAGTATGGTACCTGTGAAGCCGAGAGGCTATTGGCTGACAGGTCCCGGGTCCTGGTCGGATCTGCCGCCTGCTGGCTCCGCCCTGAAGGCAGAGTATAAGAGCTCGAGTTCTCCCAGCAGCTGCATTCTGTAACTGAGCTGCTGGGGAACAAGTCTTGCTTAATAAAGCTTCGATTGATTTAATCTCTTCTCGACTTGAGTGAGTAATTGTTGCGCTACCATTGTGACTGTCACACAAAGACATTTTCGGTCTGAAAACTTAAACCAGCTGTTTTACATTCAATCAGGAACATCACAGTTTTACACCAATCGTTGAATTGACAGCACATTTCCAGCATTCACCATTGTTCTTCCTGACTCTAAACACAGTTGTAAAGGAGCTTCTGTTCCATGTTTAGCACCTCTGAGATATGGGAGAGCGGTTGGGACACATTTCTTACACGCCTCAGGATTAACCCACACGGGGACTTTGCTGTCAGTGAAGAGAGATGAGAAAGACCAATGTGTTATTTGTCCCTCTCAGGGTGCAGGTGGGGTAGTCCAAACTTCTCCTTCAGCGCCCCTAAGCTCGCAAACGTCCCATCGATGAACAGGTCCCCCATTCTTCTAATCCCTGCCTGATGCCAGCTCTGAAACCCCCCGTCCATCCTTCCTGGGACAAACCGATGGTTATCTCTGATCGGGGACCACACCGAGACTGCCATCGCTCCCCTATGTCGTCTCCACTGGCCCCAGATCTTTAGCGTTGTGGCCACCACCGGACTCGTGGTGTACCTTGTCGGCGAGAGCGGCAGCGGCGCCGTCACCAGCGCCCCCAGGCTCATTCCTTTGCAGGATGCCATCTCCAACCTCTTCCATGCCGCCCCTTCTCCCTCCATCACCCACTTACGGATCATCGCCATGTTGGCTGCCCAGTAGTAGCCACCCAGATTCGGCAACACCAGCCCTCCTCTATCTCGACTACGCTCCAGGAACCCCCTCCTTACCCTCAGGGTCTTACTCGCCCACACACAACCCATAATGCTCCTGCCTACCCTCTTAAAAAAGGCCTTGGTGATCACAATTGGAAGGCATTGGAATATAAAAAGAAACCTCGGGAGGGTCACCATTTTAATCGACTGTACCCTGCCCGCTAGCGAGAGTGGCAACATGTCCCACCGTTTAAAGTCCTCCTCCATCTGGATTGGATTGGATTTGTTTATTGTCACGTGTACCGAGGTACAGTGAAAAGTATTTTTCTGCGAGCAGCTCAACAGATCATTAAGTACATGAGAAGAAAAGGAAATAAAAGAAAATACATAATAGGGCAACACAACATATACAATGTAACACAACATATACAATGTACCCCTGCCTCATCCCTCGATACAGCCCGTCAAATTAAGTTTGTGCAGGGTCCCCCAGCTCCTAGCTACCTGGATCCCCAAGTATCGAAAGCTCCTTTCCGCCCTCCTCAACGGTAGGTCATCTATCCCTCTTCCCTTATCCCCCAGATGCACCACAAAGAGCTCACTCTTCCCTACATTAAGCTTGTAGCCCGAGAAGTCCCCAAATTCCCTTAGGATCTGCATGACCTCCACCATCCCCTCCACTGGATCCGCCACATACAGCAACAGGTCGTCTGCGTACAGTGACATTCGATGCTCCTCTCCCCCTCGAACCACCCCCCTCCATTTCCTAGACTCCCTTAATGCCATGGCCAAAGGTTCAATTGCTAATGCAAACAACAGGGGGGACAGGGGGCACCCCAACTCGTCCCTCGATACAGCCGAAAATACTCAGACCTCCACCGATTCGTAACCACACTCGCCACCGGGGTTCTATATAGGAGCTTAACCCAACTGATAAACCCCTCCCCAAACCCAAACCTCCGCAACACTTCCCAGAGATACTCCCACTCTACTCGGTCAAAGGCCTTTTCCGCGTCCATAGCTGCCACTATCTCTGCCTCTCCCTCCACCGTTGGCATCATTATCACGTTTAGGAGCCTTCGCACATTGGTATTTAGCTGCCTGCCCTTTACAAATCCCGTCTGGTCCTCGAGAATCACCCCCGGGACACAGTCCTCAATCCTCGTAGCCAACACTTTTGCCAGCAACTTAGCATCTACGTTGAGGAGCGAGATCGGCCTATACGACCCTCATTGCAGTGGGTCCTTATCCCGCTTCAGGATCAAAGAGATTGTCGCCTGCGGGAACAGATCTTTACCAGATGGAAGTTTTAAAAAGGATAGAGAGTGATGAAGGTTCACATTTCACAGCAGAGGTAAGGCAACAGCTCTGTTTTCTTGTGGGTGTGAAAAGACATTACCACATCCCCTACTAACCAGTAACTAAGTAAAGTCACCATTGCCCAGATAACAATCGGCTACTGTCCCCTTTGAGGGGGAGAGCTGACTGGTGGTGATTTAACCTGAGGATCACCACACCTCAGGCGAGGGGCAAGGTTGATAATGTGGTCGGTTTAGCTCAGTTGGCAAGATGGCTGGTTCGTGCTGCACAGTGAGCCCAACAGCGCGGATTCAATTCCTGTATCAGCCAAGGTTATTCATAAAGGCCGACCATCTCAACCTTGCCCCTCAGCTGAAAGGTGGTGATCCTCAGGTTAAATCACCACCAGTCAGCTCTCATCTGGGACTATGGTGACTTTACCAACCAGAATCTTGTCAGATGGTTGGGAACTTTATTCACTCTCAAGAAACACTGACAAAAGCTGTCATGAAGGGAGCTGATGGTCTGGTCAAGGGCAATGACTTGGTCACTTCCCTGCCTTGCGTCTTAAAGACCATTCACTCCCCTCCACTTCACTCCCTCGCTCACAGACCATTTCAGCTCATAAGTGATTGGTCAATCCAGTTCCCACCAGGGTCCCACTCCCCATTGCTACTCGACAAAGCTATGGCCAGTTCTCGCAGAACCTCCAACAAACCGACATCTTCCCTGCTAAAGACAATGGAGAAGATCGATGCTGACTATTTAGCACCTCCAGGGAGAACCACAATTGCTCAATGAGACATTAAATAATGTTAAATTCACTCATAAAAGTAGTGGGGTTGGGAGCCCAATTGGGAAGGACCATATGATGTTATTGATTAATTGGAAGAAACAACTCTTATATTACCAAATTGGAAATGAGGGAAGGAAACAAAATATCTGTGTTCCCATGGAGATCAGTGTAAACAGTACAAAATGAATTTTCATTTTTCATTTTCATTTCATGAAGCGGTCAGATGGAGAACAAACGCGATTTTTGATTTTTCCAACAGGGACACGATGTGGTCAGGCATCATGCTCTTGGACTGTGTCCAGGCTGAAGTTCTGTTCCTGCTGTATGATCCTCCTCCAGATTGTCCTTTCTGAGTTCCAGGCAGGTGGTGTTCAACACTCAGGTGGGAAAGACAAAAATCTACAACAATGAGCTTGAAACAAAGTTGATGAATTTAATATGTAACCAGAACATTAAACTTCAATTCAATTATTATTCGTAGAAATAAATACCAACTGTCAGAATGAACATGGTTCAGTCCTGGCTGTGATTAACAACAGCAATAACAGCAGAATCCAACCTCTGTCATCACTTGTGAACTTGCTGGTGTCTCACCAGGTGGGATGACTGAGTGAATGCTTTCCCACACTTGGAGCAGGTAAACAACCTCTCGCCAGTGTGGACTCGCTGGTGTCTCACCAGGTGGGATGAATGGACAAATGCTTTCCCACAGTCGGAGCAGCTGAATGGCCTCTCCCCAGTGTGAACCCGCTGGTGCGCCAGCAGGTGGGCTGACTGACTGAAACCCTTCCTACAGACGGAGCAGGTGAATGGCCTCTCCCCAGTGTGAACTCTCTTATGTATTCGAAGGTCGGATGAATTGATGAACCCTTTCCCTCACATAGAGCACGAGAACGGCCTCTCCTCAGTGTGAGTGTATTGGTGTCTCAGAAGTTCAGATGACCGAATGAACCCTTTCCCACAATTGGAGCAAGGGAAAGGTCTCTCCCCTGTGTGAATGTGTCGATGGTATTCCAGCCGTGACTGGTAATTGAACCCTTTCCCACAGTCTCCACATTTCCACGGTTTCTCCGTGGCGTCAGTACTTGTGTCTCTCCAGGTTGGGTGATCAGTTGAAGCTTCGTCCACACACAGAACACGTGTACGGTTTCTCCTCGCTGTGAATGGTGTGGTGTTTTTACAGGATGTGCAACTGGTCAAAGCTCTTTTCACAGTCAGGCCACTGGAACACTCTCACTCAGTGGGGTGTGTGTGGGGTGGGGCGGGGGGGGGGGGGGGCTTTTTCAGTCACATTTATGTTTGAAATCTTATTCCTCAGACAGAATAAAGATTTTTCCTTCCACATTCAAAAGCTGATGATATTCAAGTCCTGATGAATTGAGTGATTCTGACAGATCTTGGTCATTGGTTTTTGTTTCCTGTCTGTACCTCCTCCTCTTCTGATATCCTGTAAAAAGAGGTTACATAGAATGACACAGAATAGAAACAAGCCATTCGGCCCAACTATTGCAAATATGATGCTGTTTAAGAAAGGGGCAAAGGATAGCCCAGGAAACTACAGACCTGTCAGCTTGACATCAACAGTGGGAAAACTGATGGAGGCCATAATACGGGATGAGATAAATATACACTTCGAGAAAAATAAATTAATACTAGACAGTCAACATGGCTTAGTCAAGGGCATGTCTGACAAATGTAACTGAGTTCTTTCATGAGGTGATACAGGTAGTGGATGAGGGTAGTGCCGTGGATGTTGTATATTTGGACTTTCAGAAAGCATTTAATATGGTGCCATATGGCAGGTTGGTGAGCAAATTTAAAATGGTTGGGATTGATGGGTCCTTGGCAGCATGGATTTGAATTTGGCTAAGAGATAGGAAACAGCAGGTAGGTATAGATGGGCATTTCTCAGACTGAAGTTGTTAGTGGTGCTCCCCAGGGATCAGTGTTGGGACCCTTGCTTTTTCTGATTTATATAAATGATTTAGAGGTGGGTGTTGAGGGCAAATTCTCTAAATTTGCAGATGATACTAAGCTAGGGAGAATAGTGAATTGTGATGACGCTGAGCGACTTCAGAGGGACATTGACAGATTGACCAAATAGGCAGACACCTGGCAGATGTACCTCAATGCAGAGAAATGTGAGGCAATGCACTTTGGTAGAAGAAACATGGGGAGACAATATAGGCTCAATGGTACAACTTTGAAGGGAGTACAGGAGCAGAGGGACCTTGTGGGTCAAATACATGATTCTCTGAAGGTAGCCAGGCAAGTTAAAGCAGTTGTTAAGTAGGCTTAAAGCATCCTTGGGTTTATAAATAGGAGGCATAGAGTAGAAAAGCAAAGAAGTGATGCTGCACCTCCGCAAATCACTCGTCGGACCACATTGGAGTATTGTGTTCAGTTCTGGGAACCTTATTTAAGGAAGGATGTTAAAGTTCTGGAGAGAGTGCAGAGGAGATTTACTGGAATGATACCAGGAATGAGGAATTTTAGATACAAGGAAAGATTAGAGAAATTGGGCTTGTTCTCCTTAGAGCAGAGAAGCTTAAGAGGTGACCTAATTGAAGTGTTCAAAATTCTGAACAATTTTGACAGGGTAAAGAAGGATAATCTGTTTCCACTAGTTGGTTTGTCAGTGATTAGGGGTCACAGTTTCATGATGGTCAGCAAGAGAGCTAAGACTGAGATGAGGAGAAAATTCCTCGATGGGGCAAATGGCCTCCTTCTGTGCTTTAAATAACAATAACAAAACTAGTGTCTGCTGCTGTTTAAAGGTAGGTAAAGTCCCCCTAGTCCCAGATAACCATAGGCTGCTTTCCCCTTTGATGTGAAGAGCTGGCTAGTGATTTAAGCAGAGGATCGCCACACCTCAGGCTGGTGGCAAGGTTGAGAAGGTGGGACCTTCTTGAATAAGCTCAGCGGGTACAGGAATTGAACCTGCGCTGCTGGCTTCACTCTGCATCACAAACCAAACGCCTCGCCAACTGAGCTAAACCAGCTCCCAGTTTATACTGCACACTCATCTCCCCCTATTCCAACTGCCTCAGCTCAGTCTTTCAGTTTCTCTTTCTATTCTTTTCTCTCTCATGCACTCGTCTAGTTTCCTTTTAAAAGTATTTCAGTTTTTGGCACACTATTTCCTGCAGTAGTGAGTTCCACATTCTAACCGTTCCAAGTAAACACGTCGCTCCTGGTTGGATTTATCTGCAACCATCTTGTATTTCTGGTCCCTAGCTTTGGATTCTCCCACAAATGGAAACATTCTCTCAACATCTACAAGGTCTCACTTGGCAAACTGGGCAGGAAAATAAAAACTTATGAGATCCAAGAGCAAGTTAGATATTGGATTAAAAAAATACCTCAATGACAGCAAGTGACGATTGATGGACCCTGGGTGTATTTGTGACTGGGAGATGGTGGCACAGTGTCACTGGACTAGTGGTGCACAGGCCCAGGGAGGACACATGTTTGAATGCCACCCTGGCAGAGGGTGGAATTTAAATTCAATTAATAAATCTGGAATTGAAAGCCAGGCCCTGTGTGAAAATAAAATCATTGTTGACTGTTTTAAAACCCATCACATTCACTACTGTGGTTAACTCTAAACTGTCCTCTGAAATTGTCCAGCAAGCCACACAGTTTAAGGGCAATTAGGGATGAGGAAAAAATGCTGGTCTTGCCAGTGACGCCCACATCCCAGAAAGAATAAAGTAAAGCTGTTTCCAATGAGTTTCACAGGACTCAATACCGGGTCCCTCATTCCTGCTTTGTATTATTGATTTGAACTTAAATGTAAGGACATGAATAAGAAGATTGCTGATGATACAAAAAATACTTTCCTAATAGTTGTGAGCTTTATAGTGAGGAAGAAAGTGGTAAGGAAAACAAGGCAAATGATTGCACGATAAATGACAGGGCGAGTTTGATCAGAGCTAGTTTTCTGTACACAGTACAGGAAGGATGTGATTGCACTAGAGAGAGTACAGAGGGGATTTAAAAACATGTGCCAGAAATTGAGAAAAGTTTCTCTGAATAAAGATTGGATAGGGTGGGGTTGTTTTCTTTGGAACTGAAAAGATGGAGGGGAAACCTAAATTAAATGTATAAAATTCTGAGGGATCTAAATAGATTTGATAAGGAAGGTCAAATTTCCTTTGATTGAGGGATCCATAATGAGGGGCAGCGATTTAAGGAAGAATCGGGAGGTTTAGAGCGAATTTTCTTTCCCCCAGAGGTGACAAGGCTCTATTACATACTAACTGAAAGGATAGCTGAAACATTCACAACATTTAAAAACAATTTGAATTAACGTAACTTACAAGGCTACAGA
Organism: Scyliorhinus torazame; assembly: GCF_047496885.1. Lineage (NCBI taxonomy): Eukaryota > Metazoa > Chordata > Chondrichthyes > Carcharhiniformes > Scyliorhinidae > Scyliorhinus > Scyliorhinus torazame. The sequence goes on along the minus strand of NC_092711.1, from coordinate 71,811,655 downwards.
CCACGAGCTGGAAATTGGGATTAGGCTGAATAGCTACTTGTTCAGCGAATACGATGCTGAATAAAATGCAACACGAACAACAAACTTTAACCAAAATTGACCTCATAACTACCACTAATAACACAGTACAAAGTCTTACAACACCAGGTTAAAGTCCAACAGGTTTGTTTCGACGTCACTAGCTTTTGGAGCGCTGCTCCTTCCTCAGGTTCATTCACCTGTGGAAGGAGCAGCGCTCCGAAAGCTAGTGACATCGAAACAAACCTGTTGGACTTTAACCTGGTGTTGTAAGATGTCTTACTGTGCTTACCCCAGTCCAACGCTGGCATCTCCACATCATGACTAATAACACAGTTAAGTGATCTGCCCATTTTAGCTGGTATAGTTGATATTCTGATGTTCGGGCCGGAAAGTGGAGCTGAGTCCACAAAAGATCAGCCATGATCTCATTGAATGGTGGAGCAGGCTCGAGGGGGCCAGATGGCCTACTCCTGCTCCTAGTTCTTATGCTCTTATATATAGTTAATATAGTTATTTAAACACACGAGTTAATTTACCTGCATACATAATAGTACAGTAGCAAATTATTTAGCTTCCCCAATGTGATCGGTGTAATTAGTCTCAAATTTAACCTGGAATGGTCATTAAAAGTTTCCCAGTCACTCTGATATCTGAAATCATTGTCCAGACAGACAGACATTTTACCTCCCACATTCGAAGGTGGATGATATTCAGGTCCTGATGAATCGAGTAACTCTGCCAGATGATGATGTGATGTTTGGTTTGAAATTCCCGTTTGTAAATCCTCCTCTTTCTAAAGGAGTTTCCAAACTAATTTCACTCTCAGCCCAGGAGAGAAATTCACAAGATTCTCTCTTCCGGCTTCCGGTTCCAGGATGGCCGCGCACGCGCACTACTGCACATGGCCACCGAGCAAGATGGGGTCGCGCAGGCGCCCTGCTTCATATCGCCTCCGAAACAGATGACAGCCGTTAACAGGGGCCGATCAGAGAGAGAAACGCTGTTGCGGACGCCCCATTCGGTGCAATAACCGGACAGTATCAAAAGTGCCGGAACCAAATGATTGCGCTGAGGACCGTAATGGAATAATGGCGCAATGGTTACCCAGTATACTGGCACAGATGACTACGCCCTATCTCCATCACAAGAGCCAGAACGCTAATACGCCAAAATACCCCGCCCCCGGAAGTCACCTTTCTGTGCGGAGCATGCGCGGTGCTGCTCCGGGCTGAGCGCAGCCGCAGTGAGAGTGAGTGCGGCTCCCAGAGGCTGAATGAGAGCCGCTGCGAGCGGGGACAATGGTGAGAACCCAAACCCCCCCAATAAGACCCATTGGTTTTATTGTCAGTCTGCAGACAGGAGCTGGAGAACCCAGGCAGAGGAGAGGGAGGGAGAAAACTGGGAGTGGAGGAAAGAAATGGTGCAGATGGTGAGATGGGTTTGGATTTCAGCCCAGGGAGGAGGGAGAGTGTGTGGGATGGGGATTTACAGCTTTGGGGAACAAGGAAGTGGAGGATTGGCCGACAGAAAACTCAAAACCAAACATTACATCGAGATCTGACAGTCACTCGATTCATCAGGTGCTGAATATCATCAGTCTTTGAAACTGAAACTGGCTAACCGATGGATGTCAAAGAGCAGTGGTGGATGGCAAATATTCAGCCTGGATCCCAGTTACCAGGGATCAGTTCTGGGTCCTCTACTGTTTGTGATTTTCATTAATGACTTGGATGAGGGAGTTGAAGGGTGGGTTAGTAAATTTGCAGACGATACGATGATTGGTGGAGTTGTGGATAGTGAGGAGGGCTGTTGTCGGCTGCAAAGAGACATAGATAGGATGCAGATCTGGGCTGAGAAGTGACAGATGGAGTTTAACCCTGAAAAGTGTGAGTTTGTCCATTTTGGAAGGACAAATATGAATGTGGAATACAGGGTTAACGGTAGAGTTCTTGGCAATGTGGAGGAGCAGAGAGATCTTGGGGTCTATGTTCATACATCTTTGAAAGTTGGCACTCAAGTGGATAGAGCTGTGAAGAAGGCCCATGGTGTGCTAGCGTTCATTAACAGAGGGATTGAATTTAAGAGCCGTGAGGTGATGATGCAGCTGTACAAAACTTTGGTAAGGCCACATTTGGAGTACTGTGTACAGTTCTGGTCGCCTCATTTTAGGAAGGATGTGGAAGCTTTGGAAAAGGTGCAAAGGAGATTTACCAGGATGTTGCCTGGAATGGAGAGTAGGTCTTATGAGAAAGGTTGAGGGTGCTAGGCCTTTTCTCACTAGAACGGAGAAGGATGAGGGGCGACTTGATAGAGGTTCATAAGATGATCAGGGGAATAGATAGAGTAGACAGTCAGAGACTTTTTCCCCAGGTGGAACAAACCATTACAAGGGGACATAAATTTAAGGTGAATTGTGGAAGATATAGGGGGGATGTCAGAGGTAGGTTCTTTACCCACAGAGTAGTGGGGGCATGGAATGTACTGCCTGTGGAAGTAGTTGAGTCGGAAACATTAGGGACTATTGGATAGGTACATGGATTATGGTAGAATGATATCGTGTAGATTCATTTGTTCTTAAGGGCAGCATGGTAGCATTGTGGATAGCACAATTGCTTCACAGCTCCAGGGTCCCAAGTTCGATTCCGGCTTGGGTCACTGTCTGTGCGGAGTCTGCACATCCTCCCCGTGTGTGCGTGGGTTTCCTCCGGGTGCTCCGGTTTCCTCCCACAGTCCAAAGATGTGCAGGTTAGGTGGATTGGCCATGATAAATTGCCCTTAGTGTCCAAAATTGCCCTTAGTGTTGGGTGGAGGTGTTGACCTTTGGTAGGGTGCTCTTTCCAAGAGCTGGTGCAGACTCAATGGGCCGAATGGCCTCCTTCTGCACTGTAAATTCTATGATAATCTATGATTAATCTAGGACAAAGGTTCGGCACAACATCGTGGGCCGCAGGGCCTGTTCTGTGCTGTATTTTTCTATGTTCTATGACCTATGTTCGAAATGTTTGTTCTGTTTCAGCAGTGTGACTGCAAAAGCACCGAGACCGCCATCCACCCCGCCCCCACCACCCACCCACCCAGTGAGAGTGTTCCAATGATCTAACTGTGGAAAGAGCTTTAACCAGTTACACAGCCTCAAAAAAAGTGTCACACCATTCACTGCAGGGAGAAATTAAACGCCTGTTTGTGTGTGTCAAAGCTTCAACCGGGAGAGACCCTCACCCTCACCCTCACCATGGAGAAACCGTGGAAATGTGCGGACTGTGGGAAGGGATTCAGTTACCCATCATAACTGGAAGTTCACCAGTGCATTAACACTGGGGATAGACCGTTCACCTGCTCCATTTGTGGGAAGGGATTCTCCCATTCATAGAACCTTCTGAACCTTCTGACACACCAGCGAGTTCATACTGAGGAGAGGCCATTCACCTGCCCTGTTTGTGGGAAGGGATTCACTCGGTCATCCCACATTGTGACTCACCAACTTGTTCACACTGATAAGAGACCATTTACATGTCCTGACTGTGAGAAGAGTTTTAAATGTAAAAAGGATCTGCTGACACATCAACGTATTCACACTGGGGAGAGACCGTTCTCCTGCTCCCTGTGTGGGAAAGGATTCATTCAGTCATCCCACCTGCAGACACATCAACTTGGTCACTCTGATAACAAACTTTTTAACTGTCCTGACTGTGAGATGAACTTTAAAAACAAAAAGGGTCTACTAACACACCAATATGCTCACACTGGGGAGAGGCCATTCACTTGCTCTGTGTGTGGGAAAGGATTCAGCTGTCCATCTGCCCGACTGAACCACCAGAGAATTCACACTGGGGAGAGACCATTCACCTGCTCTGACTGTGGGAAGGGATTCATTAATTCATCCAACCTTCTGATACACCAGCAACTTGATACAGGGGATAGACCGTTCACCTGCTCTGAATGTGGGAAGGGATTCACACGTTCATACAAGCTTCTGACATATCAGCAGGTTCACAGTGAGGAGAGACCGTTCACTTGCTCAGTGTGTGGGAAGGGATTTACTCGTTCATCCAACCTATTGAATCATCAGCGAGTCAACACTGGAGAGAGGCTGTTCACCTGCTCTGTGTGTAGGAAGGGATTCAGTAAGTCAGCCAACCTGCGGACACGCCAGAGAGTTCACAGTGGGGAGAGGCCGTTCACCTGTAATGTCTGTGGAAAGGGATTTTTACTCAATCATCCCACCTGCTAACACACCAGCGAGTTCACAAGCGACTACAAATTTTGGATTCTACCTTTATTGATGCTGTTAATCATGTTCAAGAGTGAATCAGTTTCCCTGTGACAATCTTAATCTGTTGATGAGGTTTAATATTCTGAATAAATGTGAAATAAATAAGCTTGGTTTGAAACGTTGTAGGTTTTTGTCTTTCCCACCTGAGTGTTGAACATCACCTGTCTGGAGTTCAGAAAGGACAATCTGGGGGAGGATCACACGGCAGGAATAGAACTTCAGCCTGGACACAGTCCTTCAGGGTCACACTGAGAGGGAAAAACACCACTTTGGTCTTTCTCATCTCTCTTCACTGACAGCAAAGTACCCGTGTGGGTTAATCCTGAGGTGTGAGAGAAAAGTGCCCCAGCCGCTCTCTTCCATGGTTCAGAGCTCCGAGGCACAGAACAGAAGCTCCTTTACAACTGCGTTTAGAGTCAGGAAGAACAATGGTGAATGCTGGAAATGTGCTGTCAAATCAGAGATTGGTGTAAAACTGGGATGTTCCTGATTGAATGTAAAGCAGCTGGTTTAAGTTTCTAGACTGCAAGTGTGGTTATGGACAGTCACAATGAATTAATTGAATAGAAACCTACTTAAAATAGATTGTTGAAGTCTGTGTTAAAATAGCAGCTGGAGGAGTTCACAGGAGCCTGGTAACTGCCGGGACAATTAGACAACAGTTTGATTCCCAGATAAAGAAGGATTGCCCAGCTAAAGAATTCCACGATTCACTACCCTCTGATGGAAGAATGTCTCCTCATCTCTGTCCTAGATTTGAGATCCCTTACTCTGAGATTATGCCCTCTTGTCCTAGACTCTCCCACAATAGGAAACAATGATTTTTCAGGCTGTGTAACTGGTTAAAGCTCTTTCCACAGTCAGTTCACTGGAACACTCTCACTCGGGTGTTTGTCTCAGGGCTTTTCCAGTCACACTGATGTTTGAAATCTCTTCCCACAGTCAGAACAGACAAGCACATTGACAGTCTGTGATATTTAGATCCTAATGAATTAGGTGACTGTCAGATCTTGATGTTATATTTAGTTTGTGTTGCCAGGCTGGCAATCCTCCCGTTCTGATACCTGAAATAGAAGTTTACAAAAATGATCACGGTAAGAATAGGGTAGAAATTCACAACAGATCATTCTAGTTTCTATCGAACCTTCTTTCCTCTCTTGCTTTCCCCAAGCATGTGGTCCAGTCAAAATAAAAGACCAAAATCAGCTAGAAGTCCCAACAAAAGTGTCGTGAACCTTTCTAACTGAACCAGAACATTGTTCCCAGTGTCTCTGAAACACTCTGTCCACTGAGGTGTCCACTGGTTGTGGAAGGTGTCAAGCATTCCGGTGGGTGCCGCATGCTCCCTCTGCAGGGCCACTGGGAATTGACAAGACCACAGAACAGACGTCGGCAGCCAGAGTAACCACCCACCCCCTCCATAATAATAATAAAATTTATTGTCACAAGTACACATACATTAACACTGCAATGAAGTTTCTGTGTAAAGCCCCTAGTCGCCACATTCCGGCGCCTGTTTGGGTACACAGAGGGAGAATTCAGAATGTTCAATTCACCTAACAGCATTCTTTCGGGACATGTGGGAGGAAACCGGAGCACCCGGAGGAAACCCACGGGGAGAACGTGCACACTCCACACAGGCAGTGACCCAAGCTGGGAATCGAACCTGGATCCTGGAGCTGTGAAGCAACAGTGCTATCCACTGTGCTACTGTGCCGCCCATCCCACCCGGTTACAATGCACTGTTTTAACCAGACCCAAGAGTAGATTCAAGATGCCACGTTCAGCACAAGGATACTAGATATTACAGATTGTAAGATCCACAAACTGCCAAGATGGTTAAACTTAACGGGTTATTATGGACATTAAACTGCGGCAATATTCGATTCTGTGACCAATATTTAATTAAACACGGACCTGAATGAGGGAACCTTGCAGCCACCTGTGAAGTTTAAAAGTCTCGTTGTGTCAGGATAAACCATCATTTGAGGAATATGAAATCTCTGGACTGTTGGCCTCCAAGTGCCCTATTGAACACAGGAGCAGCACGGTAGCATAGGGGTTAGCACTGTGGCTTCACAGCGCCAAGGTCCGAGGTTCGATTCCCTGCTGGGTCACTGCCTGTGCAGAGTCTGCACGTTCTCCCCATGTCTGCGTGGGTTTCCTCCGAATGCTCTGCCTTCCTCCCACAGTCCAAAGATGTGCAGGTTCGGTGGATTGGCCATGCTAAATTGTCCTTTGTGTCCAAAAAGATTAGGAGGGATGATTGGGTTCGGGGGACAGGATGGAAGTCAGGGGTTAAGTGGGTCAGTACAGACTCGATGGGACGAATGGCCTCGTTCTGCACTGTATGTTCACTGACTCTGAGGAGAATGAGCTCGAACTGGGACAGAGATAAGCGTGAGTGAGCACCGTAAACTGCTATTGTATCGGGGTGTTCTGGGTCTGAGTTTTAACTCTGCAGTTAATTGTCAGGGATGCGTACAATAAACTCTGAACAAAGCAAATATGTGTGTGAGAAGCATCTGAAGCACCAGGAACCAGCTGAACCCGCAGAGCTGAATGTCTCCCAGTGCAGCCACAGGACTGAACTTATTCCAGCTTCCAAGTCCACCTGAGAACCAACCTCCTGGATATTCGTCTACAAGAAGCTTCAGACCCTCGTGAGAATTATTTGTTTCTAAAAACGCTTCACTCCAACTAAAGGATCAGCTCAACAAGAAAACAGACCTCTTCATCATTACAGCTTCAACGTGATCTGTACCTAATTCCTGTATATACATCAGTGAGTGTGAAAGAGACGAGAGACTGAGATGTTCAAACATCCAGGGAAATAGTGTGATAATAAATAACCTTTAGTAATTTAAAAATCACCAATAAGCCTTCTCCTGAAATGTATTTTAAATAAAGAAAAAGCAAACTGAGGGTCAGAAAATATCACACAAACATCCTGATAATGGACTGGAAAGGACCACGAAATGTAATCAAGCGTTGTATAACCCCCTTCAGGTAGCTATATAGAGGCTGCAGCCTCTCACCCTGAATGTCTACGTAATCCAGAGACACCTCCAGGCCACAAACATTAGCTGCAGCCTGAGAGTGAGTGAAAATTTTTAAAACCTGTATCCCTAAATCTTTGGCGGGCACTAGGACCCGGCTGGGAACAGAAACCTTCAGGTATCGCCCACCAGCTGTTGCGTCACCAAGAAGCCAGCGCATGCGCTCTGCTTCCCCAAGATGGCGGCTGTGAGCAAGGGCCTGGTCCCGGGAGAGAGCTGACCGGCGGAGATGTGGATCACCACACCTCAGGCAAGGGGCCAGGTTGGGAAGGCGGTGCCTTCAGGAAGAACTGGGAAGGTGATGTCTGGTCAGTTGCTGCAGTCTGTGTAGTGAAGGTGCTGTCACAGTGGTGTGAGGTGAGGAAGTACAGGATTATCACCCGGCAATGATCAATTAAGGGGAATGTAAATCCCGCTCAGGCTGCTTTCAGATTGGAAAGGGAGCTAAGGTGTGTCCTCAGAGCTGGTGAGTGTTGTGGCTTTGGCAGTTTCTATATAAAGTAATTCCCTCCCTCCCTCTACCACCTCTATCTTTAGAGTAGTAGAATTTTACAGCATGGAAAGAGGGCCTTTGGCCCATTCATTATAATCTTTATTATTGTCACAAGTAGGCTTACATTATAATAATAATCTTTATTATTGTCACAGGTAGGCTTACATTAACACTGTAATGAAGTTATTGTGAAAATCCCCCAGCCGCCACACTCCGGCACCTGTTCGGGTCACAGAGGAAGAATTCAGAATGTCCAATTCACCTAACAAACACGTCTTTTGGGACTTGTGGGAGGAAACCGGAGCACCACATAGACACAGGGAGAACATACAGACTCTGCACAGACAGTGACCCAAGCTGGGAATTGAACTGGGGTCCCTGACGCTGTGAAGCAACAGTGCTAGCCACTGTGCTACCGTGGCGCCCAGCATGGCAGCCAGTCCTCAAAGAACCTAACGGGAGCCTTACCCTCCACACCTTCTGACAGGCCGACGACTCGGATGTTCTTTCTCTGATGCTCGGTTCTCCCAATCCTCCAGGACCTCCGCCAGTCACTCGGCTGGTTTTCAAAGGATTGAATTTCGACGGAGGCATCTTGCTGAACGTTCAGGATTCTCTCCTCCAGTTCATCGAGTCTTTTTTTTTCTTTTTTTAAAATAAATTTAGAGTACCCAATTCATTTTTTCCAATTGAGGGGCAATTTAGCGTGGCCAATCCACCTAACGTGCCCATCTTTGGTTTGTGGGTGTGAAACCAACGCAAACACGGGGAGAATGTGCAAACTCCACACGGACAGTGACCCAGAGCTGGGATACAACCTGGGACCTCGGCTCCGTGAGGCAGCTGTGCTATCCACTACGCCACCGTGCTGCCCAGATTTTCGAGCCTCTTCATGGCGTTTTGCAGCTTCTCCTCATGAGGACAGAAATATTGAGTCAGCACACTCCACCTCTGGTCAGTAACATGGATAATGCTGGCTGTCATCCTTTTCGCTGCCTCCCAGAGAGCCCTGGAGAACGCGGGGTCGAGAGACCTACTGAGGGTCAGGCCGCCATGTTGAAAAGGCGGATCTACTCCTGCTGAATCCACCTGCGCTGTTTTGTCAACAGATTTCTTCACTTTTTTTGGCATAATCCTACGAAACTGAACCATGACGTCTTCCAGGGACATGATAACAATATTAATTCAAAGATCAGATTACAGGTGAGTGGCACCAGAACCTGCGGAGAAGCAGCTACTCCCGCACCATATGCCCGACGCCCCGGCACAGACCGATATCTGATCGATGAACGTGCCGAGGGTTATGGGGAACTGGCAGGTAAATAGAGAGAAAGCTGAGATGAGGAGGGATTTATTTTCTCGAGGATGTGGTGAAGCTTTGAAATTCTGTACCCCAGAGGATTTACAGTGCCATTCAACCCATCGAGTCTGTGCCGCCCTTGGAAAGAGCACCCTACTTAAGCCCACACCTCCACCCTATCCCCATAACCCAGTAACTCCACCCAACACTAAGGGCAATTTTGGACACTAAGGGCAATTTAGCATGGCCAATCCACCTAACCTGCACATCTTTGGACTGTGGGAGGAAAGCGGAGCTCCCGGAGGAAACCCGCGCAGACACAGGGAGAACGTGTAGACTCCGCACAGACAGTGACCCAAACCGGGAATCGAACCTGGGACCCTGGCTCTGTGAAGCAACAGTGCTAACCACTGTGAAATGAGGGATAATGTGGGAAAACGGTGCCGTGGTAGATCAGCCAATGATCCCATTGAATGGTTCAGGCTCGCTGGGCCGAATGGCCGACTGCAGCTCATATCTGTTGTGATCTCCTGGACAGGAAGCTGTGAGCATGGATCTGTCAATCAGCCTGAATCAGCACCTTCAGGAGAATTAGGAGGGTGAATATTAGATACAGCAGAGTGAGAATGATGGGGAGAGTATGTGGGATGGAGATTTACAGCTTTCAGGGAATAAGAGAGAGGAAAAAATGTGACACAGAAACTAGAATTGTCTGTTCTGAGTTTCTATCCTGTACTGACAGTGATGAATTTTTAAAATTGTTTTTACAGGATATTAGATGAGGAGGAATTACGGACAGAAATCTCAAACGTTACATCGCGATCTGACAGTCACCCGATTCTCTGGAGCCTGAATATCATCAGCCTTTGAATCAAGAAGGAGAAATGTTTGCCTGAACTGTCAGCTAAAGATTTCAAACATCAGTGTAACTGGAAAAGCACCGAGACCCTAACAACACACACCCGAGTGAGAGTGTTCCAGTGAACTGACTGTGGAAAGAGCCTCAACCAGTTACACAGCCTGAAAAACATAACATTCAGAGTGGGGAGAGACCGTACACGTGTTGTGTCTCTGGACGAGGCTTCAACTGATTGTCCCGCCTGGAGAGACACGAAGAGACCCAAAATATGGAGAAACCGTGGAAATGTGGGGAATGTGGGAAGGGATTCAGAGTCCCATCTGAGTTGGAAACTCATCGACGTAGTCACACTGGAGAGAGGCCGTTCACCTGCTCTCAGTGTGGGAAGGGATTCAGTGATTCATCCACCCTGCGGACACACCAACGAGTTCACACCGGGGAGAGGCCATTCACCTGTCAGTGTGGGAAGGGATTCGGTGATTCATCCAACCTGCAGACACACCAGCGAATTCACACTGGGGAGAGGCCATTCACCTGCTCTCAGTGTGGGAAAGGATTTACTCAAGTATCCAACCTGCAGTCACACCAGCGAGTTCACACTGGGGTGAAGCCATTCACCTGCTCTCAGTGTGGGAAAGGATTTGCACATTTATCCGCCCTGCGGACACACCAGCGAGTTCACACTGGGGAGAGGCCATTCACCTGCTCTCGGTGTGGGAAGGGATTTATTGATTCATCCAACCTGCGGAAACATCAGCGAGTTCACACTGGGGAGAGGCCGTTCACCTGCCCTCAGTGTGGGAAGGGATTTACTCAATTATTCAACCTGCAGACACACCAGCGACTTCACACTGGGAAGAGGCCATCCACCTGCTCTTAGTGTGGGAAAGGATTTACTCCGTTATCTCACTCGCGGAGACACCAGGGAGTTCACACTCAGAGCAGCCGTCTCGAAGGTCAACCCACGGAAAGCCACTGACCCGGATGGGGTACCCAGATGAGCAATCAGGTCTTGCTCGGATCAGCTGGTGCGGGTATTCGCAGACATCTTCAGCCTCTCTTTACAACAATCTTAGGTCCCTATCTGCTTCAAGAAGACGACCATCATCCCTGTACCAAAAAAACACCAAGCAGCGTGCCTAAATGACTATCGTCCAGTGGCTCTGACATCCGTCACCATGAAGTAGCTTTGTGGATAGCACAATTGCTTCACAGCTCCAGGGTCCCAGGTTCAATTCCAGCTTGGGTCACTATCTGTGCGGAGTCTGCACATCCTCCCCATGTGTGCGTGGGTTTACTCCGGGTGCTCCGGTTTCCTCCCGCAGTCCAAAGATGTGCAGGTCAGATGGATTGGCCATGATAAATTGCCCTTAATGTCCAAAATTGCCCTTAGTGTTGGGTGGGGTTACTGGGTTATGGGGATAGGGTGGAGGTGTTGACCTTGGGTAGGGTGCACTTTCCAAGAGCCGGTGCAGACTTGATGGGCCGAATGGCCTCATTCTGCACTGTAAATTCTATGAAAGGTTAGTCATGGCACGACTCAACTCCAGCCTCCCGGATTCCCTTGATCCACTACAGTTCGCCTACCTCTACAACAGGTCCACAGGAGATGCCATCTCCATGGCCCTGCACTCTACCCTGGAACACCTAGACAACAAAGGCACCTATGTCAGACTCCTATTTATCGACTACAGTTCAGCCTTCAACACCATCATTCCTACGAAACTCATCTCCAAACTCCATGGCCTTGGCCTCGGCTCCTCCCTCTGCGACAGGATCCTGAACGTTCTAACCCACAGGCCACAATCAGTAAGGATAGGCAACAACACCTCCTCCACGATCAACCTTAATACTGGTGCCCCACAAGGCTGTGTCCTCAGCCCCCTACTATACTCCTTATACACCTATGGCTGTGTGGCCAAATACACCTCCAAATCGATTTTCAAATTTGCTGCTGGCACCACCGTAGTGGGTCGGATATCAAACAATGGCGAGACAGAGTATAGGAATGAGATAGAGAATCTGGTGAACTGGTGCGACGACAATAATCTCTCCCTCAATGTCAACAAAATGAAGGAGATTGTCATCGACTTCAGGAAGTGTAGTGGAGAACATGCCCCAGTCTACATCAATGGGAACGACGTAGAAAGGGTCGAGAGCTTCAAGTTTTTAGGTGTACAGATCACCAACAGCCTGTCCTGGTCCCCCATGCCAACACTCTAGTTAAGAAAACCCACCAACGACTCTATTTTCTCAGAAGACTAAGGAAATTTGGCATGTCAGCTACGACTCTCACCAACTTCTACAGATGCACCATAGAAAGCATTCTTTCTGGTTGTATCACAGACTGGTATGGAACCTGCTCTGCCCCAGACCGCAGGAAACTACAAAAGGTTGTGAATGTAGCTCAATCCATCACGCAAACCAGCCTCCCATCCATTGACTCTATCTATAATTCCCGCAGCCTCAGAAAGGCAGCCAGCATAATTACGGACCCCACACACCCCGGACATAGTCTCTTCCACCTTCTTCCGTCAGGAAAAAGAGACCAAAGTTTGAGGTCACGTACCAAACGACTCAAGAACAGCTTCTTCCCTACTGCCATCAGACTTTTGAATGGACCTACCTAGTATTAAGTTGATCTTTTCTCTACACCTTGCTATAACTGTAACATTATATTCTGCAGTCTCTCCTTCCTTCCCTATGTACGGTATGCATTGTTTGTACAGCATGCAAAAAACTATACTTTTCACTGTATACTAATACATGTGACAATAATAAATAAAATCAAAAACTGGGGAGAGGCCATTCACCTGCTCTCAGTGTGGGAAAGGATTTACTCGAGTATTCAACCTGCAGTCACACCAGCGAGTTCACACTGGGGAGACACCGTCCACCTGCTCTCGGTGTAGGAAGAGTTTCACTCGGTTATCTCACCTGCGGAGACACCAGCGAGTTCACACTGGGGAGACGCCGTCCACCTCTCAATGTAAGACTGGAGTGCATGTTTTATCGCACCTGCTGTGACGCCAACAGTTTCACAATTGATTACAGGGGTTGGATTCTGCTGTTATTGTTTCTGCTCTACACCCAGGACTGTATTTTGTTCATTCTGACAGGTGGTCAGTGGGGTGTTCGGAGGGTTTCTTTCTGCTGGACTGGCCGGTCTCACCACTTTGCCTCCAGTGGGCTGATGCTCTTTGAGCCTTGTTGCTAATACCTGGCTTCAAATTGCACAAGGATCACAGAGTGAAAGGGTGTTTGGAAGTTTGAAGATATTTAGTTTCTATTCCTGTTTCAAACCCCCCCCACCCCCAAAGCCACATTGCCATGGAGATGGGCCCTGGTGGTTACACGGTTCTTTTGTATAATTTATCTGGGTGTTCCTCACAGAAAAATTCTATCAGGGTGTGAGGGGCAAGTTGTCTGAGGTGGACTGGGAAACTGATTGGTACAGGGAATACCTCATGTTTAAGGAATTATTACATATTTATCAGAGGGTCGGTGAGCTCAGTTGGCAGGACGGCTGGTTCATGATGCAGAGCAACGCCAACAGTGAGAATTTAACTCCCGTAGAGGCTGAGTTTATTAATGAACGCCCCGCTTTCTCAACCAGGCCCCTCTCCTGAGGTGTGCTGACCCTCCGGTTAAATCACCTCCAGTCAGCTCTCTATCAAAGGGGAGAGCAGCCTATGGTCCTCTGGGATTTTTGCGACTTTTATTTCGCATATATACAACAAATATAGATTCCTTTAAGGAACAAAAATCCAAGAGGAAAAGTGATGTAACCGTGGCTAACAAGAAAAGTTAAAGATTCCATGAGATCCATTAGAATTCAGCAAAGAAGGACCAAGAAACTGATGGCGAGAAACATAAAAACCGACTGGAAAAACTTCCACAGGAATGTGAAAAGGAAAAGATTAGCAAAGACCAATGTGGGTCCATTCCAGTCAGAGACAGGAGAGTTTAGAATGGGGAGTAAGGAAATGGCAGATAAACTAAACAAAGTGTGTCTGTCTTCACAGAGGAAGATACAGAAATTGTCCCCAAAACACCAGAGAACCAAGGGACTGGCAGAGATTAGTATTGGTGAAAAAGTAGCACTGGAGAAATTAATGGGGTTGAAAGTGAATAAATCCCCAAAAGCTGATGATCCACATCCCAGAGTGTTGAACGAGGTGGCTGCAGGGATCACTATTCCTCATTCTAAATTCTCCTGACTCTATCTGGAACGGACAAACCTTTTGTCTGAGCAAAACGTTTCCTTTTTACGTAGCCACAGAAGCTTTAACTCCATTTTTATGTATTTTGCGAGTTCACATTCTATTCTATTCTCCCTTTTTTCCACAGTGTCTTGGTTGAAGAACTGAAGTAAATCCTCGGGAATGAATCATCACTTTGGACAGGTTCTGAGACAATTAAGTTTCAACTTCCAGGACAGAGCAACTATAATCTTGGAGTGTGATTGTAGGTTATGTAAAAGGGCAAAGTTCTAGTTTATAGTTGAATGTGTAGGTTTCCGAGTTAAAGTAGCTTCTAGTTTGTTTGTTTGTTGTATTAAAAGTCACGTCATGTGATCCTTTAATTTGTTGACTGGGAATTTGATTTTTTCTAAGAAGTTGCTGACCTTTACGGAGATCCTAATCCACAGGTTTTGTATTCCTATTTGAGCCTCGCGCACCTTTCAGTCTCTATTGCTCGTGTCAATGACAGCCAGGTGATGGAGCTGAGGGCAGAATTTAGCTGAGAATAACGGGGCTTGTTCCCCAGGTGGGAAACTGCCATCGGTGTCGCTAATAGGGGCTGATTTAGCACAGGGCTAAAGAGTTGGCTTTTAAAGCAGACCAAGGCAGGCCAGCAGCACGGTTCAATTCCCGTACCAGCCTCCCCGAACAGGTGCCGGAATGTGGCGACTAGGGGCTTTTCACAGTAACTTCATTTGAAGCCTACTTGTGACAAGCGATTTTCATTTCATTTTTCATAATAGAGACAGGAAGGTGCTGGAAGACTGACTGAGAACTGCACCTCCAACCAATCAGGGTTCAAGGAAGGGTGACCGGGGCTGACGGTGATGCGACCCCCAGGGTCCAGTGCCCCCATGTCCAAAGCAGGGAGTCACGAGAACAGGGTACAGAGAAGCCGAAGGGGAACCATTTGGGACCCAGAACATTGGGAACGTCCTGTTACTCTGGTTGTCTTTGATCGTCAAGTAATTTTCTGGGGGGTTTTTAAGCCATGTTTCTGTTTCATCAATAAACTTTTAACAGAAAAATATTTGAATTTGTTGGACTTTTCCTGATTATTCACTTTCGGGAAAGTGGGTGAGAGGGGTTGACAAGCTCTTTAACAGAAAGTGATCCCTCTAAGGTAATTGGCAAAGGGGGCAGAGGAGATTTGATTTTTCTTTTGACAGTGTTTGAAAATGGGTTCAGGGAATCAATCGTGACTGACTAATTTATCAAGGTTCTCTGAGGAAGTAACAAGGGATGTCAATAAAGGGGAACCTGTAGATGTGCTTCATCTGGATTTCCAGAAGGTATTTCCCAAGGTGCCACATCAAAGGTTATTACACAAAATAAGAGCAGCAAATGAGCTGGGGTGGGGATGGACACAGGTGACATTATGGAGATTGAAATATCTGGTATTAGTGATGGTGTGGATATGGGGTCAGAAACTTATCTTGGGGTCAAATCTGACACGGAGATTGTGCAGAGTGTGGTACAGCCTCAGACAGTTCTCAGGGAGAGGGATGGACTCCGGAGTTAGGGAATTGAATTTCTAATGGTGACTGAAGACAATGGCTTTGGTCTTCCCAATTTTTAATTGGAGGAAAACCTTTCACCCAGTATTGGACGTGGGATAAGCAGTTTGATAATTTAGTAACAGTGGAGGAATGGAGAGGAATGGTGGTGAGGTAGAGCTGGGTGTTGTCCGTGTCCATGTGAAAACTAACACGGTGCTTTGGGATTATGTCACCTCGTGGCAGCTTGTAGATGGGAAGTAGGAGGGGCCGAGGATAGATCCTTGGGGGATGCCGAGTACAAGGACTTTGGAGAGGAAAGAGAGATTGGAGATGTCTTCGAAATTTGCAAAGATAGTGGGGTCAAGTGTCCTGTTTAGGATGGGTGATGATGTTGCATTAAAGTGAGAAGGACAGAACCAAATGAGAGAGAACTGGAAACATATCAACTAACATAGAGAAGTTGGATGGTCAACTGTTTTGTGCGAATGGAGTCAAGGGAACAGAAGTTGGGTCTGATGGACAATGTAAGCTCAGAGGGAGATAGAAGATTGGAGAGAAACTGGAGAAAGATCCGAGTTCAGGGCTCAGACGAGGAGGAACTTAAGATGCAGTTTGGTCTGGTGGGTTAGTGGAAGGGAGGGAAGCAGCAGAGGCAGCTGATCAGATTGCCTCAATCTCAGTGACAAAGGAACCCCAGGAACTCCACACACTTGTTGTCGGAGGTGAGGATGGATGAAACGGGGAGGGGGGACAACGTTTCAAAAGGAAGAACTTTTAGAAATATTTTTAAATACTTGATGCACATTGTTTCATGCAATGCTGATTTATTTGACTTTTCCCTGTAATATTAACCCATAACTGAGCTGGAGTTTATTTACTGTTAAGGGCACGGCCAGAAAGGAAATTTGAGACATTTGTCCTCAGTTTGTCTTTGCAATTTGTATAGCACAAGGAGAGGTTGTGAACTCCAGAAATGATGTCCCCGACTACTTGTGATGGTTTCTTAGCAAAGCAAATGTTTATGATGGAATAGGAAAATAAATAAAATGGCTTCACACATCCCAATACTTGAAACAGTTCCAAACAATCTTAATTTAACTACCTCACAGCTAACCTTCCCCAATCTGTCCAGCAACGCCTTATAGATTTTAAGACCTATAAAATGCAGAAACCTTGTCCCAAACTTTGACTTTACTCCAATTTGCTCGAGGTTAACCAGCAGTTAACTGGCTTTTCAAATCTGGCATCCTTCAAACAGCATCTTCACAGGTTTCAGGGGCTTTTTACAGTAACTTCATTTGAAGCCTACGAGTGACAATAAGCAAATTTTATTTCAGTATCCCCTTAACTATGTTCTTTCCCTTTGATCTCGCCATCGTTTTACCCAATTTTGTTTGAACTAATCTCTCCCAGAATTGATCAACATAATCTCTTTACTTTAACATTCATAATTTTAAAAAGTGAATTGACTTTATCCATACTTCATTCCTGACACCTTTCTTTCACACCTTGCATCTTTTGAATCACAACCACCCATTCACATCTGTTTCTGTTCTCTACCCAACCTGACTACATTTTTTCGGTAAACATCTGGTTTGAAGTCATTAACACATCAAACTCAGTTTAAATTCACACAGCTACTCTTTCTACCACTGTGAGGACCAGTCTCACACTTCACCAGTTACAAAAAATGATATTACACATAGAAAAGAGTTCAATTTCTTGGATTCTTCTGACAAATTTTCTTGATAAAACATCAGTAGAAATCGACATTTATGAACAAGGTTCATTCCTGGATGTGATTAACAGTAAAATACAATCACTAATTATTTGCAAACACACTGGTGACTTGTGAGGATGGACAACCGAGTGAATCTCTTCCCACACACAAAGCGGGGGAACGGTCTCTCCCCAGTGTGAACTCGCTGGTGTCTTTGCAGAGTGGATGACTGAGTGAATCCTTTCCCACACTCGCAGCAGGTGAATGGCCTCTCCCTGGTGTGAATTCGCCGGTGTACAGTGAGTTGAGATGATTGCCTGAACCCTGTCCCACAGTGAGAGCACCTGAATGGTCTCTCATCAGTGTGAACAAGCTGATGGCGCATCAGGTCCACAGGACTTTTATAGCACTTCCCACAGTCAGTGCATTGAAATGGTCTCGCTTCAGTGTGAACCTGCTGGTGTTTCAGCAGGGTGGATGTATCGCTGAATCCCTTTCCACACTTGGAGCAGGTGAATGGCCTCTCCCCGGTGTGAACTCGCTGGTGTAGCAGCCCTGATGATCGGGAGAATCCCTTCCCACATTCGGGGCAGGTGAATGGCCTCTCCCCAGTGTGAATTCGCTGGTGTACAATGAGTTCAGATGACTGCCTGAACCCAGTTCCACAGTCCAAGCACCTGAACTGTCTCTCATCAGTGTGAGCTCGCTGATGACGCATTAGGTTGAGGGAACTTTTATAGCACCTCGCACAGTCTACACATTTAAAAGGTCTCTCGTCTGTGTGAACCTGCTGGTGTTTCAAAAGAGTGGAAGAATCAGTAAATCCCTTTCCACACTTGGAGCAGGTGAATGGCCTCTCCCCAGAGTGAACCCGCTGGTGTTGTTGCAGCCCTGATGATCGAGTGAATCCCTTCCCACACTCTGGGCAGGTTGTCGTCTTTTAAAATCTTTCCTACTTCAAGACTGAAGAAAACAACTTTACACCTTGGTTTCGATAAAACTAACTTCGTCTTTATTGATCAAAGTCTGCATGCAGTGTGGCAATAGGTTGAAGTGAGAGAGCAGTTAAGGCAAACTGCTAATTCTTCCTCAAGCTCGCAAAGACATGGAGAAAACGTTCAAAATTTATACAAAAGCTGTATCATTTTACAAAAACAGACCTTGTTCAAAAATGTCAATACAGTCATAACTTCTGACCAAACATGTTGTCATGGAAAGACCCTGTATACTTATTTGCAGTATTTTGTCTTTAGAGACGTGGTCCTATTTTGCTTTCATCTCTGCCCTCATGATGCCTTGACGCAGATGGACCTAGGTCATGAGGAGGTTGTGTTATTAGGACATTCCTAGATCGTGGCTTTGTTATCAGGTTTTACTAAGATCAGGCACTATTTTCCCTCTTCTGGCCTTGTATGATACGATTATGTGGATTCTTAGCTTTGTCTAGTTTGTCAGGGTCTGGTCTTGGCACTAGCTGACACAGCTTTCTTATACATGGTTACATAAGTTGGCTATTTTTCCCATCATGCTATTGCTCAGTTTGTACACTTTCACATTCCCTCCTGTTGTCCCATCAGGACAACCACTCAATTGTTCAAATAGGGATATTCAGGAGACAGGTGTAAATACATTGACACAAGCATCCAAGCAATCCTATTGCTAATAGTAATAATATGAAGGCCTTAAAGATCCAATCGAACAATCCGTGTCCCAGCCAACCTAACCAACCTGGTAGGTTATAATTGTGAAATTCTTGGCCAATTTCTTGAAGTTGATCCGCCTGTCTTCTTATATGGTCAGCCAGGTTGGTAATATTTTCAGAGGCATCTGGGATATAAGTACAGCATTCCTGACCTATAATGGCACACGTTCCTCCCTGCGAGGCTAACAGATAATCCAGAGCCATTCGATTTTGTAATGCCACAGTCCGGACAGCCACCAGCTCAGCCGAGACCTCGGCTAGTGCCCGTCCGGTTGCCCTGGATTCTGCTGCTGTTATGTTCGACAGTTGTTCCAATGCCGAGGCCATAAGGATCAATTCGTTTGCTGCCTTGCCTGTTCCGTATTGTGGAAAGGCGATCACAAAGAACTCCTCGGTTTTACTAATGGTCCTCCTGATTCGTGAGGAGTGTTGTTTTCGGGAGAGTAGGTGGTGCATGCAGGCTACGACATATCCTAGATAACAGGACCCTGTCCAATTTCTGGGAAGCCAGGAGTATGCTTTAATGCCACATATGAAATAGGTCCCGTTTATAGGCCGTAAAATTCTCAGCCATTGTCATCCAGGGTACCTGGGAATTATGCGTCCATGAGCTATTTGATGTTTTATTCCACACCCTGGACCAATCAAGAACAAACATACCCTTGTTGGAGAGGTTTGGTATCGGTCCCTGCCATTCAGTTGTAAGATTACACCTGCTCTGCCCCATTGATGGTCGTTCTCCTGATTTACTAAAACATAGGGATCCTTGCGCAGTGCTCGATGGGATGGTAAGGGCAGGGGGATTCGAGACATGGGGATATCCAGGTTGATACCAGGCTGAAAATCTAGTCATCCCATAGCCAGCCGATCTCCAAATGTTCATATCACCACCGAACCCCTGTGTTCGGTTTTGACGCAGTATCCACTCAGCTGTTTCTGCTAAGTGGAATGGGAGTGATTGGAGAGGTAGCTCCTCCTTGGAATGGATGGGGATACGGGTACAAACCCAACAGTTACTTACATTCAATCTGTCAGCATAAATATATGACATATATAGAAAGCTATTAGCACGCAGCTCTTTGTCAGTTTGTTCGCCGACTGTCGAATGGCCATTAAGACCAATTAGTACAAATAGTCCAAACGTGATAATGAAGATCCTCATTCTGCGTCCTCATTGGGGCTGGAACCAATCTTCTTACAATCCGATAGGTGTACCCAACTCGAACGTCCTTCGCGTTTAACGGCAGTCGGTGTAGTCAGCAATACTTGAAAAGGGCCGCTCCAGCGTTGCCCTAACTTCTCTCTGTCCCAATTCTTTATCAGCACGTAGTCTCCTGGTTTGACTACTGGATATCGAGGGATCTTTGTTCCGGCTGTTGCTGGGAGATGGGCCTGTTTTACCTGCGAGTGGAGAAACTTCAAAGAAAATGTTAATTGCTTCAAATAACTCAGCATTTTATCTCCCATAACGTGGAGGTCTATTCCCTCTAGGGGTTCTTCATGGGCATCCCAGGGAGTCCTCATTGGCCGACCGTAGACTATCTCTGCAGCTGACAGTCCGGACCGCGAATGTGGAGTAATCCTCATGTGAAACAGTGCCAAAGGCAATACCTTTAGCCAATTTAATCCAGTTTCTTCGGTCAATTTAGATAATTTTTCTTTTAAGGTCCCATTTGCTCTTTCTACATTTCCTGCTGCCTGTGGATGATACGCGCAGTGCAGTTGTTGTTTAATTTTGAGTGCTTCGCATAATTCAGAATTGATTCGAGCCACAAAATGTGTTCCCTTGTCTGAGCTCATCATTCTGGGAATCCCAAATCGGGGAATAATTTCTGTCAATAGTAATTTTACCACCGTATGTGCAGTACAGTTGGTGGTGGGGAAGGCTTCAATCCATTTACTAAATACATCAATGATCACTAAACAATATTTATAGCATTGTACTTTAGGTAATTCAATAAAATCAAGCTGCATGCAGGCAAAAGGACCATCTGGCAAGGGGGTTGTTCCGGGAGGGCATTTAATGCCTTTACCCTTATTATTTTTCATGCAAATAAGACATCGATCCAGCCGCATTAGTGCTGCTGTATTCAGATCTGGGTGCCACCAAGTTTTCAAAAGTAGCTGTACCATTCCCTCCTTGCCAAGATGGGTACAAGAATGCAAATAATCAATAAGTATCGGCAATAACGAATCTGGAACACAAACTTGACCTACTGGGGTAAGCCAGAGGTTTTGTGTCAACGAGTGCGAACACCCCATTGACTTCCATAGTGTGCGCTCAGAATCAGAGGCGTCCCTCTGTAACCTTTGAATTTCAGCTAACTCTGGCATGCCCTTTGTTGCTAGAATAGGTAGCTGATTTAAAGCCTGTGTACCCCCTGCGGGAACAATCATAGAGGCTGATGCAGACGCGGCCTTAGCGGCTGAATCCGCACGGGCGTTTCCTAATTGCACAGGAGTGTCCCCGGAAGTGTGCGCAGCACATTTAATGATAGCCAATTGACGAGGAAGTTGAATAGCAACGAGGAGATTTTTAACCCAAAGAGCATTTAGAATGGGAGAGCCTGCAGAGGTAAGGAATCCACGTTGCTGCCAGAGGCGGCCAAAATCGTGGGTGACACCAAAAGTGCACCTAGAGTCTGTGTACACATTCGCACTTTGGTCTTTAGCCAGAACACAAGCTCTAGTAAGGGCGAATAGCTCGGCTTTCTGCGCCGAGACTGGAAACTGGAAAGCAACTGCTTCCAGAATGTCAGTGTCTGTAACAATGGCATACCCCGATTGCGGGACACCCATTTGGGAAATAGAAGAACTGCCATCAACATAAAAAGTGAGATCAGGATTATCAAGAGGGTGGTCAGTTAAATTGGGACGAGGTGTGGTAAGGAAGTGATTCCTAAGCAAACAATCATGTGGTGGATCAACAAGTACATCAGGGGGATGTTCGAGGAATGCTGCGGGATTTAAAGTGGAACAGTAATGGAAAGACAGATATGGGTTCTGTAATAGTGAGACCTCATATCGGCTCAAGCGGGCCTGTGTCAGATGCTGGGTCTGCTGAGATGTAAGGAGAGCCACAACAGAGTGTGAGGTATACACATGCACGGGCTGATGAAGGGTTAGATTAGAGGCTGCCTGAGCTAACACATGTACAGCAGTGACAATTTGCGTGCAGGGGGGTAAACCACAAGCTACTGGATCCAATTTAGTAGAATAATAGGCAACCGGACGGCGTCGGTCACCATGTTCCTGTGTCAAGACACCCGTGGCACATAGGTCAAGGACATTAACATACAACTGGAAGGGCCTGTCATAAAGAGGTCGTCCTAAAGCCAGGGCGGAAGCCAGCGCGTTCTTGAGTGACAAAAGATTGCTGTGCTGAATCGGGTAGTTCAAACTTAAGGGGTGAATTCTGGGAGGAATAAGGAGTAAGCTCCTTGGTATGAGCAGTAACATTCGGAATCCATTGTCTGCAAAAGTTCACTAAACCTAAAAAGGCTCTCATCTGCTTTGGCGAGGTAGGAAGTGCGGTTTGCAAAATGGGAGTAATACGATCCTGCGTAAGGGAACGTTCAGTAGCGCTTATCAGAACGCCCAGAAATGTAACCTGCCTCTGCCCTTTGTGTACTTTATTAGGCGGTATTACACATCCCCAGGAATGGAGACGGGTGAGCAGATAAATGGAGTCGCGTTCGTTAGAAGCAAAGTCAGGGCTAGCAAGGAGTAAGTCATCGACATACTGTATAATAGTAGATCCCCCCGGGGGTGTCAAAGTAGCTAATTGGGTGTGCAGTGCCTGTGAGAAGAGTGTCGGTGAATGAATGAAACCTTGCGGTAGCCTAGTCCAAGTGTACTGGTGCCCTTTGAATGTGAAGGCAAACAAATACTGGGATTCAGTGGCAAGGGGGATCGCAAAAAAGGCGTGTTGTAAGTCCACAAGGGTAAAGACAGCTGCCTCAGGCGGGATATTACTGAGGATTGTAGCTGGGTTAGGGACCAGGGGATGCAAGGGCTCAACGATCTGATTGATACGGCGGAGGTCCTGGACCAAACGCCAATCAGACGGCCGCCCAACCTTAGGAACGGGAAGAATAGGAGTGTTACAGGGCGATTGGCACAGAACCAAAATTCCCTGTTGAAGGAAGGACTGTATCATGCTGTTGATTCCTTCCTCAGCGTCAGGGCGAATAGGGTACTGAGAAATGGAGGGCAGGGGCACACCGGACTTAACCTTAATGAGAACTGGAGGCACATTAGTAAGACCAACTTCGTGTTTGGACGCAGCCCATAAGTCTGCAGGAATCTCTGGGGACGGGGAACGGTTGGTCCGATGGTGGTTCAATGTACCATCAACACAAAAGGGCTGTGAAAAATACTGTAACGTGCCTTCAGGGAAGGCCTGTCGTCCAGTATAAAAAGGATCACATTTTCCTTGGAGGGTAGCAACCAGAAAGCCCAGTGACCTGGCACTGTAGCCTGCATTGACAGTGAGGGTAACGTGAGGTGCCACTAGTCCAGACTGTTTCCAGAATACGAGGGGCACTTCAACAAGAAATGCAGAGCCCTCTTTTCCCTCAGCATGAGCGATGAAAGTAACCGCCACCGTGGACCCGAGGGAGTCCTGGTAGGTGGTCTCCAAATCGGGCGAGCACCCCGTGTGGTCATAGCAAAGGGTCTCGTGTGGATGAGGAACATGCAAGGGAGGTGAAAAATTGGAGGGATCAAAATCAACGGACCACCATTGGGGAGTGAAGGCAAGGGGTAAATTTCGAGGCTGGGCTTGTGGAGCCGTGGAGATCGTGACGCCATCGTCAAGGCAAACAATCTCAACTTGTAAGGGACATAACAGATCACGGCCAGCAAGATTAAGACCGAGGGTACGCGTGACAGTGAAGGGAATACAACATTGACGGTCATTAAATTGAACCAGAAGGGGTTTCGTGAGTTGGTATGTAGCCCCCTCACCCATAAAACCAGAAAGTTCCACATAATCGTCTGAGAGAGGAAAACAATATTGTTTAACTATCGTCAAATTCAACGTAGAAGCAGTTGCCCCTGTGTCAATGAGGAAGGGGATGGGAATACCCTCAATGTGAATTGTAGCTGTGGGTTCCTCAGAGTGGTCGCCAGAGAGAACCGGGAAATTGGAGCGGGCCAGTCAATAAGGGTGGGAGTCAGTGAAGGGAGCATACCGCCGTGGAGGGGGTGCCCTGTCTCTGCGTGGAGCAGGGCAATCCCTAGCGTAGTGACCCGTCCGTCTGCAATTAAAGCAAGTGACACTGTCTCGGGTTGGAGGACAAGGCCGGGGAGGGCCTTGGTGACGTTCATAAGGTGGGGGGTTCCTGCGAGGGGGTCGCTGGACAAACTCCGACTTTATTTTGGGTGTAGGAGGGTCCCTTCCGAAAGCTTCTCTGTCACGGCCATTGCTCCAGTAATAAGAGATAGCACGTCGCATGTGGGATTTGGAGCTATCAGACCAATCCATATTATTAGTTTTAATACTGGTTGCTATGCGGTCAGGCACGACCTGCATAAGCAGCGCATTGAACTGGGGAGATTTCAAGCCCGCATTAAAAGTCTCATCACCGGAATAAAGAGTGTAAATTTCACAAAAGCGGTCAAAAAATTCAGGACCCTCCTCCTTAGGAGTGGGTGTACAATCAAGAATTTTGGAGATATCTACAGGTTTACGGAGAGCACGCTTAAGTGCTGGGAACATTAAAGCGAGTTGAGCCTCATCTGATGGATTGTTGGTTTTAAATGCATCCCATGTGGTTCCATGATCCCCTAATTCTCGTTTCCATTTCTCACCTAAATCTGGGGGAAGGGATGAAAAAATAAGGGAATACTGATCCCTAGGGGTAGCATCATACACAGTCGCAGTTCTCCTCAGGTATTCAGTAAAGCCCTCTGGGTCCGTTTTATGTGACGGACAGTGAGCCATGATCAAACAGAGCTCCTGAGGTTTAAAAGCCTGCCATGTCTCAATAAATTGGTCGTCATCATCAGTCGCTCGAGGGTTAACGAGACATCAGATTGGAAAATTTGCAGGGGGAGGCGGTGGTGGAAAAGGCTCCTCTACCGGTGCTGTACTGATAGTTAATTCTTTGAAAGCCTGACTAACAGAGGTAACGGGCTGATCGAGGAAGGGGGGTTGGTGCTTTTGAGCGAGTGCATGTTGCAATGGGAGTAATAGGAGCAGGGAGATTATCGGCAGCAAGGTTGCTACAAGGGGGAGGGTGAGAACGGGGCTGCCGCACCGTGTAACTGGGAAGATGTGGCCATGGGGGCATCGTGGGATTTAATTCCTCCTCCTCCTCCTCTGTATCAATCAAATAGGGAAACAACGGCATGCCAGAGGTAGTGGGAGGATCCTCCTGATTTTTAATCTGATGGACTATTCCGACCTGCTTACCGCCCGATGCAGTATTATCCCCCCCTTGATTCTTAGGATCTTTCCTGTCCCATAGTTCACATTTGAATTTTAACGTTTCCCAGTCTTTGGTTTCTCCATCTTTATAATCAGCAATCCCTCTCCTACGGGCATTGTCCCTCCAACTCATTAACAAGGACAGTTTGTGTCGTCTGTCTGATTCTTTTTGCCATTTGGTAATTAATTTCTTCCATTTGGCTCCGGCATTCCGAGACCAAATGGCTGTCTCTGCCGCGGTGCAGTTTTCTAAATTCCAGGTACCACCTAGTGGCCAAATTTCAGATCCGAATTTCTTATTTAAAGCTGAAGACAAGAGGCGTAAATTGCATTCCTTATCAGGGAACATGGTGCACATAAAAAGCAAGGGAGAATTGTCCTCCGTTTTGTCCAGGCTCTGGCCCATGACTTTTAAGGAGTGGAAAAAAAATTAAAAGAGAGAGAGAAGAGAAAAAAAATGGGGAAAAACTGCCTTGTAAATTTAAAAGTCAAAAATCCAAATCTGGTCCCTGACCTAGCCAAGCCTGTGTATCCCTGTCCTGGGGAAAAAAAAACAAGAGCAGGTGGTCCCTGACCTTAGGCTTTGAACGACAACCGGGTCCCAGACCCTAAGAACATTACTCACAGTCAAATTTAGATTCGAACACCGTCACCTGTGAGCGTTATCCGTCAGGGACGAGGGGTCACAGCACCGATCCGAGAGAGAGAGAGCGACCAAGGTTAAAGCTTACCTTGTTGCGCCGTCCGTCTCCGCTCTCCGGGTTCGTGCTCGATCACTTGTTCGGTCCCCCACGGAAGCCACTCAGGGTATTGGTGAGGGCTCGCAGCGCCACTGTCGTCTTTTAAAATCTTTCCTACTTCAAGACTGTGAAGAAAACAACTTTACAACTCTGTTTCGAAATAAATAACTTTGTCTTTATTGACCAAAGTCTGCATGCAGATGGCTACAGGTTAGAGAGAGAGAGAGCTGTTAAGGTAAACCTACTCATTCTTTCTCAAGCTCGCAAAGACATGGAGAAAACGTTCAATATTTATACAAAAGCTGTATCATTTTACAAAAACAGACCTTGTTCAAAAATGTCAATACAGTCATAACTTCTGATCAAACATGTTGTCATGGAAAGACCCTGACTCGGCTTATTTGCAGTATTTTGTCTTTAGAGGATTTAAGACGTGGTCCTATTTTGTTTTTCACCTCTGCCCTCATGATGCCTTGACGCAGATGGACCTAGGTCATGAGGAGGTTGTGTTATTAGGACATTCCTAGATCGTGGCTTTGTTATCAGGTTTTACTAAGGTCAGGCACTATTTTCCCTCTTCTGGCCTTGTATTATACGATTATGTGGATTCTTAGCACTTAGCTGACACAGCTGTCTTACACTTGGTTACATAAGTTGGCTATTTTTCCCATCATGCTATTGCTGAGTTTGTACACTTTCACACCTCTCACAACAGGTACTTGAGCCCATGATCCAGACCTGTGGTCCAAAGCAGAAGGAGCGTTTTATGTTCAGTTGCTCCATCTTTTGGATGTGATGATATTACAATCTTAGGGATGCTTCGCAATATTATTACTAGACTGGTAATCTGGAGACCTGAGCTATTACTCCAGAGGCAGGAGTACAAATTCCACCAGGGTATACTGCAATGATTTGAGTAGTTTTGGACTCCTTACCTAAGGATAGATATTTTGGAGGCAGTGCAGAGAAGGTTCATTAGGTTAATCTCGAGTACGGATGGATTTTCATATGCAGCTGGAATTTCACAGCACAGAAAGGGGTCCTTCGGCCCATCGTTACTGCGCCTGTCATCAAACGGAGAAGAATCCGGCCCTAGATGGTCTTGAAGCACAGACCTTTCGGTTTACAGCCAAACACGTTGACCAATTGCACCACAGAGACTGACAGGAGGAGAAGTTACGTAGGTAAGGCCTACACGCATTGGAGTTTAGAAGAAGGAGAGGCGAACTGACTGAGGTATTTGGTATTCTCAGGGCGCTCGACAGTGTGGATGCTAGAGGTTGTTTCTGCTTGTGGGAGAGTCTAGGGCCATTGGGCACAATCTCAGAGGAAGGTGTCACTCATTTCAGACGAGGATGAAGAGGAATTTATTCTCTCAGAGGGGAGTGATTCTATGGAATTCTTTCCACAGAGAATTGGAGAGGCCGGGTCAATAAATATGTTCAAGGCTGAGACAGTCAGATTTTTCAACAGTAAGGTAATCAAGGGTTATGCGGATAAGGCGGAAAAAAGGCTGCTCAGCAGGTCAGTGAGCATCAGCAGAGAGAGAAACAGATTCACATTTCAGGTGGACCACCTCATTGACATAATTCTAAAGAGTAGAGCTGGTTTTCCCAGTATCCTCGACCAATGTCCGTTCTTGAACATAAATCGCAGATTAGCTGGTCACTTATCACATCTCAGTATGTGGGCACTTGCTGTGCACACATTCCCTGCTCCGTTTACAACATTACAGCAGTGATTAAATTCAGCAAAATATATCAGTGAGTTTTAAGGGCGTTGGGATGTCCTGAGGTCGGGTAAAGGGTTTTACAAAAGCAAGCTCTTCCCAAATGTTAACATTTTAAAATGCAGGTTGTAATATGTTGAAAGATCTGAGATTACTGTGACTATCGGTCACTCCTCTGCCTGATGTTTTAATTTATCTAGTTTAAATCGGTTACTATTTCAATCAAATTAATATTCAGTGGAATAACAGCCTGGTTAAAGATGCTTCATTAATTGAGGCATCAGAACTTTCAGAATGAATACTTAATTTAAATGTATTTTTTATTTCAATTAAGTAACATCTGTTCTAATGGAAGTTTCTATACATTTTAACCAACTGTCAATATTCTTAAAATAAACCGCTATTTGGAGTTGAAACTAATCAATGTGACTGTGTTTATCTCGTTTTGCTGTCATGGACATTTCATTGTGACCAGTGAGGTGTTTATGTAAATAAACACAAAAATAGAAGTCCCAGATTAGATTGTGGACTGACAAAAACATAACAACTATTTCCCCACCGACACAGCACAGAAATAGAGGCAAAGATGTAAATAGATCAACGGATTCCAGTCGTGATTGTTTTTGGATATTTGTTTCTTCATCAGTTATATGAGAAAAATACCATGATGAACTCCATGTTCAGAATTAGTAAAGATTCCCTCCAATCTCGAAATATATTGACATGCGAAATGTGTTCGTAGAGTTTTCCTGTATCTGATATCTGTGCCTTTCTCCTAACTGGTTCTGTCTCATGTCTCTCCACAATGGGCCATTGCCTTTAATCGACATCATGAAGTCATATTCTCTCAGCCCAATCTCACCCCATTGGCTTCCAACTAAATGGATCGAATCCAATGAATTGGAATACATAGAGGGGGTTTACCCTAAAGTGTGGTTGGAGCATTCAATTACCTTGTAGTGTTTAATGAGAACTGTAGAGAAATATTTACCCTGTATCTAACCTGAGCTGCACAGAGTGGTGAGGATTTGATGTGGCAGTGCCGAAGGATCTTTCCCTATATCTAACCAGGCTGACAGAGATAGATAGTTTCTTTATTAATAATGGGATCAGGGGTTATGGCGAGAAGGCAGGAGATAGGCGATCAGAAACATAACAGTCATGATTGAATCCGGAGCACACTCGATTTGCCGAATGGTCGAATTCTGCTCCTGTGTCTTATGGTTTTATGGTAGGAAGACCATCTCTGCACAATCTTACAACAGATAGGTGCTTCATTGCCATCGCAGATATGGTGGGTGAAGGGCATCTTTCAGTATTGTAAACCGCTAACTCTGCATGACTCTATGACAAGGTCTAAAACGATTGTCAATCATACAGGGTGGAGATTAACCTAAACTAATCCAATAATATTTTTGTCACAAGTAAGGTGACATTAACACTGCAATGAAGTTTCTGTGAAGAAATCCTAGTCGCCACATTCCAGCACCTGTTTGGGTACACAGCCGGAGAATTCAGAATGCCCAAATTACCGAACAGCACATCTTTCGGGACTTGTGGGGGGAAACCGGGGCACCCGATGGAATCCCACGCAGACACGGGGAGAATGTACACAGTTGGGACTCTGGCGATGTGAAGCAACAGTGCGACTGCGATTGGATCTAGTGCAGTGATTACTGATGCAAGGTCTAGACTAGCATAAACCGAGAAAGGTTCTGGTGCAGAAATCACTGATACAAAGGTTGATTACCCTTAAATGATATAGGATATAGAGCAGTGATTATTGATTCAGTGTCTGGAATATTATAAACTGAGGTAGGGTCTATTGCAGTCATTCCTGATGTAGGGTCTATTGCAGTCATTCCTGATGTAGGGTCTGGATTAATATATGTGTAAAGACTTATTAGGTCAGATGATTAAAATCTTGGTCGACGAGGCAGGTTATATGGGATGATTTTATTAAGGGAATTGAGGTAAAGAGGAGTACGGATTGCATACCTGAGATTAGGGCCGAGATGCATGAAGACATCGCAAAGTGAAACACTTAATTCTGAATATAACATTACGCTGTGATCGATTACAGTTGCAAAACTTAAGAACAATATTTTATATAAACACCTACACGAACGGTCAATACCTTTTTGCAGAGAATTCACTTGCTCTTCTTAGCCAGATGAGAGTTCGATGATTGGGTGGACATTTATACTGTGGGTGCCAATCTGGGGATTCTGTGAGAGCACTGATCTGTCTAACATTGCCAGTGTATCAGATGATTGATGAATATAAAACGAGGCAGGAAAATAATCCACGCCATAAAACAACTTTCCAATGGATAGAGTGTAACACAAGAGTAAATTCATCATTTTGAACAAAACAGAGATTTCCATTAACGTTTGGAAATGCTGTGCACCGGTGTTCGCATGTAGACCTGTCCCTCAAGCCCAGTTCAATACTGGGACGTTGGTAAAATATTAAACTCAATATTACCCACATGATAGCAGAGCAAGTACAAATTTCATAGAACTACTTATACGTATTAACAAAAATGAATATAATCTCCAAATCAACAATGATTGTACTCGTACAAACATGCAAATATATACAATCATTCGTTATATCGAATCAGGCAACAGGAACATGGTCCGATAAAATATCAATAGAGTTAGGCCCTAGTATGATGTAAAGAGACAAATTCCTGTGGAACATAAAAGAGGCGGAACTTAATGTAATATAATCCTATGCATGGTCTAATGTGGTATTAAATGCGTGTAACAGAAACAGAACAGTGCAGTATAGACAGGGACAGGGTTTACTTTAATTTAAATAAAGACAGGGTCTCATTCGGCTTGAGAACGGATTTGATGTAATATAGTGACATAAAAAATAGAGCAGGAGTAGACCATTCTGCCCTTCGAGCCTGCTCCGCTTTTCCCCGTTTCATTTGGTCCCTTTAGAGCTTTGATTCCCAAGAGCTATGTCTAACTGTTTCTTTAAAACATGCAATACTTTCGACTCAACTTCGTTCTGTGGTCGAGAATTCCACAGGTTCACGGTTCCCAGGGTGAAGATATTGTTCCTCATCACAATCCTAAATGGTTTACCTCGTATTATTAGAGGGTGACCCCTCGTTCTAGCTTCCCCCACCATCGGGACCATCCTTTCTGTATCCGCCCTGTCTGGTCCTGTTGCAATTTGATCGGTTTATAATTAGAGGGGGGGGGGGAAATTAATTAATATCTAATTGATCAGTGTCCTCTTTTTCTGACCCTCCTGCCAGTGAATCAAGTTTCTTCCTAATTAATCAAACAGAACAATTCTTAATTTTGAACATTTTTACCAGGCCTTGCCATAACCTGCTCGGTTAAAGGAAAACAGTCCCAGCTTCCAACCGCTCTGATCGTGCAGCTCATGCAGTGGGAAGATCAAATTGTACTTATGTTTCTGCCTTGCTCTATTTTTGGAATAACTGATATTTTGTATGGAGCCAATGGAATCCGATTCACCATTCGCATCGTGTCAGCATGAGACCCAAGACTAATAAAAGACCAGCCTCTGAAAATTAAATTGACCCATGTAAGACTGGACCCTGAGTTTGAACTTTAGATTCCTCGAGCAATATTTCAGAATGTCAAAAAGCAAACCATGATAGGTTAACAGTCTTGTCTCAGTAGAATCAATATCACCTCCCACAACAGATAGCTGAGCACATGATCCAGACCTGTGATCCAATGCAGGAGTGTTTAATGTTCAATTGTTCCACCTTTTAGATGTGATGATATTACAGTCTTTGGGATAGTCTCGCAATATTATTACAAAACTGGTAATCTGCAGGTCTGAACTAATACTCCAGACGCAGGAGTACAAATTCCACCAGGGCATATTGTAATGTTGTGAACAGTTTTGGTCTCCTTATATAAGGGTAGATATTTTGGAGGCAGTCCAGAGAAGGTTCTTCAGGTTAAGCCCGAGTATGGAGGGATTTTCAAAGCTAGGTAGCATTTCACAGCACAGAAAGAGACCTTTCGGCCCATCGTTACTCTACCTGTCAGCAGAAAAAGAAGAATCTGGCCTTCAATCACAGGCCTTTTGGTGAACAGCCAAACACGCTGACCAATTGCACTTCAGAGACTGACATGGGCAGAGCTTAAGCCGGTTAGGCCGACACGCATTGGAGTTTAGAAGAATGAGTGGTGAACTTTCTGAGATATATAGTGTTCTTAAGGGGTTTGACAGTGGAGACTATAGGGGTTGTTTCGGCTTGTGGGTGAGTCTAGGGCCATAGGCCACAATCTCAGAGTAAAGTGTCGCTCATTTCAGACGAGGATGAGGAGGAATTTCTTCTCTCAGAGGGTAGTGATTCTATGGAATGCTTTGCCGTAGAGAGTTGGCCTGATCACTAAATATGTTCAAGGCTGAGACAGGCAGATTTTTCATCAGTAAGGCAATCAAGGGTTATGGGGATGAGGCGGCAAAGTGGAGTTGTGGATTTAAAAAAATATATATATATTTATTAAAGTTTTTTAACACAATTTTTCTCCCTTACAAACATAAACCCTCCCCCCGGTAACAAACGAGCAAGAAATTGCGCGGAGCAAGATATATACGTGACAAGATGATATATTTACATAGCTTTGTACACTGGCTCTCTCCCGTAAGTGCCAGTTTCCCCAATCCATCATGTTATCTCTTGCTCGTCCACCCTCCCAGCCAGTCCCCCTTTGCCCCACCCCTCCCAGGGCGTCCCCCCCCCCCCCCATGTTGCTGCTGCTGACCGACCTTCCTCTAATGCTCCGCGCGATAGTCTAGGAACGGTTGCCACCACCTGAAGAACCCCTGCGCAGACCCTCTCAAGGCGAACTTAATTCTCTCCAACTTTATGAACCCAGCCATATCATTTATCCAGGCCTCCACGCTGGGGGGCTTTGCCTCCTTCCACATTAGCAAGATCCTTCGCCGGGCTACTCGGGATGCAAAGGCCAGAATGCCGGCCTCCTTCGCCTCCTGCACTCGCGGCTCGTCCACTACTCCAAATAGTGCTAGCCCCCAGCTTGGCTTGACCCGGACTTTCGCCACCTGAGATATTGCTCCCACCACTCCTCTCCAGAACCCCTCCAGTGCCGGACATGACCAAAACATATGGACATGGTTCGCCGGGCTCCCCGAGCATCTTCCACATCTGTCCTATACCCCAAAGAACCTGCTCAACCTCGCCCCCATCATGTGAGCTCTGTGAACCACCTTAAATTGTATCAGGCTGAGCCTGGCACACAAGGAGGAGGAATTAACCCTACCTAGGGCATCAGCCCACAAACCTTCCTCGATCTCTTCCCCGAGCTCCTCCTCCCATTTACCCTTCAACTCTTCTACCAGCGCTTCCCCCTCTTCTTTCATCTCCTGGTGTATTGCCGACACCTTGCCCTCCTCGACCCATACACCCGAGATCACCCTGTCTTGAATTTCTTATGTCGGGAGCAACGGGAATTCCCTCACCTGTCGCCTCACAAAAGCCCTCACCTGCATATATCTAAAGGCGTTTCCCGGGGGTAACTCGAACTTCTCCTCCAGTGCCCCTAGACTCGCAAACGTCCCGTCAATGAACAGGTCCCCCATTCTTCTAATCCCCAACTGCTGCCAGCTCTGGAACCCCCCCCGTCCATCTTCCCCGGGACAAACCGGTGGTTACCCCTGATCGGGGACCACACCGAGGCTCCCATTGCACCCCTGTGCCGTCTCTACTGGCCCCAGATCCTTAGCGTTGCCGCCACCACCGGGCTCGTGGTACACTTTGACGGCGAGAGCGGCGGCGGTGCCGTCACCAACGCCCCCAGGCACGCTCCTTTACAGGACACCATCTCCATCCTCTTCCATGCTGCCCCCTCGCCCTCCATAACCCACTTGCGGATCATCGCCACATTTGCTGCCCAGTAGTAGCTCCCCAGGTTTGGCAGCGCCAACCCTCCTCAGTCCCTACTGCGTTCCAGGGACCTTCTCCTTACCCTCGGGGTCTTGTTCGCCCACACAAACCCCATAATACTCCTACCTACTCTCTTAAAAAAGGCCTTAGTGATCACGATGCAAAGGCACTGAAACACAAACAGAAACGTCGGAAGGACCACCATTTTGACCGACTGCACTCTACCCGCCAGCAAAAGTGGTAACATGTCCCATCTTTTGAAATCCTCCTCCATTTGCTCCACCAGCCTCGTCAGATTCAGTTTATGTAGGACCCCCCAACTCCTGGCTATCTGGATCCCCAGATACCGAAAGCTCCCCTCCACCCTCCTCAGCGGTAGGTCCCCTATCCCTCTTTCTTGGTCCCCTGCATGTAATACAAAGAGCTCACTCTTCCCTACATTGAGCTCATAGCCCAAAAAGTCCCCAAACTCCCTTAGAGTCTGCATGACCTCCACCATCCCCTCCATTGGATCCGCCACGTACAGCAACAGGTCATCCGCATATAGCGACACCCGATGCTCTTCTCCCCCTCGGACCACCCCCCTCCATTTATTAGACTCCCTCAATGACATGGCCACTGGTTCGATCACCAATGCGAACAACAGGGGGTCTGGGGGCACCCCTGCCTCGTCCCTCAGTACAGTCGAAAGTACTTCGACCTCCGCCGGTTCATCACTACACTCGCCACCGGGGCTCTGTAAAGGAGCTTAACCCAACTGATAAACCCTCCCCCGAACCCAAACCTACGCAGCACCTCCCAGAGGTACTCCCACTCTACTCGGTCAAAGGCCTTCTTCCCGTCCACAGCTACCACTATCTCTGCCTCTCCCTCCACCGATGGCATCATCATTACGTTTAAGAGCCGCCGTACGTTACTGTTTAATTGCCTGCCCTTTACGAATCGCGTCTGGTCTTCATGGATCACCCCCGGGACACAGTCCTCGATCCTCGTGTCCAGCACTTTTGCCAGCAACTTTGCATCCACATTAAGGAGCGAGATCGGCCTGTACGATCCACATTGCTGTGGGTCCTTGTCCCACTTTAGGATCAAAGAAATTGTTGCTTCCTACATTGTCGGAGGCAGTGTCCCCTCCTCTCTTGCCTCATTAAAGGTCCTCACCAATAGCGTGGCCAACAGGTCTACGTACTTCCTGTAGAACTCCACCGGGAACTCGTCCAGTCCCGGGGCCTTCCCTGCCTGCATACTCCCCAAACCCTTGCTCAGCTCCTCCAACCCAGTTGGTGCCCCCAAACCAGCCACCTCTTGCTCCTCCACCCTCGGGAATCTCAGCCGGCCTGGGAATCGTCTCGTCCCCTCTTCCCCTGCTGGGGGCTGGGATCTGTACAGCTCTTCATAGAAGGCCTTAAATACCTCGTTTATTTTTGTCGCACTCCGAACCCTGGCACCCCTTCCATCTCTGACTCCCCCTATTTCCCTCGCTGCCATCCTCTTACGGAGCTGGTGTGCCAGCATCCAAATAGCCTTTTCCCCATACTCGTAGGTCACCCCCTGTGCTTTCCTCCACTGTGCCTCTGCTTTCCCTGTGGTCAACAGGTCAAACTCTGTCTGGAGCCGTCGTCTTTCCCCAAGTAATCTTTCCTCCGGGGCCTCTGCGTATCTCCTGTCCACTCTCAAAATCTCCCCCACTAACCTCTCCCTTTCCATGCCCTCTGTCTTCTCCCTATGGGTCCTAATGGAGGTTAGCTCTCCCTGATCACCGCCTTCAACGCCTCCCATACCACCCCCACCCGCACCTCCCCATTGTCGTTGGCCTCCAAGTACCTTTCGATACACCCCCTCACCTTCCCACACACCACCTCGTCCGCCAGCAGTCCCACATCCAGCCGCCACAGCGGGCGTTGGTTCCTCTCCTCGCCCAGCTCCAGTTCCCCCCAGTGCGGGGCATGGTCCGAAATGGCTATGGCCGAATACTCCGTCCCCTCCACCCTCGGGATGAGCGCCCTGACCAGAACAAAAAAATCTATCGGGAGTAGGCTTTGTGTCCATGGGAGAAGAAAGAAAATTCCCTGGCCTGCGGCCTAGCAAACCACCATGGGTCCACTCCCCCCATCTGATCCATAAACCCCCTAAGGACCTTGGCCGCTGCCTCCTCTTTCCAGTCCTTGATTTGGCGTGGTCCAGTGCTGGATCCAACACTGTATTGAAGTCCCCTCCCATTATCAGGCCTCCTATTTCCAGGTCTGGAATGTGCCCCAACATGCGCTTCATGAATCCTGCATCATCCCAGTTCGGGGCGTATACGTTTACCAACACCACCCACGTCCCTTGCAGCCTACCGCTCACCATTACATATCGCCCTCCATTGTCCACTACAATAGTCTTGGCCTCAAATGACACCCACTTTCCCACCAATATTGCCACCCCTCTATTCTTCGCGACCAGTCCCGAGTGGAATACCTGTCCTACCCATCCCTTTCTTAGCCTGATCTGGTCCGCCACCTTCAGGTGTGTGTCTTGGAGCACGACCACGTCCGCCTTCAGTCCCTTGAAGTGCGCGAACACTCGAGCCCTCTTCACTGGCCCTTTCAGGCCCCTCACGTTCCACGTTATCAGCCGGCGACTAGCCATCTCCTTTTCTGGGCCAGTCCCGTGTCCACGCCTCACTCACCCTCCAAACCCCAGACGGGGGAGCCCCGCCCACCTCTTCTGTGTCCCATTCTCTTTCGGCCAGTGCAGTAGCAACCCTTTCCCACCCCCCCTTCCCCCTTCCCCTCCCCCCACGCTATACCCCTGTCTAGCTTTTTTGCTCCCCCCCATGTCACTCCCGTAAGTCAGCTGACACCTGCTGACCCCGGCTTCCCCCGCCATCCCATTGACCTCCCCGTGTGGGAGCCCCCATTCTATCTGCGTCCCTTCATTCCCCTTCCCACCTTTCTTACTGCGCGCGGGAAAAACACAGCGCTTTCCACAGCCCACTCCTCCCCCTCTGGCGCAGCTCCTGTCGCGGCCTTGTCTCTCTCCCCCAGACCATGTAACATTCCTGCGCGTGGTTGACCCCCTATATACACCAACCATCACACATCAAACCTCAAACATCCCCCCCACCCTCACAAACCCTCAGTTAGAGTCCAACTTTTTGGTTTGAATAAAGGTCCACGCCTCTTCAGGCGTTTCGAAGTAATAGTGTTGGCCCTTGTATGTGACCCACAGTCGCGCTGGCTGCAGCATTCCGAATTTCACTCCTTTTCGGTGCAGCACCGCTTTGGCCCGGTTGAAACCCGCTCTCCGCTTTGCAACCTCCGTGCTCCAGTCTGGGTATATTCGGATCTCTGCATTGTCCCACTTACTGCTTCGCTCCTTCTTGGCCCATTTCAGGATCCACTCTCTGTCCGTGAACCGGTGAAACCTCACCACCTCGCCCTTGGCGGCTCATTTGCCTGGAGCTTCCTCGCCAGGACCCGGTGTGCCCCGTCCAACTCCAGCGGCCTCAAAGGGGCCTCCTTGCCCATCATCGCCCCGAGCATCGTGCCCCGGCATCGGCCCCCTCCAATCCTTCAGGGAGACCTAGGATCTGCAGATTCTTTCTCCTCGACCTGTTCTCCAGGTCTTCGAGTCTTCCCGCCCAACTCTTGTGTGGCGCCTCGTGCTGCTCCACTCTCACCGCCAGGACCCAAGAGCTCGTCCTCGTTCTGACTGACTCTTTTCTCTACCTCCTGAATCTTAACCTCGTGGGCCTTCTGGGTGATCCCGAGTCCTTCAATTGCCGAAAGCATAGGCGCCAGCATCTCCTTGCGCATCTCCTCGCGCTGCTCCTCGAAGCAGCGCTTGATGAACTCCTGCAGCTCCCCTTTGTCTCTGGCCGCCGCCATTTTGTTTTCTTTCCCTCGCTTCTCCCGCTGCTCCAGTGCCGATTTTTTGGCCTTTACACTTCTGGTCCCTTTCATAGAAGTTGGAGGGGGACCTCTCTCTTCCCTTCACCACGGGTTGACGTCATAAAAAGTTCCGTTGGGGCTCCTTTAGCGAGTCCGAAAGTCCGTGGTAGCGGGAGCTGCCGAATCTTGCGGCTTAGCTCCGCATAGCCGCAACCGGAAGCAGTTGTGGATTTTATCAGATCAGCCACGATCTCATTGAATGGCAGATCATACTCCATCAGCTGAACGGCCAACATCTGCTCCTCCCTCTTATAGTTTTATGGTAGCTGGGGGAAATAGCAATTGAATGAATTAATAAATCAGAAATAAAAATCATCGTGTCATTCATAATACTCATGAAGCTATCGAAATTTCGCCAAGCCCAGCAGATTCACCAATGCCCTTCAGGCGAAGAAGGCTTCCCTCATTAATCTGTCTGCCCTATATGTAACTCTAGTTCAACAATGATGGGTTGACTATTAACTATCTCCGATATTGCCGAGCAAGCAAGTCAGTTGATGGGAAGATGCTACAAAAAGTCAAATGTGAATTAAACCGCCCGAAGTGCACCTTATCAAAAAGGTGGTTCACATCCGGCTCCTCAGGATGGACAGTTAATGCTGACTGTCATTGATGGCCTTATGGCGGAAATGAATCCAAAACTGTTGAAAGTGCTGCAGATTCTGGAAATCTAAAACTAAAACAACAAGAAAGGCTGCTCAGCAGGTCAGTGATCATCAGCAGAGAGAGAAACAGATTCACATTTCAGGTGGATTACCTCATTGATATAATTCTAAAGAGCAGAGCTGTTTTCCCAGTATGCGAGACCAATGTCCGTTCTTCAACTAAAATCACAGATTAGCTGGTGACTTATCACATCTCAGTTTGTGGGAGCT
Organism: Scyliorhinus torazame; assembly: GCF_047496885.1. Lineage (NCBI taxonomy): Eukaryota > Metazoa > Chordata > Chondrichthyes > Carcharhiniformes > Scyliorhinidae > Scyliorhinus > Scyliorhinus torazame. The sequence continues at coordinate 71,772,859 of NC_092711.1, read as the reverse complement.
TGCTGTGCACTAATTCCCTGCTCTGCTTCCAACATTACAGCAGTGACTAAATTCAGCAAAAATATATCAGTGAGTTTTAAGGGCGTTGGGATGACCTGAGGTCGAGTAAAGCGTTTTACAAAAGCAAGCTCTTTCCAAATGATTACTTTTTAAAATGCAAGTTGTAACATGTCGAATGATCTGTGATTAATGTGACAATAGATCACTCCACTGCCTTACGTTTTAATTTAAATACTTTAAATTGGTTAATATTTCAATCAAAGTCACATTCAGTGGAAAAGTAGCTGGTTAAAGGTGCTTTATTAATTGAGGCTTCATAACTTTCAGAATGAATACTTAATTTAAATCTATTTTTCTTTCAATTAAGTAACATCTGTTCTAATGGAAGTTTCTATTCATTTTAACCAACTGTCAATATTCTTAAAATAAACCACTATTTGGAGTTGAAACTAATCAACACGTGAATGTGTTTATCTCGTTTTGCTGAAATGCACACTTAATTGTGACCAGTGAGGTGTTTCGGTAAATAAACACAGAAATAGAAGTCCCAGTTTAGATTGTGGACTGAGAAAAACAAAACAAATATTTCCCCACCAACAGAACACTGAAATAGAGGCAAGGATGCAAATAGATCAACGGATTCCAGTAATGCTTGTTTTTCAACATTTTTTATTCATCAGTTGTATGAGAAAAATTTCATGATGATATCCATGTTCAGAATTAGGAAAGATTCCCTCTAATCTCTAAATATAAGGACCTGCGAAATGTGTTTGTAGAGTTTTTCTGTATCCTATCTCTCTCTCTGCCTTTCTCATAACTCTCCGCGATGGGTCATTGTGCTTAATCGACAACATGAAGTCAACATGTGGCCAATACATTCTCTCAGCCCAATCGCACCCCATTGGTTTCCAACTAAATGGATTGAATCCAATGAATTGGAATACGTAGAGGGAGTTTAACTCTAAAATGTGGTTGGAGCATTCAATGATCTTGGAGTGTTAATGAGAACTGTAGGACAATTTTACTCTATATCTGATCTGGGCTGCACCTGGTGGCGAGGATTTGATGTGGCAGGGCCGGAGAATCTTTCCTTGTACTTCACCAAGCTGCCGTGACCTTGGAGCATTTGTTTGCCCAGGGTGGAGCAAGCTTTACTTGCATGTAACCTGCACTAAACCTGCCCTGTGAGTGTTTGTTATGAATGTGCACAGGGAGCTTTACTCCGTATCTGAACTCTGCTGGACCTGACCTGGGTGGGTTTGATGGAAAAATGCAGAGGTTTCTTTACCCAGTAACTAACCCCACTGTCAACCTGGCTTGGGGATCTCGGAAGGAAGAGTGCAGAAGAGCTTTTACCTGGTATAGAACCCTTGATTTCCAGGCCTTTAATGTGTCTAAGCGAGTTATGTAGAGGGAATTTCGTTCCACCTAATAATAATCGCTTGTTGTCACAAGTAGGCTTCAATTAAGTTACTGTGAAAAGCCTCAAGTCGCCACATTCCACCGCCTGTTGAGAGAGGCAAGTATGGTAATCGAACCCGCACTGCTGGCATTGGTCTGCATTGCAAGCCAGCTATTTAGCCCGCTGTGCTAAACCAGCCCCTCATGCAATCTGCAGCTGCTCTGGGAATGTTTGATGGGGACAGTATGATTGAAGAAGTCCTGGCGACATCTTGCCTCCAACCAATGATGCAACTGTCCTGCGAGTGTTTGAAGGGACAGTAGGCCCTGCCTCTGTATTGTACCAGGCCGTGAACCCACCTCTGTTTATGTTATATTACCTCGTACCCGTGTCAGTTTATATTCAATAATAATAGGTGCAGGGTAAGCACATTCCCTTTAGAGTGAAGGGTAAGACGGGTAGAAGTAGGGAACCCTGGATGACTCGAGATATTGAGACTCTGGTCAAAAAGAAGAAGGAGGCATATGACGTACATAAGCAACTGGGATCAAGTGGATCCCTTGAAGAGAATAGAGATTGTCGAAATAGAGTTAAGAGGGAAATCAGGAGGGCAAAAAGGGACATGAAATTGCTTTGGCAAATAATGCAAGGGAGAATCCAAAGAGATTCTACAAATACATAAAGGGGAAAAGAGTAACTAGGGACAGAGTAGGGCCTCTTCAGGATCAACAAGGGCATCTATGTGCAGAGCCACAAGAGTTGGGTGAGATCCTGAATGAATATTTCTCATCGGTATTCACGGTGGAGAAAGGCATGGATGTTAGGAAACTAGGGGAAATAAATAGTGATGTCTTGAGAAGTGTGCATATTACAGAGGAGGAGGTGCTGGAAGTCTTAAAGCGCATCAAGGTAGATAAATCCCCGGGACCTGATGAAATGTATCCCAGGGTGTTGTGGGAGGCTAGGGAGGAAATTGCGGGTCCCCTAACAGAGATATTTGAATCATCGGCAGCCACAGGTGAGGTGCCTGAAGATTGGAGAGTGGCGAATGTTGTGCCCTTGTTTAAGAAGGGCAGCAGGGAAAAGCCTGGGAACTACAGACCGGTGAGCCTAACGTCTGTAGTAGGTAAGTTGCTAGAAGGTATTCTGAGAGACAGGATCTACAAGCATTTAGAGAGGCAAGGACTGATTCGGGGCAGTCAGCATGGCTTTGTGCGTGGAAAATCATGTCTCACAAATTTGATTGAGTTTTTTGAGGGGGTGACCAAGAAGGTAGATGAGGGCAGTGCCGTAGATGTTGTCTACATGGACTTTAGCAAAGCCTTTGACAAGGTACCGAATGGTAGGTTGTTGCAGAAGGTTAAAGCTCACGGGATCTAGGGTGAGGTTGCCAATTGGATTCAAAATTGGCTGGACGACAGAAGACAAAGGGTGGTTGTAGAGGGTTGTTTTTCAAACTGGAGGCCTGTGAC